>NC_137692.1:14492816-14512816 GCF_963989245.1 Nansenia antarctica | reverse complement strand
AGAGGAAGACACCACAGGAAATCAGAGCCCACATAAAATGCACACACACACACATCTCTGCCAGAGCCAAATAAAGACAATTAAAGGACAACCAAGTCCAGTGGCTATTTCAGGAGACATTGAACATTCCACAGCTCACCCACCCACCCCCCACCAGCACACACAGGCACACACAGGCACACACACACACACACACACACACGCACACGCACACGCACACGCACACGCACACGCACACACACACACACACACACACACACACACACACACACACACACACACACAACATAGCTGACGTTACTACCGCCCACGTCACTTCGCGTCCTCCGAGGTAGGGTGGTATTTCCCGCGGATAGCCTAGGACCGTTATTCCCTGCAGAAGCAGGATGGAAAATAAAATACCATAACATCTCATGAGAATACTCTGTTCTGCTGTCCCAATTCTACATAACAGTCGATCATTGAAGCATTTATGACCCATTCACAAAACCTCATTCAGTCCCATCTCTCCTCATACATTGCAGCTTTTGCAGCCAAATGAAATCCTTGAATGCAACACTGTGACTGTTACACGCAGCATCAGGATGAGCATAATTCACATGCATAGGCTTAGAGGCAACTGTGATATGAATATGAATGTCAAGACAAGTCCGCAAAATATCAGGGTGCAGTCAGTCCGTGGTAAAGCCTCCAAGCCCTGTTATTAAGCAACAAACCCGTTATAGGCTTAGAAGGCTGGTAATGTAATAACAGCAGGGTTAGAAGACCCATACACATTTAGTGCGGAGCCCAAAACAATATAGAGGGGGGCATCACCACCGAGGATGCATAGGCATAACATACATCTCAAGATGTTAAAATATGGCTCTTATGCTCCATGTCTTAAGTGAGTGTATGAGTGCATGTCTTCAGGTTAGATCTTAAGACGACTTAAGACATATTGACAGATTTTTTGCATCATCACCGAGGATGCATAAGGCTACATAACATAACATCTGTTTTTGCAAAATCAGTTTACCGTCATCGCCGAGTGCCGGACAGCATTGCACGCCGTCTGTCGGATCTCCGCCGCGCTCCCCGGTTTCAGGAGGTTCTTGGTGAATCTCCGGGTCGATTCCGCTGCCATTTCTTCATCTGTCTGTACGGTCCACCGGGCCACTCCTCCTCCGTTTCTGCTTCTCCGTTCTCCCAGATTCACATTCACAGCGCCGTTGTGTGTATGTTATTGCAATGAAATAATATAGGCGATCCTGCCACTAACGTATCCGTTCCTCGTTCCTTAACTGCGCGTAGGGCTACTAGCCCACTACTATGCATGCAGACCCTACTACACACACACACACATACGCACACACACACATACACACACACATACGCACACACATGCGCTGCGCTGCGCTCCACACGGTGCCTATTCAGCGCGATTCTACGCCCGTGCGCTCTGAATCCATTCTCCGTTCTCTCCTCGAGCCCCCTGGCCGTGTCCAACAGCACTGCTGCACGCAAAAGACTGGCTGAAGCCAATAACGTTATAACGTTATTATTTTACTGGTTCCATTGAACTTGTAATGCCATTTATGAGAAGCACATTATCACATGTAAACCAGCTCTTTTCCCTCCTTGTTTTTATTATTTATTTATTTTTTATTTAAAAAAAAATCCAAGCTCCAGGGGAGCCCCCCTTCCTAAATTTCGTTGTATGGTACCTGTACTGTATTAATGACAATAAAGACCATTCATTCATTCATTCATTCATTCATTCATTCACATGCTGACAACATTTCCAAATGATATTAAAATATACTTTGAATAAACAGCTTCCCCCCCCCCCCCACACACTATCAATTGCAGCCTAGTGGCCATGCGACGGGTCAGGGACCGTTATTCAGGGACAGATCGTCTTCAGAGGAAAATCACCTCAAAAATGCAATATTCACCCGCAGTAAGAGCCTCACCAAGGCAGGCAGAGTGTCATCAGACAGCGGTTCGCTCAGGAGCAGAGCAATGCAGAACCATGTATTATAAAGAAGACTTCACGGATAAATGGTCGAGCAGCGCCCTCGTGTGGTATATTCATTCATTCATCTGTTGGTTTTCTACAGTGTTAACATTAGGACCATTAAAGGGGGAATCTGAGATTGGTACCAGGGACGTACAGCTCTGGAAAAATGAATAGACCATTACAAATATTTCTTAAATCAGCATCTCTACATGTATGGCAGCCATTCCATTCCAGTGTCTGTTACAATACAGGCAACACCTCATTCTACTTAGTGGGGTACTGATTAGGTGATCACATGAGCCGAATTTATTATTTAACAAGGGAAAGTCTAAAAACCACTGCTGTGGTCATCACGATCCTCTTTCAATAGGACAATAGGACATTGGAATCAAAAAAGAACTATGCAAAAAGAGTTGAAAAGAAACGTTTTGAGCGAGCAAGAGAAGGGTTACCTTTTGGCTTTTCTGGCAGAGGGATACAGTGAGCGTCAGGTTGCTTCCATCCTTCCAAGACGGCGGTTCATAAGAACGAGGTCAAGCAGCAGGCGTTGGGGACAACAAAGCTAACAGACTGGCAGAAGGCGAAAACGACTCTCCACTGACCGGGATGACCGCCAACTCATTTGATTATCACTCAACAACCGTAGTGATAAGTGAGCAAGTGACCTACAAAAAGAATGCCAAACAGCAGCTGGGGTGAAGTGCACGGCGAGGACGGTTCAAAACAGGCTCCTAGGGGCAGGGCTGAAGTATGACCACCACCAGGCTCCTAGGGGCAGGGCTGAAGTATGACCACCACCAGGCTCCTAGGGGCAGGGCTGAAGTCGTGCAAAGCTAGCAGAAGGCCTTTCATCAATAAGAAGCAGAGAAGAGCAAAGCTGTGCAAAAGGATTGGACCATAAGGATAGGACTAGAGTAAGGTCATCTCCAATTTTCAGCTTTGCCCAACACCTGGTAGTCTAATGGTTAGACGGAGACCTGGAGAGGCCTACAAGCCACAGTGTCTCGCACCCCCCGTGGAATGTGGTGGAGGATCTGTGATAATGTGGGGGGTGCTTCAGCGAGACTGGAATCGGGCAGATTTGTCTTTGTGAAGGACGCATGAATCAAGCCACGTACAAGGTTGTCCTGGAAGAAAAATGGCTTCCTTCAGCTCTGACAATTTTCCCCAACTCTGTGGATTGTTTATTTGCAGTAGGAAAATGCTCCATGCCACACAGCCAGGTCAATCACGGTGTGGATAGAGGACCACCAGATCAAGACACTGTCATGGCCAGGCCAATCTACAGACCTGAACTCCATTGAAAACCTCTGGAATGTGATCAAGAGGAAGATGGATGGTCACAAACCATCAAACAAAGCCGAGCTTGATTTGATTTGATTTATTGTGGAATTAAAAAGACAGTTTCCAAGGGATAAAAAACATGATAAAGCGCAAGCGCTTATTTCCATCATGGTCCCTGATTGAGGACAGGACAGACAGTTACCATAAAACTAATTTACAGAACATGATAAAAACCATAAAAAACTAACATAGATAGTTACACAAATTCCCTGCACTCCCTACCTATGACGTGTTTATACTAATTTCACTGGCTAGCCAGTTCTTTTTTTCACGTTTAAAGCTTACCTCTCCCTCTAAGCTTTTTAGGGCCAATGGAAGCTTGTTCCATTCTGAAGCTGCTGTAAATAAACATGTATTAGTACCCATTGCTGTTCGGAATTTAGGTAAAATAAAGTCTGTATTCCCTCTTCTGGTTGCATGAATGCTGCTTGAATGTTTGTGCCAGGAGTGGCATAAGGTCACCCGACAGCAATGTGGAAAAACTGGAGAGCATGCCAAGACGCATTAAAGCTATGATTGAAAATCAGGGTTATTCCACCAACTATTGATTTCTAAACTCTTCCTCAGTTAAAACATTAGTATTGTGTTGCTTACATTCTTTTTGTTTTCTTTCTTGTTTTCTTTGCATTATTTGAGGTCTGAAAATACTGCATCTTTTTTGTTACTTTGACCAGTCATTTTCTGCAAATAATTGCTCTAAATGACAATATTTTTATTTGGAATTTGGTATAAATGCTGTCAGTTTAGCCTATAGAATAAAACAAACATTTAGATTTTACTCAAACATATACCGGTACTTATAAATAGTAAAACCAGGGAAACTGATAAAAAAAACGTTTTAACCCTTTTTTCAGTGGTTTCAGGAAAATGCAAGGAAAATTATTTGGTTACAAATATCACTGGCTACAAACTAAGGTTACACAACTCTGGTTTCCTTAATATAGTCCATGTTTCTGTAATACATTATGCTGCATAACAGACTTAATTCACCCAATATTATCCTCAAATTCGTTAGGCTATAGCCCTATATCTGCATTAGTAGACAGACTGAGAAGTTACCAGAACCTATAGTGCTTATTTGATCAGTCTTGCTTCTCACAGTTTTGCATTGTTTTCTCAAAATATTATTCCCAAATTCGTTAGGCTATTATGCCTACTAGGGCCTTCAAAGTGAAGTGGAAAAATGTGTGACTGTTGTTGCTATGATTATACTAACATGGGCTGTGTTCGGAATAGCAGCATATTATTCATACTATGTATGATGTAGATTTGAGTATGTAGTGCGTTCCCACTACAGTATGTGAAATGTGTGTACGCTGAAATGCCCGGATGTATACTAGATTAGCCAGAATTTCTGAGAATGCGGCGTGATGATACTATTCATACTCAACTGCCCCATAATGCAACAGTCTTATCAAACTGTGCCATAGCGGACAAGTGGCAGACGTTCCTGGCACTAGCCAACAAAGCGTGTACAACATGGGGATTTACCCTGCAGTATGGCCCTCTTGCAACAACCTGTAAATAGTTATGAAGCTAAGTTAGATTGATGTTAGTTTGATGATTAAAGATGATTGATGATGTTAGATTGTCAGTTAGATTCTCAGTGTTCTGATGCTATAAAAGATTGTAATTTAAGAAGATTCTCACTTTCTCTCATCTCACATCACAATGTAGCCTATAGCCTACTGGGAGCTAGTAAGTGAGCTAGCTAACAAGTTAATGTAGGGCTACTCCGGGGTGAAAAATCGTGTACATCTGAATCAAGTACCGCAGACGACGAGCTGATTGCCTCCGTCGTCTGGTAAGAGGCATGTTGGTTGGATAAAGTTGTATTAGTAAATGATCACTGATAAAAAGATGTTGGTAAGTGAAGCAGCAGCTGCTATCTCTGGACCCAGGACGTCCCCGTGAGGTAACGTGAGAGGAAAGAGCATGGGAACGGGGCTGCTGGCCAGGTTTGTTATGAATCGGACATAACAAACCTGGCAATAGCCTACATGCAGGTGGCTCCAGACTGTGAATGTGCAGAATGCTCTTCAGATTGGTGAAAAACAGAGCAAAGATTTTGCGGCTTCTCCTCCAGACAGCTTCCATAGCACCATTGAGAAGAGAGTCAAAACCATGGAGGTGATGAAGAAAGCTATGATTGTGAAAGGCAAGCCCATCTACGACATGGTCTACGACCCTTAGTCGTGGGGCTGCAGCGCGGCATAGAATTGAAAGACGTTTTTGATCATGAGCTCAGCCCTGTTCCACCATCACTCATAGACGAATTTGGTTGTCTGAGGAAGAGTGACAAGTTGGTCCTCATCAGGAAATTGGGAGTACGTGATGAAAATGCTCCACTTCCCAATGTTGTCCTAGTTGATGCAAGTCAGCTGTTTCACCACATTGTCTGGCCTGTGGCAGGTACGATCAGGGACATTGCCTCTAGCATCAATGCACCCCTCTCCAAAGCCGACACTGCAGCAGGAGGTGATGAGACTCTTGTCATCCTTTGACCGTTACAATGATGAGCCCAGTGCCAAAGATCATGAGAGGAGAAGACGAGTAGGAGTTGGGGCAACTGAGTACAAGCTGACAATCAACACACCCCTTCCTGGTCGAGAAGCCGTGATGAAGAGCACATCGAACAAGACACAGCTATCGCGTCTTCTTTTTTATTATTTTTGTGAGTAGGGCAGTCCCACTCGTATTTTTCATTTTTATTGACAGAGACAGTAGAGATTTAGACAGGAAGGATGGGTGAGAGAGAGAGGAGGGATAACATGCAGGATATGTCCCCGGCCCGGAATCGAACCGGGGACCCTGCGGCTACATGGTCAGCGCTTAACCCGCTACGCCACCTAAGCGCCACAGCGTCTTCTATGCACATATGACCTCACTGCTGATAAAATCCTGCTTGTGAACCACAAGGACTGCATCGTCAAGCATGAGGAGGCTGACGTCATCCTCATTAGCTACATGCTGCAAGCAGCTGGAGCAGGAGCACCCACCATACGTATCCTAAGTGATGACACTGACGTATTCATTCTGTTAGTGTACTGGGCTTGGAAGGCCAACGTTCAATCAACAGTGCAGATGGAGAAGTGGGATGGCACCATCCTGGACATGAATGCCACCGTCAGGGAGTTGGGTGACAAATGTCAGGGTCCAGATGGGGATGCGTGCGCTGTCGGGATGTGACACTGTCTCCTACCCCTGTGGAAAGGGCAAGATATCTGTGCTGAAAGTACCCCTAGGAAGTACCATGCCTAGTCTCAATACAGTGCTTGGGGACTCTGATGCCACTCACAGTGACCTAAAAGATACCGGGACCAGGTTCTTCCTGTATGGGCAGAAGAAGGCCAAGTCAATGAATAACGCTTGCTAGCAGATCTACAGACGGAGGAAAAAGCCACCTGAATGTTTTAAATCTGAACAGATTTAATCTGATAATCTGAACAGGTAGATGGTCTTCCTGCTAGGCTCTAGGCCTGCCGCACCTCCACTGGTGCCTACTGGTCAGCTGCAGGGTCATCAACTGGGCACCACCGCTCACAGATGTTTCGCCCCTTAAAACCAGATCTTATCCACCTCATTTTTCTGGTTTTCTGCTCGAAATGACATGCCCACAGTGAATACAGAATATCTCCACAATCACAAGGGCCTTCATAATGATCTTGTTATCAAATGAAAGCTAACACCTGTGGGGTGGCTGTAGAAGTGTCAGAATCAAAATCTATGTTACTGTGTCAGAGTAAATAGAGCTAGAACATTTTAAAACATCTCAAATTCAGTCTCCGCCTAAAAAAACAACAGCTTTTACAGTGAATATCACCTTGGAAACCTGATAACCAAGCCCAAATCATCTAGGAATCAGTACTCCAGGGTCTTATTAGTACTTGTGCCAAAGTCGATGCTAGTAATGTGAGCAAATGCAACTTTGTACCTGTTTTAGTACAGGTATATTTAGGCGGACACCTATATGTTTAAGCCATTTGGAGATATTTTGGCACCATCTTTGACCTTTGACCTTTCTCATGCATCAGATTTTTTTTTTTTTGGGGGGGGGGGGGGGGGGGTTGGGTTGGCCGACCAATGGTATGGAAATTCGGCGTTGAAACCGGACATGACACATTCTCCAGTTGGAGAAAACTGGATGTGACTTAGGCCGTGTTTACCGTCTCGGAAAAAAAATGGTGGCATCGTATAGCATGCAAAGTTGTGAAAAAAATGTGATATCGATGAAGAGAATTGATCGAGGTAAGCTCTTTATATCACTTCGGATCCACCTGTGGGTCCGTTGGCTACTATGAACATCTCCTTGTGGTGGGGCAGTGAACAGGGACGTCTCCCTGATACTCCCTGCAGCTAACCGTTGCACACTATTACACGCTTAATGATGTCACCTCGAAACTTCTAATCAGTCTGTATGGTAAGACCCATCATTCAAGTTTTATCAAAATTGTTAAATAAAATAAAATAAAATAGAATTTGCACAGAGATCAAAGAAGATAAAGCAACAACTTAGATGGACATTTAAAATCACATGATGACAGAACACACAAGCAAGCAAGGGCGAAAAACCTGTACACTGTGTATCCAGGAGAATTCCCTTGCAGCCCTCTACTCATAGAGCGACTACCTCCAGTTTGCTTATCAGCATATACTACACTGTCCCCCAAGTCAATAAAGTGAGAGACCCAGCAGTGTCCCATCCAAGGATGGTTGGCCATGAATGCATTCATGGAGGCATTCATGCGGCTCATGTCGGCCGCTGGCCATCATCCTGCTAGCTCTTCCTCGTCGTCAGAACTGCTGGACAATTCATGGTCCAGAGCGGGGCACAGATCCTGGTGCAGGTCCTGGTACTGGTCCAGGTGCCGCTGACAGCTATCAGTGCCCCACCAGCACCCAGGTCCTAGCGGTGTCAGAGGAAAAACGTACGACATACGAACGGACAGAGACCAGATCATAATCTCCTCTCCAATTTCATTGGTGGGGGACAACAAACACTGTAGCCTATAGGTTTAAACCATGGTTAAAACTATAAGTTTTAACTCATGGATGGTCAGTCCTGGCTATCTATAGCTCTGTCTATGAATTTGAGAGTGGATTAATCCAACCCCATCCTTCAGAAAATGGCAGGGAGATCACTTTGTTGTTGTTTGTGTGATTACCTGAAGTACCACCCCACGCCAGTAGGGCACCATCATCAGTGTTGGGCATTAGTTACCTGTTTATTATTTTGGGTACTTGGGTAATAGGCTGGCAAGTGAAGTGAATGACATGTGTATTGGGAACTTAGGTTAATTAAACAGTTAACCTAAATCCTGGATGGCATTCAATTATTATATTCATAAGTTAAGTTACCACAGTTTGTATCCCAGATTGCCCTACAACACTAGAAAGATTGGCATTAGGAGTTAGATAAACATTAGAGGGAGCACTACTCTAAATGAGTTAAACGGGGAGCACCATGTAGTCCACTTTCTTTATCTTCTAAGTTGTTATAAATCAAATGTTGGTGATTCACTGGCACCTGCTGCACTGGAGTGTTTGTTGCGTACTATCAACACATACTTGATAGATAATTTATTGCATAATAATATATTGTAAGGAAGGGGCAGGACCAGATAAGCTTTGCTTCTTTCTGTCCCTTCTCGAACAAAACCATTGTTGATTATTACTTCCATGTCTATGAAGTATGTATGAAGAATTTATATCTTATTGTATTTGTTGTTGTTTTTATTTTTTATTTTTTATTATTACAAATGTGTGTGTTTTTATGGTTGAAATGTTCAAGATAAATAAAGATCCAATCAAATCAAACACAACTCCAGTGTCCAAGTTATTTATCGGCACAATCACCCTGCACCTAAAAGCCATTTGAAAGCTTTGTTATAACCATTAGCCATCATGCATCTCAGCGATCTAGTGCATGCTAGCACCAGAACAATGTAAAGCAGAGAAACTCAATAATACTTCCTGTAGTGCCTGCTAAGCACACTTGCCAGTGCATGCCAAGGCATCCCACAAACAGGAAGTCATCTCATGTCATATTATGTTTTTTCTCTTGTCTTAAAAAGTAGTGGACCAAAGTAACTAGCATGCACTAGCTGGCTCATTCAATTGTGTACACACGGTTATTAATAATAATAATTCATTATATTTATATAGTGCTTTTCCGAGGCTCAAAGACGTTGACAATATGGGAAAAAACAGAAAACAAAGAAACAACAAGCAACAGATAACATGAGCACATAGAACACAGAGTTAATGAACAGGCACAGGGAACAATTAACACAGCAATGTCCAGGGGAGGGAGGGAGGGAGGGGGGTGGCAAGGTTAGGGGAGATGGTTAGGGGTAGGGGAGGCTGTATGTGTGGGAGAACAGGTAGGTTTTGAGGTGGGATTTAAAAGTGGAGAGTGAGGGTGAGTCTCTGAGTGAGAGAGTTCCAGAGGCAGCTCGTGAAAAGGCACGGTCTCGGAGGGTACGGGTAGGGCGGTGGGGGAGAAGGAGGTTAGTCAGGTAAGGGGGGGCCAGGCTATGGAGGGCTTTGTATGTGAGGATGATTGTTATTGATGAGCACAGTGAGGCATGATCTGTGATGACCAGTGCTATATTAGAAAGAATGTTTTCTTTTTTTGGAATTTTACATAATGGAACTGTTTGTAACTTACTGGAAGATGGGGGCTTGGATGGGGTCCTGGCAGGTTGTTAGATGAACACACAGTTCTTGATTTTGAACACGTCCTAAAACGAAAGTATGTTTACAAGTCATTATGACTTACCGGTAGCCTCCGGCAAACAAGAACAGTGAATCCAATCCACAAATTATAAGTATTTAGTGATCGTTAAACTGTTGTTTATTCTATCGAGTGGGTACTTTAAAACTTCAAGTTGGTGTTATGAAAAAAAAAAAGAGATATTGTTGACACAAAGTTTCACTTTCACTTTTTGACCCCTTTCAGTGAGCGTGTGGTTTGCAAGTTTGCCGCAGTCACATTACACAAAATGTCGATCAAAATGAAGACAATCCGAGAGGTGAGGAGGCGCGAGTGGGACATAATCGCTGGTGTCTGTGCAGCAACTGTCTCCCAATGCCAACCGAGATGGAGAGTGTAAACAAACTTGTTGTAAAGAGCAAAGATTTCTGTCCGCAGCTGTGACAAGTTGACGTTATCAAACTATCGTTTTATGATAAAGCGTAGTCTTCTTACCTGTGAGCTCTTTCATTAGCGGTGGTCGATTAAATGCCTCTTCGGAAAAGTGGCGAGAACAAAGACGCACATCTTTATGCAGTTGGGTTCGTCCACATGCATCTTCCAACTGCTTTCTCCTATTCCGCTCATTCACTAACCTTGTCATTGCCTCTATGCTGTATATTGATTCCATTCAGCTTAACATTATATATCGGTCACAAATAGCCTACACAGACACCTTTACCCTGGTTCATAACACTTAACATACTCTATAAATATATTGAAAACATATACCTCCCATGTCTGATTAACAATGTATCTTGGCACTAAAATGTTGAAGAATTTCCATATATAAAAAAAACAGGCCTTTAAAATTTGACCATTTTGGCTAATGGCTAAGGCTAATGCTAATATAGCACTTTAAAACTCTTCTTCTCATGACCGCTTTACCTGATTCAGTCCGATGGGGGTGGCATATTATGCTAGGCTTGCAGAATATAGTGTAAGCACATTATAAGTAGTGAAATGCTTGACATAAACTATACAACATAGTCATTAACTGGGGAAGGTTTATCCACAATGCATTTTCGTATTTACGCTTAGTGTATATTATCATCATAGCATAGTAGCCTATGTATATCAGGCCATAATTAGGTGACTGGTACCTTACAGGCCCGTGGTCCTAGGGTACTTCATCATATCCTAGCTTAGTATATCATGAGTTCAACTTCGCCCATATTAGGTGAGTGGTCTACCCCCCTGTCTGTAGGTCTACCCCCAATCTGTCAATCTACAACCTGTCTGTAGGTCTACCGCGTGTCTATCAATCTCACCCCATTTATGGTTATGGGGCCGTATCTGTAGGAACTGTTAGGGATTTGTATTAAATACTGTGTGTTCATTTAAATAATATGTGACTGAGGTCAGTTGAAGTCTCACAGAACCATAAAAGAGAGGTTCTGCTTTTGAGCGACATGGGGGGAAGGGGCTCCTGACTGGGAGAAAGTGTTGTGGTTCAAACCGCCTGTTGATTGCTTATTTTTACCTATGTACTAACAATCATTTTGTACCTGCTGTTATGATATTCTATTTTCCTATACTCATTTTATACTATCATAACTAATGATTAATGATAAGTCTATTCTTCAATACTGTATTTTAACTTGTTAATCGAATCCCAAGTCATGGGAGTCTGTGGGCCTGGCAACAGTGATGTTTACACAAGCGATCCTGATAAGGACATAGGACTTACAGACCTGGTCAGGAGGGAATGTGTTTGAAGATTAAATAACTGGCCAATTAGTGCTTTAGAATGTAATGTAGAATACACCCAAAATAACTATCAAAATATCTATGCATCCTAAAAACATAACTGTGTGCATATCCTTACTGGTTCCTTAAAAAACATTAGAATGTGTGTGTGTCTAACGTCGCGCTAGGCTGCTCAGGATACCGTTGCAGACAGAGTGTCCGAACACTCTCACCATGACAAACGACCGGGGGGTCAGAAGAAGAGGATAACACACTCGCACGGACACCGAAAGAAGTCGAAAGCCACATTCCAATATAAAACAGACGCTTACCATAAAACCTACCAGAGGGACAGCCCATCCCTAAATGTGAAGGAAAATATATAAAAACTGTGGACCAAGGCGAAACGTGGCTCTTGTCCGGTGAAACTTCTGCAGTTAACCAGCTGATCCTGGTCTGCGGAGGTGAAGCTAGATAAGACCCCTTTCCATGGAATGAAATGCTATTGTATGCTGATGTTATTGTTTGCCGATGTGCTCGAATAAATATTCTCTTAAAGAACAGTTCAGTAGTGGTGCCGAATATTTGATTGGATCATTTTATCTTAGAAGTTATATCAAGGACGTCTCGTTGAGATTAAACGGACTCGCTTGTAAGTGACGACTCAATTAAATCAATTCTGGAGAAGTTGATCGCCTTACAGAACACGCCCCATTGCCGCTTGCGGTTAGATTTTATTTTATTTTTATTTTATTTTATTTTTTGTAAAAGAAATCTCCGGAGATTGGGGGCTGTTCAGAAAACATTCGGGGTAGACCTGGGGCTAACGACGTGCCTGGACCATACCACGCATTGTGACACACAGTGACTGACAGTCACACCGTTTTCCCAGTAGATGGAGTCAGAGTAGAAGACATGCTCAGTCTCTCTCTTCAGGTTTCACCATCAGAGTTGGTCTCTACAGTTCTTTAATGGACTAGTCACTAGGGTGTTCTAGAGTGTTCTAGTTTTATGGAAAATTAATAGCATTAGTATCTCCTTGGTCTTGCTTACTCGGTCTCCTTTTGTCTTACACACACACACACACACACACACACACACACACACACACACACACACACACACACACATATCAGTGGTATAACAGAAATATGTGGAGTCTGACATGTGGAGTCTTCAGTCTCACCCCAATGTTGAGGACAGGTGGGGGGGAGACAGGCAGGGTGTGGGGGGGGGGGAGAATGGCCAGTGAGCAGGAGGCAGTGGGACTTGGGCTGAAGGGGGCCAGAGAGAGCAGCCAGAGAGAGAGAGAGAGAGAGAGAGGGAGCCCAGCTAGTTGGAGCCCCAGCAGTATCACATGACTCTGGGGCCGCTTTCCAGCTCTCACATGTGGAGGAGAGAGCAGCCCTCCATCTCATTTCCTCCTCAAGTCCAACATCCTCCCACGAGCGTGATTTACAAGCTAACAGAACTGGAGTGTGTGTCTGACTGGGAGTAGCACTGTCCTCCCACAGGAGGGAGAGCCAGGGAAAGAGAGGCAGGGTGCTGCCAGAGAAAGAGACAAGCTGATGCTGGATATACGACCATAGAGAGAGGGTGAGAATGAGAGGGAGGGAGACGGAGGGGGGAGAAGATAAAGGTGAAGGGAGAGAAAAACAAAGATATAGTGTACTATATATTCTATTATACTATAATGCCTGCGTAAGTAATGGGACAGCGTAGCGGGTTTTCTTCTGGTAAATGGACTGCACTTTTCTTCTTTTGGCTCTACCCCTACTCCAAAGGTTTATGATTTTAAATCAATTACTTAAGTGATGGTATTTGTGTACATGTTGGTATCACTATTCAGAAATTACAACAGTGTTTATGCTTAGTCCCCCTATTTTAGGATAGCGACAAGTAATTGGCTTTACAGGTGTGTTCTGTAACATACGTTGTGTCATGTCTAGTATTGATTCTTGACTTTGGACTTGCCTTTGGAGTTTGCTATTGGTGTTGGTCAACATGAGGACCAACCTCCCTCCCTCACTCCTTCTCTTTCTCCTGCTTCCGTCTCTCACTAATCTCTGCCTCTCTCCTGGCGCTCACGATGATACTGCCGATTGTGCAAATCCATTTAGTGGGAGTAAAAGCGCTCTCTCTCTCTCTCTCTCTCTCTTTCCTCTCTCTCTCTCTCCTCTCTCTCTCTCTCTCTCTCTCTCTCTCTCATCATCTTCTCTCTCTCATCTCTCTCTCTCTCCTCTCTCTCTCTCTCCTCTCTCTCTCTCTCTCTCTCTCTCTCTCTCTCTCTCTCTGTGCGCATGCGTGTGTTTGAGTGAGCGAGCGAGCGAGCGGTTTTGACTGAGCGGTTTGCGTGAGTTAAAACTTTCTGAAAGTTATTTCTATCTTTCTATCTGTGTGTCTATTATATGTACGTTTTGTTTGTCGTTTGTTTAGTGTTGTTAGTTGAGGTTTGGTGGGTGTTGGAGCGCGTAGCAGCCACCAGTTCTGCTGGTCGGCATGCCACCTGCTACCATGGGCTTTGAACGCCTGACGCGGAGACATGCGATAAAGCTTTCTCCGGGACCAAACTGCACCGTGGAAGAGTGTAGCTTGGCCGTCGGAGCTGTTGTAGGGCATGATAGTGTGAGATCTGCATCGCGGATGAACAACGCAGTTGTAATTTTTTTTGGACTGTGTTGATAAAGTGAATTTGATGGTGGAGGAGGGAGTGGTTGTCCAGGACACCTTTATCCCTGTGTTTCCTTTAGTAAGTCCAGCACAAAGGATAACAATATCTAATGTTCCTCCTTTTGTGAGAAATGAGGTCCTGGAGAGGGAACTGGCTAGGCACGGTCAGTTAGTGTCCCAGGTGAAGATGATTTCACTGGGTTGTAAATCCCCTCTGTTAAAGCATGTGGTATCTTTCAGAGACAGGTTTTCATGATTTTGAAAAATGGAAGTGATCTTAAGTTATCAATGAAGTTTAGAGTGGATGACTTCGATTATATTATTTACATCACTTCAGATACAATGAAATGCTTTGGGTGTGGGATGGAAGGCCACATGATTAGGTCCTGTCCTAATAAAAGGCCTGGGTCCACTGAGCAAACACCGCCGTCAACCGGGGCAGGCCCAAGTAGCTCAAACACCAACAAGAGTCGAGAGAGTGCCTCTGGGAAGAAAGAGACAGGAGAAGGGTTGGTGGAGAAGACAGGACAGGCTCAGAAGGTGCAGGAGGAGGGGATAGACCTGGTGGAGAAGACAGGACAGGCTCAGAAGGTGCAGGAGGAGGGGATAGACCTGGTGGAGGAGACAGAACAAGGTCAGAAGGTGCAGGAGGAGAGGAGAGGCCTAGGCCTGGTGGAGGAGACAGGGGGGGGTGAGCAGGAGGAGGGGATAGACCTGGTAGAGGGGGCAGAACAGGGTGAGCAGGTGCAGGAGAAAAGGGGAGGTTTGGTAGTGGAGGCAGGAAAAACGGGAAAGGGGAAGAGGAAGCTGAAGGCTGTTGAGAAGGCCACTGTGGTCGAGGAGGGTGAAGAAGTGGGAGCGCAGAAGACAGGGGTCGGAAGTGAAGAAAGAATCAGACTGGGCAAACGGGCTGGTCTAGCTACTGGAGAAGTAGAGGATAACGCAAATGAGGAGGAAATGGAACTTAATGCTGATGGTATCAAAACTACACAAAAAAGGAAAACTGAGGTCAGTCAATCTGACTCCAGAGCAAAAAAGTGCCAACCAGAGCGGGAGGCAGTCATTGACAGTGAGGACTCTGACGTAGGGGATGATGTGGAGTCTCTGCCTCCCACTCAGCCTCAGGCTGACAGGAGGGATGGGTATTCTTTAAGTAGAATAAAAGGTTTTCTACAGGATACGAAAGGCACAAGGGCAGTTAAGGTGGAAACTTTTTTTCCTGACATTAAGTTATTTGTTGAGTCCGCTAAATGGCTAATGAAACGCAATGACATGAACGATGAAGGTTTCTCTGAGCAGGAGATATATCGGTTAAAGAAAATTGTCCAAAAGGCAAGAACAAAAATCTCCAATGAGGGTTAAGTTATCTGGTCTCTTTTTGATATTTTATGTCCTGCAGGTTGGATATTTTATCATGGCAGAATTCAAAATAGGTACTCTAAATCTAAATGGGGCAAGGGATGATGCAAAGAGGGCATCTCTCTATAAATTAATGGAATTAAAGGGTATTGATGTGATGCTTATCCAAGAGACACACAGCACTGAGGACAACACAGTGGCCTGGAAAAGAGAATGGAAGGGGGAAATAGTTTTAAGCCACAACACCAGTAATAGTGGTGGAGTGGGGATTTTATTTTCCAGTCATTTTTTACCACAGTCATGTGAGATTGAGGAGGTGGTAAAGGGACGTCTTTTAAAAGTAAGAGTTTTATATGAGAAGGTGAAAATGGTATTTATTGTTGTTTATGCCCCAAATGTTGGTTTGGAAAGAGTGTGTTTTTTAGACTCTTTGGCTGATGTCATTAAGGGGTGTGATAATGAAGAATTTGTATTTCTGGGAGGGGATTTTAACTGTACTGTAAACCCCGTTTTAGATAGGAATCACCAAGAGCCTCACTCTGCATCTCGTAGTCGTCTCTCTAGGGTAATTGAGACGTATGAACTGTGTGATGTGTGGAGGCGGATGCATCAAAAGAAAAAGCAATACACTTGGGTTCATACTAGGGATGATGTTTTATCAATGGCCAGACTTGATCGGTTTTATTGTTTTAAACACCATTTTAGTGTTTTTAAAAGTTGTTATATAACTCCTGTTGGTTTTACTGATCATTCTCTTGTGTACTGCTCTGTTTTTATCAAGTGTGTGAAACCACAAAGTGCTTATTGGCATTTTAATACGTCTCTTTTAACTGATACAAATTTTAGGAACGCTCTTACCTATTTATGGAAGGTTCATAAGCAGACAGAGGACAGTTTTACCTCAATACAGCAGTGGTGGGATGTGGGGAAGTGTAAGATTAAGCAGTTTTGCCAACAGTACACTCAAAATGTTACTAGAGATATAGCCAGATCTATGAAGGCTCTAGAGATTGATGTGGAGGAGCTTCAAGAGCTCGCAGAATCCACAGGAGATCGAGGCCATATTGGGGCTCTCAAAGCTAAAAAGTCTGCTCTGGCTGACCTGTTAGGTATCTCAGCACAGGGTGCTCTGGTGAGGTCACGTTTTAGAAACATTTCGGAGATGGATGCATCTTCCCGTTTCTTTTTTGGTCTGGAGCACAAGAATGGTCAGAAGAGGCTCATCCACAGCATGCGCTCAGACACAGGTCATATACTGTCTGAGTCCACTGACATCAGGAGGCATGCTGTTGGATTTTATAGTAGCCTCTTCCAGTCTGAACTTGGAGAGGAGCAGGAGGTATCGCATGACTTTTATGAAGGTCTACCAAAAGTAGAAAAAGAGTCCAGCGCAGAGCTGGAGGCGGATGTGTCTCTTGATGAGCTCCATACTGCCCTGCAGAGCATGGAAAATGGGAAAGCTCCAGGTATAGATGGGTTGCCTGTGGAGTTTTATAAGAGAATGTGGTCAGTGATGGGGGAGGATCTCCTGATGGTACTCAAAGATAGTCTCACTGGAGGACAGCTGCCGCTGAGCTGCAGGAGGGCAGTAATTACGCTGTTGCCAAAGAAGGGAGACTTAATGGAGATTAAGAACTGGAGGCCTGTCTCACTTCTGTGTACCGAGTATAAGCTCCTCTCCAAGGTGTTAGCTACCAGGCTGAGAGAGGTAATGGGGAAGGTGATCCACCGTGACCAGACCTATTGTGTGCCTAACAGGTTGATCAGTGACAATGTTTTTTTGATTCGGGATTTTCTGGACATCTCTAGTGCTTTGGGGTTGGAAACTGGTCTTATTTCCATAGACCAGGAGAAGGCTTTTGACAGGGTTGAACATCAGTACTTGTGGAAAACTCTGGAGGCTTTTGGTTTCAGCCCAGGTCTCATAGCCAAGATCAAGGCCATGTACAGTAACATTGAGAGTGTGCTAAAGATTAATGGTGGTTTGAGTGCTCCTTTTAAAATTCAGAGGGGTATTAGGCAGGGGTGTTCTTTGTCGGGAATGCTGTATTCCCTGGCATTTGAACCCCTGCTACACAGACTCAGGGCAAGCCTCTCTGGTGTAAGTGTCCCTGGATGCATCGCACCTTTTAAGCTATCAGCATATGCAGACGATTTGGTTATTTTTATAAGTAAACAGGAGGATATCAATGTGTTAGTTGAAAATGTGGGACGTTTTGCTTTGATTTCATCGGCTAAGGTCAATTGGGGGAAGAGCGAAGCACTCATGGTAGGTAACTTGAGTAGTAGACTCATGTTACCAGGGGGCCTGCATTGGAAGAAGGGAGGGTTTAAATATTTGGGTGTGTTTTTAGGGGATGAGACTTTCAAATGTAAAAACTGGGAGAACGTACTAGAAATAGCTCAAGGTCGTTTAAAGAAATGGAAATGGATTGCACCAAACATGTCGTATAGGGGTCGTGTTTTGGTAATCAACAATCTAGTGACTTCCACACTGTGGCACCGCCTGATGTGTGTCGACCCCCCAGTAGACCTTCTCCCTAAACTTCAAGCTTGTTTTTTAGATTTTTTTTGGGACAAGCTGCACTGGGTGCCCCAGAGTGTTTTGTACCTGCCCAAGGAGGAGGGTGGGCAGGGTCTTGTGCACCTGTGCAGTAGGGGTGCAACTTTCCGACTCCAGTTCATTCAGAGACTTTTCTATGGGCCAAAAGACTTGGTGTGGAGGCCGGTGGCTTGTGCAATACTACAACGGCTTGGAGGACTGGGACTGTCGAATTCTCTGTTTTTAATGGATTTTAGCGGTGCTCGTTTAAATGTTCTACCTGTTTTTTATCGTGTGCTTTTTAAAACATGGAGTTTGTTCAAGAAAGGACCACTGGATTACTCAAAGTCGTTGTTCTGGTTGTTGAAAGAGCCAGTTGTACTGGGAGCGCGTTTGGATGTAGCTGGTGGGCCGGGACTGACACTCTCCGAACAGCTCTGCAGGTCAAAGGTCACCACTTTGGGACATGTTGTGAATCTGACAGGGGCAAACATGGACAATGCTGCTGCCCTGGCTTCGCGTTTGGAGGTGAAATCCATCAGGATGGTCAACATGATGCTGGGAAAATGGAGGCAGGGGCTCAGTGAGATAGAACGTCGCATGTTGACAGAGTACAAAAACGGGTCTCTTCATCCTAGTGATGAGGATCTTTTTCCTACAGTTAAGCTGCAGCCTGATTTTAAAAACTGCACAGGGCCTCTTTTAGCAATAGGAGATGTTTCTGGTGTGTTTCTTGATGTGGTTAAAGGTAAATGTATGTACAGACTGTTGGTCAAGGTTCTCCACAAAGAGAAGCTCAACGGGAGAGGTGATACTCCCTGGAGAGCACACTTTGGTCTCAGCGATGAGGTGAAACCAGAGTGGCGAGCACTGTACAAACCACCATTATTCAAAAGAATTGGCGATCTGCAGTGGAGGGTTTTACATGGCATAGTGGCTATTAATGCTTTTATTTCCATACTGAACCCTGATGTCTCACATGACTGTCCTTTTTGTGCGCAACGGGAGACAGTGTTTCACTGTTTTCTAGACTGTCCCAGGCTGTTGCCTTTGTTAGGGTTATTAAAGAGACTTTTCCAGTCTGGTAAAGAGGTGTTCTCAAAAGAGAGGTACATTTTGGGTTTTAAATACAGCAAAAAAGAAAAAAACAAGTGCCATCTGTTTAATTTCATTTTAGGGAGAGCAAAGATGGCTGTGTATATCAGTAGGAGAAACAAAGTAAAACAGGACTCGGATCATGACGCCGTATGTCTTTTTAAAAAGATGATCAAGGCCAGACTGGGCATAGATTTTAACTATTACAGAGCTATGAACAATTTGGATCAGTTCGCCATTATATGGGCACATGAGGGAGTGTTGTGCTCTGTAATAGCGGACGAGCTGGCATTGGCAACTGAGCTGACTTGACTTTTTGTTTTGTTGTGTGTTTAAAAATTGTGTATCAAGTCGTTTGTAGTTTTCCTTGACAGGAAGACGAGTGATATGTACAGTTAATTGTGTAATGTTTTCTGCTGTAATGTCGGAATAATTGATAAATAAAGTGTCGTTAAAATTCAAAAATTCTCTCTCTCTCTCTCTCTCTCTCTCTCTCTCTCTCTCTCTCTCTCTCTCTCTCTCTCTCTCTCTCTCTCTCTCTCTAA
>NC_137692.1:14486171-14488671 GCF_963989245.1 Nansenia antarctica | reverse complement strand
AGACAACAAACTTGTGTTAGTGGGGAGGCCCCTCTCCTCTCTCCAATCAGGTCATTTCTTTACACATTTATTTCAAACATTTTGGACCCGTTTTTTTCATTTTAGAATGAGTGGCTGAAAATGTTCCAATTAAGCAATAAGTGATATTGCTTTTATACAACAGTTCTATAGCACGATTTATTAGTTAACAGTAATAAGCGACAACAGATTATGATTTGTTTGTTTATTTAATCATAAAAATAAATAAAAAATAGTTCCGCAACTGAACTTCAAAAGGACTGTTGCCTAGTAACTTGAACACAAACAATGTAGTCTAAATAACGGTAGAACATAGTAGAACATCTGTGCGGCGGAATGATACATATACCGGTAGTTAAAAGTCCCAGTGCTGTTATACTGTATATCAGCACTCATGGAATGCCTCTTATCCAATCAAATTACTTGGTCGGAACCAACTGTTGTATAATATCCTGTAGCATATATAATTAACACATAACTAATATAATTATAATTCTATATAATTTCTTTAAACATGCCTTTTTTGCCTGGCTTTTAGGTCACTTTTAATTACGCCTTTTATTGCTCTTTAATTCTAAGATCTAAATTGTATGAGGTTCACTATGATTTACTACGTGATTATGAAAGAGCCACTCTAATGAGTCAAATAAGCATGGTTATGAACTTGTAAACACCACAGACAGACAGAACAGAGAGAGTGAGAGCTATAGGGTGTTTTCTTCCCAACATTCTCTAAAACACTGCATGTCTGTTCCTGCTCCTCTGCCTCTGCAGGACTAGCTACAACAGCAGGCCACTGCCAGGCTGCAAGGGATGTCCAACATACAGTACCAGTCAAAAGATTGGACATTCAATTGGATGGGAAAGTGTGTTCAAACCGTTGACTGGTACTGTAGTATCATAGCAGAACATCCTCATGTCTAGGCAATGTCCTATTATGTCAAAATAGAACGCATCTAAGGAATCTCCTTTTTCGTAAAAACAGACATCTAGATAAAAACAAAAAACAATGGCGGTTAAGGATTATTAGGCATTCACTTAGAGTGGTTAAGGCTAGGGTTAAGGTTAGGCATTAACTTTGAGTGGTTAGGGCTAGGGTTAGGGCTAGGCTTAGTAATAGCCTGAAATTGTTAGGGTAAGTGTACACTATCACAGGAAGGTAATAGCAAAAATATAGCAACAACAATTAGCAAACAAAAACCAAAACAAACCTTTTTTCCCTCCAAAAGCAGATACAAACTTGCAAGCTGCAAGTTAGTCTTAGTTATACACCCTCCACCACCCCCTACCGCCAAACTACCAACGCATTCTTCAATTGTTATCTTTGCTTTGATAATTGAGTCTTATAATATGACAAATAGGGAAAGTCCTTGAACATCAATATTTGCACATGCAGATTATGATACAGGGCTGCAAGGTCAGGGCAGATTCTTACCTTGTTGGAGGTAGTTTAAAATTTCTGAAAGAAATTCAGTTGGAGTCCATAATTCATCTGTGACATTTTCATTGTTCTGAAACTTGAGGGCAAAATTTGAATTGTGAACTGTAATTTCCTGTAATGTTTAAATGACTGTGTGCTTGGCCCTGGTCCAGACACAGTAACAGCCCACGGCCTCAGAGGAGGTGTGTGTGTGTATGAGTGTGTGTGCGTGTCCGTGTGTGCGTGTGTGCGTGCGTGCGTGCGCGTGTGCCTGTGTGTGTGTGTGTGTGTGTGTGTGTTAGTGGCTGCTCCCACTGCCAAGAGAGAAGTAGAGAGAATCTATAATGAAGTCATTTATCCTAGTGCATTTACAACTAGGATTGTTCTTCTTATAAATGTTCTGTAGGATATTGTGTATATTTGACATCTACACTTAGCCCAGATCCTAACTCCAGTTATGAGTGTGTAACCCAGACTTATTCTGGGATTTGCGCACTTCTCTCTCCAAGTGGATCCTAGCTTCAGGTGCTTGATTCATTGTAGATGAAAATGCACAGGCGCTTAGGTGGCGTAGCGGGTTAAGCGTTGACCATGTAACCGCAGGGTCCCCGGTTCGATTCCGGCCGCGGACATATCCTGCATGTCATCCCTCCTCTCTCTGTCACCCATCCTTCCTGTCAAAATCTCTACTGTATCTGTCAATAAAATGAAAAATATGAGTGGGACTGCCCCACTCAGAAAAAATAACAGAAAAAAACAAAAAAAACATGAGGCATCTAGTTCTGTCCTTTACTGCCCTCGTTGGCCATAATGGAAAACATACATATTATATATTTTCTAATAGCAGAAAATATCTGCATATTCTTGTAAACAATACAAAACATAGGTACTTAAAAGGCCAGTGTTCAACAACACCAGATATGAGAACGTGCTTTCACTCTCTCTTCACCTCTCTTAATCTTTATAATGTCATCTGAAAAGGCCAGAATATGTACAACAAACTCACTGTTCAAATGGCAAAGGGATTGTGATGTAAACAGTAGTAGTAAACAGAGTTCTGGC
>NC_137692.1:14473671-14483671 GCF_963989245.1 Nansenia antarctica | reverse complement strand
TATACAACAGGTAGGCCTACTCTATGTGCCTGTCCGATGGCTCTGGAGCCTAATGGCCCATAGGGCAGGAGCCTATCTCCTGTTTCCGTAGCGTGAGGCGGGTTGATGTACAAGTACACCCCCTGGACATGACGCTGGTATGTCACAGGGTCTTACCCTCAATCCAACCCTTAATGCTGAGTGCCAAGCAGGGAGGCATCGGATACCATTTTTATAGTCTTTGGTATGACTCGACCGGGGATCAAACTCACGACCTGCCAATCTCAGGGCGGACACTCTAACCGCAAGGCCACTGAGCTGGTCAAACATACGTAAATCTACTCAACCCTTTTACAGCATCTAGAAGAACATAGGCTTTGGCTCAGCTGGCTAATACAGGACGAAATGAGCATCTCTTAAACAGGAAATGACTGAGCTGTTTATAATGGAATAGGAAGGAGAAACACCAGGAACTTCCTGTCGTCACAGAGAGACAGAGGGGAGGGACAGAGAGCGCCGAGAGAGAGAGAGAGAGGCTCAATTGGAAGTTGTATTTCTCCGACACTGGCGTACAGTATGAGAGATCCAGAACACTTTACATAAGATTTATGACATCCAAAGCAGAAATATTATCTTCCTAGCGTTGTCATCCATCACCGGGTGCCTGTGAGACCAGGAGAATGATACGACGGAATTATGCAGATCAACACTGTCTGAGTGGAGGATTCAATTTGGTAACCCTTGGCAACCTCAGGTACTCTTACTCTCAGTGAAAGCATCTCGGCTCGTCAGTTAATGAGCGCCGGTGCTCATCAGTTAACGAGCGCAGTGCTTCAGACGCAGAGATGGATGGTAATTGGCATGTGAGCACTGATGACTGAGGCTGGTCTAATATGGCTTATGTTCTCTAACTCTTCTATCCCCCTCTGAGTGGAGAGATGGATGGATGGATGCCTCTGCTCACCGCCTCTGAAGTTTGGCAGCCAGTCATATAACACACTGGTTTTAACCCACACTTGTTCCATCACCCACACACACTCATTTCAACACACAGATAGACAGACAGACATTATTCTAGTTTCAGCATAGGGGTCTCAGACAGCCCCCACATGTTTGGACCGATCCTAGTGAGTCGAATCCACTGTGTATTATCGCCAGAAGCATCTCATTTTAAAACAGGCATCTTCTCTTCACTGGAAGCTCTGACTCAATTATGATTATGAGGTGTGTTTTTGAAAAGGCTGGTTCATTCTAATTAAGACACACACTCGTTTGCAATTACTATGCAAATTGCCTCTACTGATCATCTGCTAGCTCCACCATCAACTTTCTTCAGAGACTGGGACGTTTAGTCACAGCTTTACAGTTAAAGTTTGGTCTCTGATTTGGTAAACCTCATAGCTCATATAAGTCCGGTCTCTGATTGGGCAGATTAATACAATCTTCAATTGAATAAATGGCCAGGCATCCCCTCAACAGGAACCTTAACAAAACAAGTATCCTCTCAAAGCACTGTAAGGCAAAACAAGTATCCTCTCAAAGCACTGTAAGGCAAAACAAGTATCCTCTCAAAGCACTGTAAGGCACTCATCTTTTGTCAATATTTCAAGATACAATCTGGCATTTGCCCAATACCTATTGATTCTCTCTAAGAAGATGACTTAAATACCTAACAAGCTACTTTAAGTTAAATTGTCTTAACTTATCATAACCCAAAATATAATGTTGTTTTAATAATATTATTCATAATAATAATAATAATATTATTATTCATTATTCATTATTTTTAAACAATGTGTAATGGGGTGAACATACCTGTGTTCCCTGGTAGCCATTTTGTGAACTGAATGTTAATTGACAACTGTGCTTGTCTCACTGATTTAGCACACCTGTGCCCCTCCCTTCAAGAGAGGCCTGCCTGCCTGTCTGTCTGTCTGTCCCTGCCTGCCTGTCTGTCTGTCTGTCCCTGCCTGTCTGTCTGTCCCTGCCTGTTTGCCTGTTTGTCTGCTTGTCTGTCCCTGCCTGTCTGTCTGTCTGCCTGTCTGTCTGTCTGCCAGTCTGTCAGTCTGCCTGTCTGCCAGTCTGTCTGTCAGTCTGCGTATTGTCCATTAAGGCTGCCTGAACACTGCACACATGAACACTGCCACATGAACACCGCCACATGCCTCAATGAAAAGTAAATTTTTAATGTGAGTCCTTCCTCCCTGCCACGGCCCGCGTCACTTAATTTCATTAGCCGAGGACCTGTAGAGTGCGTTCAGAAGCATCATCTCACAGACGCACACTCCACAATGAAAACGAGGGCCTTTTTTCCTTCCTTCCGCTCCTCAATTAACAGAATCGTTTCCCTTTCAACTCGAATGAATGTTATTGAAACCAATTAGCATAGGCCTGGCGTATCTCTCATTAGCGAGGGAGTGTAGGGAGAGTAAACAGGAATGAAAAGATGAAATTAGAGGAGAGGCTCTTCTTGTTGGCCTGGAATAATGACATGCTTAGTCTCCTAATTGTCTGTTGAAAAGCGGTACGGCGGCGGGAACAGATTGGCGTGTTCATTAGGCAGCTATGGGCCACCTGCTGCCGTGGCAATGCGCTCGCCCCCCCCCCCACCCCCCTCCGCGGGTCGGTCCCAGGGGGCAGGGTTTTGGACACATCGCTCGCTATGAAAAGCAAATGAGGCTGCCAATATGCTGCAATGCTGAGTCCTTATTGTCGAGCCCACAGAGCCGTGATGTCGCATCAAATGAATGGAACCCAATAGTGTGGATGCTACTGTGTTTTGATGAGGGGGGAATGACCTAGAAACATGGGGGGCTATCAAAATATGTAATTTCATTAAATTGTAATCATGAGGTTTTTCTATTGACTGATCCTGTATCCTCATCTCATCACACAGTCTTCTATATCGTTGTTTTTTAGGGTGGGTTTGTTCAGATTGTGGGGGGGGGGGGGGTTTGGGGGTGAGAAAAGATGATCTTTCTCTAATTGCGGTGGGGGTCAGGTTGGGAGGGGGGCGGTGGGGGGGGGGGCGGTGTCCTCCCAGCATTTATCCTCCTTCATGAAATATTTAATGGCTCGCCTGGAGAAACAAACTCTACACATATTCTCTAATTCATAACCTGAAGACAGTCACAGGCAAGAACATGAGAACACCGGCTATTTCTCTCTCTCTCTCTCTCTCTCACACACACACACACACACACACACTACACTATTGTAAACATAGTCTGCTAGGTCAGAAAGAAGTGTAATGGTAATTAATTCATAATTAATTCTTGAATTAAAACAGATATGTGAGGCAGATATTTCCTAGCGCAGCGTGGTCTGCTGTAGCCTGTAGCTCTGGCTTCTGTCTTTATTACAGAAATAACTGAACTCACAAAATCATCAATATCTGTGTGTGTGTGTGTGTGTGTGTGTGTGTGTGTGTGTGTGTGTGTGTGTGTGTGTGTGTGTGTGCATGCGTGCTGTATGTGTGTGTGTGTGTGTGTGTGTGTGTGTGTGTGTGTGTGCGTGTGTGCGTGCATGTGCGTGCGTGTGTGTGTGTGTGTGTGTGTGCCTTGTGAAGGGGGTATGGGGGTAGCGGTGTGAGGGGGCTTTAGGCCGTTTAAATGGAGCTGAGGGGGGAGGGTTGTCAGCATTTCATTTTCTCTTCAGCAATAAAAATTCAATCAAAGCCCAAATTACACCCCACCACCCACACCTCCACACCCCCTTCTCCCCCTCCTCCCCTCTCAGCCTGAAGCCAGACAGACTCATGCATTGCAACTGATATGGGGCTCTCCCATCATGTACGTTCAGCGTATAGATTCTTCTCCTAGCAGCTGACTACCTTGTCTGCGTACTGGTGTATCGTGGATAACAAACACACACTATCGTCTCTGTCAGATTCCCCGTTCACTCTCAGCCTAACACACTCCACGGGGTTTTACCATAGAAACACATGCAAGCCAGGAGATTGGATTAGCTTTAATCTACTCAGCTACTCTGGTTTTAAACTGGTTTATCTGATTACAGATTACTGATCTAGTACGTTATATCACTTCTCTCTTACCAGAGAGAGAGAGAGCTCGAAAAAGAAGAGAAGGAGTCAAAACAGGGGGTGAAGGAGAGAAGAGGAGGGGGAGGGGGAGGGGTAGTTGGCCCTGGAGACTGGTGTTTAGGACTGTTGGGACTGGGGTGGACTGGGAGTGGACTGGCAGTGGGCTGGGAGTGATGGATGGATGCTTAGAGAGGTGTTGAGGGAGTAATCAATTGGCAGTCAATTCACTGATTGGTGATATTCAATATATTGTTGGGGTCTGGTTGGTTAGCCCCTTGTTCCATATTGTGGAAGTCCATATTGTGGAAATGCCATGACAACTGATTTCCTTCTCTTTGTCTCCTGAGTTGTTTGTTGTTGTTTTATTTCCCTAAATGCATTCTGTTTGTTTGCTCTTCTTATCTGCAGCTGTAGGAACAGTCCTTATGTTGTAATCTGTATGTGTGTGTGTGTGTGTGTGTGTGTGTGTGTGTGTGTGTGTGTGTGTGTGTGTGTGCACGTGCTTAAGTAGAATTCCAGGGCACACACATGCACTATTCCTGGCTGTTAACTACAGGTTTCCATGTGGATTTGTTTGTTGTTGTTAAAGCATGAAGTTACATTGCAAAGACGCCTGACGTTGCTGCTCATGCAGTCGATTTAGCAGGTAATATTGACTATAGTAGGAGCGTTGCTAACTCCATTTCTTGCCTGTCTCACAGCCGTCAATTTTACACACCCAATGTCTCTCTTTCATTCTCTCTCTCTTGCTCTCTCTCTCTCCACACTATGACCTCAGGAAATCAATCAGCCTTCTATGCTTCCCCCCACCCTCAATCGTTCTCCCACCTCTCCCTTTTCCCATTTTCTCCCCTCCTCTTTCTCCCCTCCTCTTATTCCTTCTCCCAGTCTCTTCCTCTCCCAGAGTGCAGTGCGTGCCTGGCGTATGTGTGCCAGGGTACAATGTAGTGAAAGGTTTGCAACAACAACCAAAAATTCTGTAAGAGTTCACTGACCGAAACATGCTCAGTATATGCTGTGATGATTTACAGTAATTACAGAGTAATTGTTTTTGATATGTCACATTGTGTCGTAGTGCTCCATGGTCTCTCAAAACAAGTGCTTGTTCCAGTGCTTCTCTTGGCCCTCAGTATCCAGTCCCCAGCCCTGATCTGCTGCAAATCCTGTGTTGGAACTGTGAGCAGGTTTTAGAAAAACAACAGAGTGATTAATTAATGCGTTGTAACTACATAATAGAGCTGAGATACATCTAATCAACACTAACTCTCTGTGCATAATTGGTGTAGTTATGTTATTCATTAGTTTTGACTGAGTAACTAAATATGCAGAAGATCTGAGCTATTACTTTTTCATGTTAAGAATACAGCATGAGAAACACCATTTATTATTTATTTTGTATTTTGTGTTCGTTTGGTAACACTTTACTTAAAGCACACAGTTACTGGTAAGTGAAAGTCCTAGAATATACGGTATTGTAGCTCATTCAGTCTCAGGATATACCAACTGGTAGACACACACACACACACACACACGCACACACACACACACACACACACACACATACCACACACACACACCACACACGCACACATACGTGCACGCACGCACACACACACACACACACACACACCACATGCACGCACGCACACACACATAAAGGCAAGAGGCTGGATGGCTGCAAGGCTGTAGAACCACTGCAGTCCAGCTGTAGAACCACTACCGCAGGGTCCCACAGACAGATTGGCCAAGCTGACAGCACACACACACACACACACACACACACACACACACACACACACACACCATACACACACTTCCAACAACAGGCCTCCTCTATTCTGTACAGCTACTAGGAAGAGCTGACCACCTGTTTTTTTAAAAGATATTGTTGAATTATTGGTGAGGTGGCTTTTAAACAAAAGACGATTGTTTTCTTGTTGTTTTCCAATCTAACTTTCTAGCCTTTATTATGTTGACTGTCTGTGGGTTGGGGAAGTAAGTGAAAGGAGAACCAAATCTACCAAACTCTTCAGGGAGACCGGAACCTTCTAAACACTGAGGTGCTCTGGCATGGGACTGTAGGAGAGTACAACACACACAACCGTTAGGCCATTGCATTCCTTCTTTTGTTTCAGAGTGGGGCAGTCCCACTCATATTTTTCATTTTAATGGATAGAGATAGTGAAGGTAGACAGGAAAGTAAGGAGGAGAGAGCATGTCAGCAGGGCATGGACCGGATTCGAACCCATGCCGACATGGGCATACATACTGTATGTGTGCACTGTAGACCGCGGTGCTAGACCACTGGACCACCCCAGGCCACTGGCCATTGCATTCCTATAGCCCAAAGTTATGGCTATGTTGGCACAACATGGCATATATGGCATAACATGGTTATGTTATGATACTTATTTTTGACCATCTCTCTCCAATATTGGAACACCCAAACACAGCACAACACTTGACTATCATAGCAAATGATTTTATTTCCAGCTATATGGTGCTGAAAATCAAAACTTGAAACTTGAAACGTGAATAACTACCAGCTAGTTTATAGTTTTTTTTTTAGCTGCAAGAGGTTGTTCATCTCCCAGCATGTCAGCGATAGCATTTGATGAGGTCAGGTGACATTGGTCCATTATGTGACTCTGAACTAGATTATGGACTACACTCATTGGTGTGTAGAGAGATCCTCTCTGGTCCAATCAGAACATCATTCATTTGGCTTGTCATATGGCTCAAGTGTCACAAAAGTGAGAAGTGAGATGGCCATGGTGGTTGCCATGGTGACCAGTGACATGACATTCACTTAGTGATGATGCTTGTTGTTATCGTTCAACACTTCCTGTCAAAGGGCGTGCACAGAACAAATCACACACATTCTTTGACACGCAAACACACACGCACACACACACACACTCTCACTGTGATCAGCCCACCTGAAGATGTGTCTGGAGTGTAATTCACTGCTCACTAATGAGGCCTACATCTCCCCCAGGTGTTACCCACTTGCTGCTGCTACACACACACGCACACGCTCACACACACACACACACACACACACACACACACACACACACACACACATACACACATACACTTTATTTCACAGTCACCCTCTCTCTCTCTCTTTCTCTCTCTCTCTCTCTCTCTCTTTCTCTCTTTCTCTCTCTCTCTCTCTCTCTGGGCGGTTGTGCTTGTGTTGTTGAATTGAGTGAAACAATTTTCTTTCGTTTTTTTCTTTAGTTTTGGCCGGTCTATAGCTGTTGTACTCCATTGTAACATTCTCTCTCTTTCTCTCTCTCTCTCCCTCTCTCTCTCTCGCTTTCTCTCTCGTGCTTTCTCTCTCTCTCTTTCTCTCTCTCTCTCTCTCTCTCTCTCTCTCTCTCTCTCTCTCTCTCTCTCTCTCTCTCTCCTCTCTCACACACACACTTTCTTTCTCTGTCACAAGGTATGATGGGAAATGGTCTGTCATCAAGCTAACAGGGCGCTGCCTGCCGCCCACTTATCAGATCTGGAACCCAAACAAGGGGGTGGGAGACGGTTAGAGAGTGTGTGTGTTGGGGGGTGGGGGGGGGGCAGTGATATGTCCTAGCAGGGACTTTCCGGGCCCGTGTCCGGGTGTTTCAGGCCCGTGCAGTAGTCAGCTGACCGGGCTCAGGGTAAATATTGACCAGTAGGAAGGGAAACGTGTTGTTTCCCGCCCTCTGTCTCCCTCTCTACAGCACAATCATTCCCCATTTCTCTCTGCTCAGCTGCCGTTGCTGAGAATAGCAGTCATTACCACACTTCCCTGTATTCATCTGGGTCTCTTATTGTCCCCCGAGCAGCAGCCAAGTCACCCTCAGGGCGTAATGGTCAGGAAGCCCCCCACCCACCACCCACCACCCGCCACCCCCCACGACCACGACCACCTCCCCCCCCATCTCAGGCCTGTTCTCTCAGCTGGGGGCAGGAAGTAACCAGTTACTCTGTGTTTAATAAACTACTCTCTCTCTCTCTCTCTCTCTCTCTCTCTCTCTCTCTCTCTCTCTCTCTCTCAGACCTAACAAAATACTAGTTAACGGATCTCTATATATGTATATATGCAGTACATGCTATTTAGCTGACGCTTTTATCCAAAGCGACTTACATTGCGGTGAGTGCATACATTTTCAGTACATATGGTCCCAGTGGGAATCAAACCCACAACCTAAGCGTTGTTAGCTAGCGCCATGCTCTACCAACTCAGCCACAGAGATCTCTCTCTCCCTGGTCCCTGGTCCTACACCCAGCCAGCCCCCCCCCCCTCTCCCCTCTCTCCCTGGGGTTAGCCCTTTGCAAGAGAGACATATTCATATTGTAGGGGCAGTAATTAAAAAAAAGTAGTTGTGATCTTTAAGAGGAGCCTCCACGCAAGCCTCTAATATGTGTGTGTGCATGCCTGCGTGCGTGTGTGCGTGCATGCATGTGTGTGTGAGAGAGAGAGGGCTAGGGGGCTGATCTCCTTGCTTGCCATCTGTTTGGTAAACCTGAGGCACTAACACAGCTTGCTCCTTCACCTCTGTATCTCCCACTCTTCCTCTCTTTTCGTTGTCTCTCACTCCATCATTTGGTTCCAGGGTATATATCCCTCTTCTCTCTGTTACTGAAGCATCATTTGGTTCCAGGGTATACATCCCTCTTCTCTCTGTTACTGAAGCATCAATATATGCTTCGTGTTAGAAACACTCAAACACAGAGAAACCCACACACACACACACACACACACACACACACACACGGAAGGTGCATGGATGGGAGAACATCCACTGGAGGAGTGTGTATTGTCATCATTATTTATACGGCTGATTGTTTGCGAATGAAGAGACTTCATAGCTCTTTGTGAGGAAACAAAATCAATATTAGTCCCCATCAGAAGAGGTTGTAAAGACAGCCAAAGCATTCCATTCTGAATAATAGCTCCGTCCAGAAGAATCAGTGTATCGATTGGAAAGCCAATACTGTTCAGCCGACCAGCCAGACATGATGGGGACCAGCCATAAATGATAAGAATTAATGTTGCTTTGATGTGACTGGACCAATCTGCAAGAGTAAGTGTGTCTGTGTGTGTCTGTGTGTGTGTGTGTGTGTGTGTGTGTGTGTGTGTGTGCGTGTGTGTGTGTGTGCGTGTGCGTGTGTGTGTGCGTGTGTGCGTGTGCGTGTGCGTGTGCATGTGTGTGTGTGTGCGTGTGTGTGTGTGTGTGTGTGTGTGTGCGTGTGTGTGTGTGCTTGTGATGGACGTTAACGTCTGAGAGACACCTGATTGTGACAGGTTGATAAATCAGCTTTATGAAAACACATCTACAGCCCCCTCCCCCCCAAGCCCCCACAGCCCCCCAGTCCCCCAAATATCTCATCTTATTTACAATAACGTGACACCTCACAAAAAAAAATGGTATTAGATTCTTGATGACAAATAAAAGAGAGAGCGAACGGAGGAGAGGAAGAGAGGAGGAGGAGAGGAGAGACGGGATTTTCTGGAGGAGCTGGAGTTTTAGTATGCGTGTTTATCCAGTTAAGATGAAATGTAATAACAGCTCTGCTGGTCTCGTCCCTGCGAGGAGAGGCCTCCCCAACGCTCTCAGACTACCTTCTATTTATCATCCCTGCTAACACTGTCGCTCCCAAGAATATATTGCTTTAAAAAGTCGCAAGCGTAATAGCATTGATATAATTTCCATACATTTTCATCTGAAATGTGATCTTTTTCTCATCGGTGAACAACATAAACTATTTAAGGTGGATGCTGGGCTGGCAAACTTTTTTCACCGAGTGTAGATTAGCCTCCCAATATGCCCTAGTGATGGATACGGGTGTCTGCGAGCAGACAGACAGACAGACGGACGGACAGACGGACAGACAGACAGAACAAAGAGACAGACAGATTCACGGCGTTCTCCCAGACCTTTACCTCATCTATCTATCGATATGGAGAGAGGTTCACTACTGGCTGGTTGA
>NC_137692.1:14431171-14468671 GCF_963989245.1 Nansenia antarctica | reverse complement strand
GCAACAAGCAGAGCAACAAACAGAGTATCGATTTTGATCACAGTTAGATTAGAATTGTTATTATAATGACAATTAAATAATAATAATAATAATAATAATAATACTTCACCTTTCAACTTTATTGTCATCGCCGATTACAAGTACTATACAACAAAATGCAGTTTAGCATCCAACCAAAAGTGCAAATATTGATATAAGAACATGATATAAATAAATCAAGAATGGTAGTGATAGATAACTATGCAATATACAGTATGTGCAGAGCTAATATTGTAAACATCAGTTTAGTACAGTTATGAGCTATATACAGCTAATTAGGTAGCTTTGTACAGTGAGGTAGTTTATGTACAGTATCTAATGCACAGAAGTATAAACAAAGCTATATCAGGATACATGCGCAATGTGCAAAGGTAGTATTGTAAACAACAGTATAAAGGTTATAGAGTGATCACATTAACCAGGGATGTGCAGCCATGTAGTAATCATCGTAATACAATGACAATGACAAATACCTGAAGTGCTGGTGACTCTCATCAAGGTCTCATCTCTCAGAACCTCTCACCTTGTCTTTCTGCAAACAAATCTCAGGTCAGAGGTGTGGACACTTCTATAGTGTGGGCTTGCATGCTTTCCATAGACTCTCATGAACATAGTGTAGGCTACTGTACTTGATGAAGTCATCCTGTACACTTACTGCACAGACGAAGTAGGGTAGTGAAATGATTTGAATCCACAGTATCATTCTACAGCACCATTCCAGCATACAGCAGCCATGCATCAAGCTAAATATGAGTGATTTTTGATTCCACATAACATTACCGTCCATTACAAAAGCATTTACATTGTCTATCTCTAACAAAGCTAGCTAGATAGCTAACAAGCAAACACCTGTTTGGCTAGCCTTGTAAACATACACACACACACACACACACACACACACAACACACAAAAACGTACACAACACACAAAACCACCATCAGCTCTCTAACAAAGCTAGATAATAAGCTAACACCTGCTGCTTGGCTAGCCTAGAAGGCATACACACAGCTTAGTAAATAATGAATGTAACTCACACTTACCAAAAACAAAGCAGAAGGTATGTCGATCGACGAAACTTTCCTTGTGGATAAAGTCATTGATGGCAGTGTTAGAATAAAACAGATCCGGTTCTTTTGTCGACTGCCCCTAGAAAGAGGAGAGAAGTTCTCTAATGCACACTTGGTATATTTATTGAAAATGACACGTAGAGTACAGAGATGCATTCAGCTGGACCTAACTCTTGAGGCGGTCTCAGGAGGAAGGTTGTTCACTTCAGATTTTACATGATATTATATAAGTTTAGGAAGCACAGAGTCCTTGCCCCTTTTGGCCAGTATGATGTAATACCTAATGGCCTTGATTATAATGGTCTAAAACTATGAATTGAGTGTTGTCTTGTGTTTGACGTGAGAGCTGAGGAAGGAGTGTCCTGCTGCACCTAGCTTGAAGGCCAAACAGACAGTCCCAGACAGACAGTAACTCCTTACTTATAATTGGTCTTGTGTAGGGTACCATACTGATAACGTGACTATTAAAACAGGAAAACTGATAAGATACCCAACATCATAGCTGAGCAGCTGGTGCTACAAAAATGAACAATAAAACCTTAGAAAAATATACATCCTAACAGCAGCGTCCGTCTTGTCAACAAACAGACACTCACGCACATGGCTATTTATGAGGATGAGAGTTGGGTGAAACAAAGGGGATACTCGCCCAAATACTACCCCCCACCCAAGTTTGCTAACAAACTGTAGGTATTTAGTGAATGTAAAACTGTTGGTTATAATATTGAGTGGGTTCTTCATCGCTTCAATTTTCGTCATCTGCAAAAAAACTGAAAACACTTTTTTTCCCAACAAGACTTGTTTGGCTCGATTGAGAGGTTTCACAATTCCCGACATGAGGACCTTTTAATAAAACAGTGTCACATATGTCAAAATGCAGGACTGTCATGCACAAATCAGCCTTAAAACAATGTTGTAACGTTTCTTTTGCTGTTTGTGCGTTCTCCACTTTCTGGGAGATTTCTCATAACACTCGACATTGTGTTCTCTGATGATATTACCTAAGTGCAGCATATACAATGAAAAAAGCAGGGGACCAAGACAGCTTCCTTGTGCAACCCCGGCTGTGGCGTAGGAGGTAGAGTCGCCGTTTAAGGCCCCGGCTGGCCACATGTCGAAGTGTCCTTGAGCAATACACTGAACCCCAAAATTGCTCCCAGTGAGCGGGCCAGCGCCTTGGTATGTGAATGTGTGTGTGAATGGGTGAATAAGAGGCCGTTGTAAAGCAAAAAAGGTGCTATATAAGTGCAGTCCATTTACCATTTACCAAAAGAGATGTCATATCTCTCTGACTCATAGTCATAGACTAATATAGAATTGCCTCTTTGTAAGTATGTTCAGAACCAGTTTAGGACACAATCTGAGAGACCAACTAATTTTTCCAGACGATCCAACAGGATGCTCTGGTTGATTGTGTCGAAAGCTTGCAACAGCAAATCTAAGACCGCTAACGACTTTGGTTAATGCCGTCTCTGTGCTGTAAACAGCTAATATATTGTAAATAAAGTGATGATAGGATGTAAAGGTTAAGATTGGATACCACATTGAATTTAGAATTCACTTTTGTAATAGCAAATTAAAATAGATCCTATCCTTGACTTTTGAGACTAGGTATAGCAGTTAGGATTATGTTCCGTAATATGGCCTCAGGTCTTTCCCTCTCTGTTATAAGGTCTTTAGGTCTTTATAAAAATGTAGGAGACTCTAAACGGTTATGTTCCACTGTATCATTCTAATATTTGTACAATTAAAAAGGAGAGGCTCCCTCCAACGCCGGATCTGATGTGTCTGCATCAATGAAAGTATCTGCAGAGATGTAAATTAATATGTTTATCAGGACAGGGAATATTTTAATAACTCCCCTGTCAAATATCACCCGGTATCACACATCACACTGTTACAGAAGCTGGCACTCTGTGATTACCAACCCATTTCTTTCTGGAGATTCAGATGTATGAATAGAAAAACCCAAAGAAATATGATCTAAATTAGAGAGTGTATTCTGTTCCCTAGTATGACGGGAGAAGGCGAGGAAAGGGGCAGATTCCTGGTCAGATTGATGAAACCATAAGAGCTCTTATGAGCTCAGGTTTGTTCATGTTATCATCAATCTAATGTTACAGTCTTGTCATCCATTATGATCTGGTCTTCTCTCTCTCTGTCTGACCTCACTGCTGCACGACAGATAGGACTCAGTATCAGACTGTGTTTCAGGATTAAAAGCTGCTAATACACTATATGAATAACATCAGCGGCCGGAACCGCCCCCCCGCCCCCGCCCCCGCCCCCGCCCCCGCCCCCCTCCCCCACAATGGCCAGGCTGCCCCCCCACCCCCCCCACACCCCCACACCCGGCCACAGCCCCCGGTGTCCAGGCTGAGAGTGCAGCTATGTCTCACTATCTCCATTAATGCAGTCATACTGATATATCTCACTTAATGCACTCTGTGGTCACACACACACAGACACAGACACAGACACACACACACATACACACACACACACACACACACAGATAGACACGGTAAAAGACGGAGAGAGACAGGGGGGGTAGGTGGAGGGTCAGAGTTTTCATCTCTCTGTTATTAACCCGCGGTCCTGACTGGCTGATGCCCGTGACTCTGACCTGCTCCACCTCATCACACACCAATTACAACACATTAGGAATCAGCTACCCATTACAAAACACTAGGATACAGGGGACACACTTCCTGTGCGTTTTGAGTGTGTGTGTGTGTGTGTGTGTGTGTGTGTGTGTGTGTGTGTGTGTGTGTGTGTGTGCGTGCGTGTGTCTGTTTAGGTTCCCCTGCTCTTGGTTCTTTGCCGGTGTGAATCGGCCTGGGGATCATTTGTAACAACACCTGCTCCTATGTGTCTGTATGTGTGTGTGTGTGTGTGTGTGTGTGTGTGTGTGTGTGTGTGTCTGTGTGTGTATGTGTGTGTACACCCACATGGTTGGTCTTTAACCGCCCCCCCCCATCCTCCACTTCCACACCTGGCTACTCTCTGCGCCTCTTTGCCCTGCCTCGATGTTTATTCATTTCAAGCCTGAAAATCACCGTCCTTGTCTTGGTCTCCAGTGGCGGGGGGCGGGGGGGCGGGAGGGTGGCAGCCCAGATTTATGCATGGCAGCAGAAATTAATTAGGCATCAATTAACACATGCTAATCTGTATGCATTGATTTTTTTTTTTTACTGCCTGCCTGTTAAGTAATTTGTAAAACTGTTTCTGAAAAACACCAACTGTGGGGAACCGTATCTTGTATGTTTTTCTAACAAGCAAAAGAAAAACAAGAAAATTGAGTAGAAAAGGAGAAAAGCCCTGAGAAGTAAATAAACAAAGCAGTGTTAAGGCGGGGGGAGGGGGAGGGAGGGAGGGAGGGAGGGGGGGTCCAAGGGGAGGAGGTCCAAGTGGAGCGGAGGTCTACTGTTCATTTACCAGCCCAGGTTGGTGGAGGGGCCTGTAGGCTTTAGAGACACAGACAGAGAAGGAGGAGGAGGGGGGTGGGGCGGGGGGGGTTAACGTTTATTTGTTGCTTGGCTATACTGAGTGCAGTAGGGAAACCCCAATGGTAGGTTCAGAGAAAGCAGTGTGTGTGTGTGTGTGTGTGTGTGTGTGTGTGTGTGTGTAAGTGTGTGTGTGTGTAAGTGTGTGTAAGTGTGTGTGGGGGGGCGGGGGGGGGGGGGGGAGCAGCCACATACAACAGCAGAAGCAGCAAGTGTTCTGGGCTGAAAGGAGACACGGGGGATCTCATCTATGATGCTGGATCACCGTGTATGATGCCTACAGACAGTTGTGCTGGATCACTCACTGACTGTATGATGCCTACAGACAAAATATACCAGTGCCGGGCCAGGGTAATTATCCCTGCTATGTCACACACACACAAATAGAACACAGTCGAATATATAGTTAGTAGACTATTCTGTATTATATTCGATATTCGAGCCTCAGGTGGTCAGTAGTTCCTCTGTAGCCTTAAAAGTCTTTACATCATCATGTTTATTTGTTGACAGTTTTAGTGGAAAATGGCAAGGCCTCAGTTGGTATTTGAAACTTGTGGATCATGCACCATGTAGGCTATATATATATATACAGTGGCGGACTGCAGGCTGTTTGAAGGGCAGGGGCGAAAAGAAAAAAAGGGCACCTACTGCACAACATGGGACCCCATCAGTGCATATGGTCAAGTTTAGACCATTGGAAGGGCAGCCAATAGGGCACATCTTCTAATTTTGCCACTCAAAAGGGCACTTTAGTGCGACGTTTTTCAACTGTGGGGGCACATGGTCAAGTTTAGACCATTAGAGGGGCACCAATAGGGCACGTCCTCTCATTTTCGCCACTCAAAAGGGCATTTCTGACACTCAAAAGGGCACTTAAGACAGACGTTTTTCAACCGTGGGGGCACCAGGAGGGGCGGTTGCTCCCCCTGCCCCCCACTGAGTCCGCCAGTGTATATATATATATACATTATATATATATATGTGTGTGTGTGTGTGTGTGTGTGTGTGTGTGTGTGTGTGTGTGTGTGTGCGTATGCGTGTGCGTGTGCGTGTGCGTGTGCGTGTGCGTGTGCGTGTGTGCGTGTGTGTGTGTGTGCGTGTGCGTGTGCGTGTGTGTGTGCGTGTGCGTGTGCGTGTGTGTGTGTGTGTGTGTGTGTGTGTGTGTGTGTGTGTGTGTGTGCCCGACAACGTTTCCCTCCCTCGTGCTGGTTTGCATTTCGTCTCTGTGATCCAGTGTAATTACTGCGCTTGGACGGGTACCTGGATGTATTTCCTACACGTGTCTTATTACAGGCAGCCCCCCTCGCGCTTGACACACAATAAAGTCGGTGTCAGGCGCATTCGAGATGCCGGGACAGATAACGGGACAGATAACCCCATCGCATTTACATTCAAACGGGGCTTGTGACAAAGCCATAGCAACAGGCTCTTCATCAGGCGGTGCAGCCCTGGCCTGCCCTCTCCTCTCCCTCCCTGCACAGCCGTGATCTTGAGAAGGAGCTTTAAATTGGAAATTATTACACATTAAACCTTCCACGCGGGGCCACGATCGAACAGGATCGATATCTTGCCCAGTACAATAAATCAGACGCACTCTCTCTCTCCCCTTTTTTTGCTCCGCCGGCTACTGTTTGCGGAACATATTTACATTTTCTTGTAACAAATTAATTCCAACATTTTGTCTTGATTGAATTAAGGCGAGTGGCGGTGCTGTCAGGAGGGTTTGGCCGCTCCAGGGAGACAGATTGCCAGCCCTGGACACGCGGGTAACAAGCGGCAGTGTTGAGTCGCTGATAATCTGCCCGCTAATTCTCCATTACAGCAAAATGAAGCCATAAATCTTCCCGACAGCTGATCGATGTAAACATTGTTTCCCGCGTGATTGCCAGCCCTCCCAGCGGAGCTACTGTCCGCTCGCGCACAGGCCACTGAAATTACTCCCGCGCTGGGAGCAGCGCGCGAACCAAAGTCACTCCTGTCGGAAGACTAACCATCTAATTTTAGCTCCAGGCTCAGTAACCAAATAGGAAGTATTAATCAAAATGCCCCCCGTTTAAACAAGAGCACAGGCTACTTTTTTCCCTTTTTTTAATTCCAGCTTATAGACCTAAGCAATTTTTTCTATAATCACTCTTATTTGTTCATGCAATAGAATTAAATGAAATAAAGTAAAATGGGCTATGGAAAGATTAAATAAAAATGCATACATATCAAAATGTTATCGGGAAGGTCAGGGGTATGAAACCTACAAAATGTACAATGTTTAAGCCAGTTAGATGTCAGTGCAGTGCATCCCTTTTCCCTCAGGTGTATAGTGTTCCTGTAGAAGAGAGGTGGAGCCACGTGACCCTGTGTGATAGCTATGTAAGCGTGCACCTCAGCCAAGAGGTAAGGTAAACACTATAAATATCAAGTACTCATCCAGAGAGCATAGTTATATTCAGCCTCGTGAAACATGCAATGTGAAGGCATTGTGGGCAGTAGATCTATGCTGGTGGTTGAGTTGGTTGAGTTCTCAAACCAGTCAAAACTCAGTGTTCTTTATAAGTTGTCTGATCATATTTACACCATTACTAAAATACACTATGTATGCAATTACACTGCCTGTGATGGCAGTATGGGAAGTATGTACAGTGGAGTGCAAACATTTGGGCACCCCTGTTTTAAATGCCTGTTAAAATGAATCTCCAAGTGATTGAAAGCAAACCTGAACACTAAATGCTACAAAGTTAAACATGTTAAACACCTTTCTGCAAATTTTAAAGCAAGGTTTCTTTTTACTCGTTAGGGCGTCAATGAGTCAGGTGAATATAATTCCAGGGTTGAGCTATATATTCTGAAGTAACTCCATGACTTCTAAAGTATCCGACTGCGGTGGCTGTTGTGTCTGGTGTTAAAAACCATGGGTTCCTCTAAACATTTGTCCAAGGATGTCAAAATCAAGATAGTTCACTTCCACCATCAAGGAGAAGGCTACAAAAAACTCTTCCAATGTTTCAAACTACCCATTACCACTGTCAGAAACATCATCAGAAAATTGAAAATAAATGGAACAATTGAAGTCAATGCAAGATCTGGAAGACTAAGAAAATGTTTAGATAGAATGGCCCGAGATCTGGTGAGAAATGCTCAGAAGAACCCACACATCACTGCAAAAGAGCTGCAAAAAAGAGTAGCAGACACCAGTCTAGTTGTTCACAGGTCAACAATACAGTGTATGGTACCTTAAACATCAAAGACCTACATCGCCAGAAAGAAGCCTACAACCTCAATGCAAAATTAAGCGTCTGAAGTATGCAAAAGAAAACCTTGAGAAACCTGAAGCCTATTGGAACAATGTGGTATGAGAAAAGAAGGTATGTTTGGAGAAAAAAGGGTGAAGCATTTGTAGCGAATAACACCTTGGGGTTATGTAACAGCTGGGGGTACAGGCAATATTGTGCAGGTGGAAGGAAGAATGGAGTCCACCAAATATCAAGACATTCTAGAGGATAATGTTCGAAGGTCAGTCCAGAAATTGAAGTTGAAGAGAGGTTGGTTATTCCAACAAGACAATGACCCGAAGCATACCTCAAAATCAACCAAGAAGTACCTCCAGGAAAGATGAATGAAGGTTTTGGAATGGCCATTATAGTCCCCAGACTTGAATATTATTGAAAATCTGTGGAGAGATCTCAAACATGCCGTGCATGCAAGAAGGCCGAAGAATATTTCTAAGCTAGGGGTGTTCTGCCAGGAAGAATGGGGGAAAATTCCCAAAACAAGAATTGGAAGACTCTTAGCTGGCTACAGGAAGCGTTTTCAAGCTGTTATAGTTGCCCGAGGAGGAGTTACAAAGTACTAGCTGACAGCATTCCCAAACTTTTGCACAAGGCCTTTTTCCTTGTTTTATTATTTTGAAACTGTAAAAAGTAAAAAAAAATAAAAATGCTTGCTTTAAAATGGGATGAAATGTGTCATGTTTAGTTAGGTTAAAGTTAGGTTTGCTTCTTTTCACTTAGATATTAATTGTAAAAGGCATTTTGACTAGGGGTGCCCAAATGTTTGCACCACCAATGTATACAACCACAGACAGGGGGTTGGGGGGGGGGGGGGGGGGCTTAGATAATAGACAGTTGGAATAAAAAGTTCCAAAAAATATTTGACAGCAGTGGGGATTATTTGTACACTCTCTTTAAATCTACCAGAATATCTTCACTTGACCTTAGTCTCTTTATGTCTGTGTGTCTGTTATGTCTGTGTGTCTGGGTATTTATTAGGCCCATTCCCAAAGAACCCATGGGACAGAGAGAGGGAGTGGGGACAATTTGAGGGATAAGAGAGAGAAACAGACAGAGAGTGAGAGAGGGAGAAAGGGAGAGAGAGAGAGAGAGAGAGAGAGGAGAGAGAGAGAGAGAGAGAGAGAGAGAGAGAGAGAGAGAGACATCCTCTATTGGCTTTAAAGGTTACTGCTGCTCCAATTGGTCCCAGGCTGGCAGTGTCACTAGCATTATGACTTCATCACCCCCAGAGAGGGGGAAGAGAGGAAAGAAAAACAGTTCACACTCATCCATCAATGTCCGTCTCAAATTACGGCTCAACCAATCACTGGGCCAGGATCAATAGGGAGAGGTCCGGCCAGAGGGGAGGAAGGGAAGAAGGGAGGAGTGAAGGAGAAGCCCATTGAAAGATGGAAGAATAACTGATCAATACAAAAGGATGGATTTTGTCATTTTGAAAAGCACTGTCAGACATCTCTCTCCTACTCCCCCCAGCTCAGTTCTATCCACTACTGTCTCCTTAGAGGACGGCTCAGGCTACCACAGTCCTGCTCTCTCTCTCTCTCTCTCTCTCTCTCTCTCTCTCTCTCTCTCTCTCTCTCTCTCTCTCCTTCCTCTCTACCTGTGTCTCCTCCCTCTCTTCCCCAGTCTTTCCTCCCTTTCTCCCCCCCAGTCTCTCCTCCCTCTCTCTCTCTCTCTCTTTCTCTCTCTCTGTCGGCTCACTCCTCCCTCTCCATCTCTTTTCTCCCTCTCTCCCTCCATTCTTCCTCTCCTTTGTCCTGCCACTCACTCCATAGATCAGACACCCACCTAGTTCTGGTCCTAACTGTCCATCTGTGTGCTCTGTGAGTGTAGCACAATCGTGACGTTAGAATTATAAGGTTCTATCTCAATTTTTGTCAAAATTGAGTTTTTTTTTACATAATCTGATCCGTTAGGTGTTTATTAATGCCTGTGTGGTGTTATTTTTAAAATGTTGACATTTTTCAGTTAGTAATTCATAAAATCCAAAGGTTCCATCTCACAAAACATAACGGAATGTAAAAACGTTGATGCTCAATATCTCTGAACTGCCCTAAACTGAGATCCTAGAACCGTATCATTCGAAGCTCACGACATGTTAAACACATGAAGCCTGAGCCTGAGAGAGGAGGAGGACACACAAATAGTCAGTCGAGGTGAGGTATGGTGATTAACCCAATAAGATACAATATCTATGGGATGTTCCTAATGGCTGTGTGATGAACAGATCATTGTTACACAGATCTGGGCGCTCTGGGAATGTCCCTCATTCTAATGGCTCTGTGACTGGAGCCAGTGGATGAATCGACATGTTGGAGCGTTCTGATTGATGAGGGTTTAAGCCAGTAGGGATCACGGTCATCCACTCAGGTCGTTCCCTCTGCTTATTTAACACTGCGATAGTATAGACATCCGTAAACTCACACTCAGCATCTTCTGTAATAGAGCCAATAGTCTGCAGTCTGGAGACATCGATTATTGTGTAAGACCGCTGCTGTTCTTTTTTATACCTGGATGTTTTTCCCATTTTCTAATTAAAAGCCAATTATAGTTTGATGAGGACAGTTTGGGGAGGTTGAGGGTTCCACCACACAGAGAAATTCTTCACCATGTATGCTGTTTGATTGTTACGCTTGACCCAATGATCGAAAACCTTTTCCCGAAACTTTTAACACAATCAGGTTGGTGAACAGAGAAGATATAATTACTTTATGATGCCAATTAAAAATTCTTAACGATAATCCTGGGTCAGGTATTGATTGGTTTTTGTTCATGTTTGTTGTAATTATTTTCGAACACATTAGCCCCATAAACACACCCATGATTACGTTTGAGTAGATTAAGATCGCTACATTAGCAGGCCGGAGCAGTGGCTGGTCTGTCTGTTAATGACCCCTGCGTTGTATTAGTGGTGATCAGTGTAGGTTGTGAAGAGGGAGGTGATGACTTTAGTGATTAATGTAATGTCGAACATCTCGTAGAGAGGCTTTGTCAGTTGGGCCAGATGAGACAGGCCTCAGGGTGGTGATGTTGGACAGAGCTACTGGAACGTGGAGATTAAAAAGAAGTGTCTGAATGCTGAGGTTTAGTCGAGTCCCTGTCAATATAGTAGGGTCAAAGGTCATTCGCTAAGGTCATGGTTGAAGCTCCGGTCTCAATCTGCCGGATCAGAACATATCAAATTGACACCGGGACCCCTCTGCCCACTGAATTAATCCTCTATCCTCTCCTCGTTTAGAGCGTGTTTCTTTATTAGCTTCTCTTGTTTATTTATTCAATCTGTTGACTCTTACAGGGGGAGAGATGACATGTCCTGGGGCGGTTTGTTTTTAAAAACCCAGCTGATTTCGAAGTGTAACATCTCCAGACTCCAGGGTCACGACTGCTGCTTCCTCCTCTCCTCGTCGAATCGATCATCAGAGAGCAACTCTAGCAGAGAGAGAGAGGACTGAGGCCCCGGTGCCAACACAGCCGCAACACTAACACTGTTTGGGGGAGGGTGTGTGTGTGGGGGGGGAGGGGTCTGCAGGGAAGCAGGCAGGCAGTGAAAGAAATGCCTCTCACTCTCATCTGGCTCTTTCCCCCTGCCATCGCAGCCCCAGCAGGCTGACCTAAGGGCATTGTGAGCGGGCGGAGCAGGCGGGCGGAAAATTCCAGCAAACGCTCATTCGCAGGCAGCGGAATTTGGTAGCGTAAGCCGGAGCTACAAGCCCTGGCCTCAGCTTAAGTGAGTGCAAATTGACTGAAATAAAACTTTTAAAGGTCGATGTAAATGAGATTTGTTCTCTGCATACTAAATCCTAATTACACCAGGTCCTCTGGTCTGTAAACGTCTGCCCTGTTCAGTTAGTCTAGAGGAGAGTTAAACATGTAGCCGTGCAACAGGTGAGAGGCCTGTGACTCTGTGGCCTGGGTAATATAGTACAGACACACACACACACACACACACACACACACACACACACACACACACACACACACAGGCACGGAGTCAAACACAGACAAACAGACTATACTAGACAGTATCAAACAAACAACACAGGAATGATGTCTGCTGAGAGACAGCCTCCGGCGAGAGAATGAGAATGAAAAAAGGAGAGGGATGGATAGATGGATAGATAGAGAGAATGACAGAATGACACACAAGGGAGGGAGGGCTGTGCTGTGTGTGTGTGTGTGTGTGTGTGTGTGTGTGTGTGTGTGTGTGTGTGTGTGTGTGTGTGTGCGTGTGTGAGCGCACGTGTGTGTGTGTGTGTGTGTGTGTGTGTAGGTGTGTAATCTCAGGGCGTAGAGGTGTGTGTCTCCTCTCTCTCTCCTGTCGGGTGGCGGGGGGGGGGGCGGTCCGCGGCGGTGCTGTAGCCCCGTGGGGTCAGCCATGTAAGGAACATAAAAGGGCAATTTAATTTAGCGCGTCCGCGGCTACAAAGTATTTTAATTCCGACAGCTGTGACTGAGGAGTTAATATTTGACTTGTCAGAAGAGGAGCGCAGGCCAGTGCATCACTGTAATTCTCATTAAGAGAGGCTCCCCCAGCAGGCCTCTAATGCAGAGTAATGAAAGGAGAGACAGAGCGACCCTCTAATGCGGGCTGAGGCCTATCTTTTAATATTCCCCTCTTGATGGATTAGGGAAGCGGGAAATTCATCTTGGATCATAGGGCCTAATTTAATAAGGGATCATTCCAGGAGTATTGCATTTTATAATAATGTCATTTAAAGTGTCGTCTTCCATTTTGACCGTCCCATATGTATGCTTATATGATGGTGCCGGAGGGAACAACTTTTTACAGCAGGGATGTCTCCCCCTGTCCCTCTCTCTCTCCCCCTGACCAAACTACACACTCTGTCTGCTCGACTACAAGCTAGGCTCCGCGCTTCGTTTCACTTTGCGGTGATAACCCCTTAACCCAATTGAGTGTTTATAAATGATAAGCTACTCCAACATCTTGATATTTCTTTAATCATTTCTAATGAAGAGCATTTAGGGAAATCAGTGTGTGTTAGGAACATCACCCCAGTAAACATGATCTGCCTACACTACATTAGCAACACTGCATATGAGCCTATCAAATTGACAGCCTGTCTTTGCTCATGCACAAGAATAGAATATTATTTTAGTGTAAAAAAATAAGCGAATATATTTCCACAGATATTGTGGAAACACGTGAGCAGGTGTTGATGTGTGTAGCAGAAGAGAGCAGGGCACACACGCACGCACGCGCACGCACTCACACACGCACACGCACATACACATACACAGTCTTTCTCTGTTTCTCTCTCTCTCTCTCTTTACTACTAGTTGTGCTGAGTGTGAACACACATGCATCTAGTCCGTAACCCAGTTCGACCAGTATGGTAGTCTGACTTATGTGCCCCCCCCCCCCCCCCCACCAGTTTGACCACTAGGTAGCCTGACTGATGTGCCCCCCCCCCCCACCAGTTTGACCACTAGGTAGCCTGACTGAGGTGGCCTCCCCCCCACCAGTTTGACCACTAGGTAGCCTGACTGAGGTGGCCTCCCTAGCACTAGCAGGCCGTGTTCTCTCATGTGACCTTTTAAAAGGGTCCCTGTAGTGATTAAGATAAGCAGCAGTCTCTCAGACTCTCTCTCACACCACAAAGTGCCCCCTCTCTGCCCCTCTCATGTCTCCACCACCTCCATGTACTCTATTGTACCCCTCCCTCCTTCCCCTCCGACTCTCGCTATCTTCTCTAGCCTTATCATCACCATTGCCCACTCCTGCCTTGCCCCCCGCCCCCCGCCCCCCCTATCCTCCTTCATCCTTCTTCCACTGCCTGTCTCTCTCTCTCTTTCCTCTCTTCTTTTTCTATCTCTCTCTCCCTTGTTTCTCCCCTCTCACCCCACATTCCGCAAACCCTGTTTACTTACTAACTGGGAAGGTTAAATGCACCTTACGAGAGTTTAGTTTGAAGTCTGTGGTCTAGTTCAGTTCATATATTGTGGTCTAGTTCAGGTCAGAGACAGCTATGGTCTAGTTCAGGTCAGAGACAGTATGGTCTAGTTCAGGTCAGAGACAGCTATGGTCTAGTTCAGGTCAGAGATGACTATGGTCTAGTTCAGGTCAGAGATGACTATGGTCTAGTTCAGGTCAAACATGTCTATGGTCTAGTTCAGGTCAGACATGTCTATGGTCTAGTTCAGACTGTTGTGGTCTAGTTCAGGTTGAGAGAGTGCCATTTGAACTTTGGTTTGGCAGTGTAGTGTAGGAATATATTGAAGTCATCTCTAGTGTATTCTTTACCCAATAATCCCCTCAAGAACACATCCTATTGTACAGCGAAGACAGGTAGCTGCTATTTTTGGACTCACTTGATATCCATATCTCGTTTATGAGTCACTTCCTTCAATTCATTAGGAAAGTTTGTTCCCTGCACACAGCGCCACCCAGTGTTCTGGTGGTGAACTAAAAGAAAAACAATCCAAACAACTTTGGATTAAAATGGAAAACATCTCAAATAGTTTGGCCCTCTTTTCTGCCAGACTGATGTTATTCTTTGCTTGATTCAAAGGGGGGAAATCTTGAATCCATTGAATAAACGTTTTTCTCTCTGTCTGTGGATGATGTCTGTGAGCACAATGGAATTGATCATGTTCTCCTAAAAGTACTAATTGAGCTGTCTGTCTACACGAGAGAGGTCTGTCTACATGAAAGAGAGCGAGAGAGAGAGAGAGAGAGAGAGAGAGAGAGAGAGAGAGAGAGAGAGAGAGAGAGAGAGAAAGAGAGCATGAGAGAGAGAGAGAAAGAGAGAGAGAGTCACAGAAACAGAGACACAGAGACACAGAGAAAGAGATAGAGAGAGAGAGAGAGAGAGAGAGAGAGAGAGAGAGATAGTCACAGAAACAGAGACACAGAGAAAGAGATAGAGAGAGAGAGAGTGTGTGTGTACCAGGAGAGATAGAGCTAGGGGGGAGTGTGAGTGACTACGGGCTAACTTGCTAGATCTATTTTTACATCCATTTCAGAATGAGATAGTGTCCCTCTCTCACACCCCCCCGCTGTGCTGGGAGCTGATGCAGGCCTATTTAATTAGACGTTGGCAGGTTGTTGAGCCAACATCATAATCCAATAGAACAGCAGAGGCCTGTTAAGTTCTGTCTCCTCTAAGGCCTGTTTGCCCCCATAATGCATTTCTAGACAGCCCTTTCCCTTTTTGTCCTTCCTAAGCTTGTAACCTCAATTTACATTACACTGCATTAAAATAAACTACACCCCCTCCCCCCAACCCCTCAACCAAACACTCCCCTGTTGAACTTGACATTGTCCCTCACCATTATCCATTACCCCCCCACCGCCCAACCCCCCACCCCAAGCCCCACTCCCGCCCCTCCCTTCCTACTCATCATATTAGCCCATAACAGACCTGTGTGTCTGTTTTTTATGCATTCATCCTTTAGGCGGGGCTGCGGTCATGGCATGGCAAATTACCATAGTAATACACCTGTCAATATGACTGTGAGGGGGGGGGTTGGATAGGGGAGGGCAGGATCAATACAGACTGATCTGATCTGAATAAGATGACATGGAAAACAATGGCTCTCACACCTTTACCTATATATAGCTTTTCTATATCAGTTATAATGTCGATAGACGTATCGTTTATAGAACAGCCATTTGCCATTCAAGTCGACGGTCCTTGATTGGTGGACTGGCAGCAGGAATTCATTTTTCTATAAAGAAGGAAGATCAAGCCTGACCTTCCCACTGTCCTCTCTACAGCAAAACAGAGTTTGACACAAAGTCCATATCTCTTAAGAGGGACATTTCCCCTCCTGTGTAATTCATTGTAAACACTGCATAGCTACTTTGGTCACCCGAGTGGTTATGTGTGTGCAGTATTTAAATAGTTGATAGATGGAGTGAAATGATTCTTGTCACAGGCTGGTAGTTTCACAGCTCCTCTAAACAGTGTTTTGTCATTTTCAAGATATTGTTATTGTTATTGTCAAGATATTCATCCACACAGAATGGAGCATTTTTCCAGCTCTTTGAATCTACCACCATTAAAAGACAATATAACATTCTGATATAAATATTGGGTCACTATGTATTTAGTCATTTGTGACATTTTAGAATGCCATGTTTTTAAACCTCAGAGTGCAAATGCCATGCTGTTGTGCAGATATCTGGACTGGTTTATTTCTGAATCAAACAATCAACAAGCTAAATAGGTTTCCCAGAATGCTTGGTGCAATCTGAGACTCTGTCTACAAACATCAGATGATTTGAAAAGCAGAAACAGAATAACACTCCCACACAGCTGATTGATAGTCCCGGGCTTGAGGACTCACTGGGCTCAGAGAGTGGGCATCTATGGTAGGGCTCAGAGTGGGCATCTATAGGGCACATAATGGGCATCTTTAGGGCACATAATGGGCATCGATGGAAGGGCTCAGAATGGGCATCTATAGTGGGGCACTGAGTGGGCATGTATGGAGGGGTATTTATGGTGGATGTTCAGCACTTGTGAGAGTGACCTCCCCCCTCCCCCACCCCCGCCTTGCAGATGTTGAAAGGTCTAAAACACCCTCCCCTGTTATGTCTCAGCGAGAGCCAGAGATTCGAACCTTATCTCCCAAATCACATCACCCAGCTGCAAGCGGAAATGAATCAATAACAAATAAATGCAACAAGTCCATCAAAATGTGTAGATTGCCTGCTGTGGCCTGGCGCACCTAAACAGGATGCCTGGTAACAATCAGACTTCTTGTTTTGTTCTGTTCTTGTTTTGTTTCGTTTCCATTTAGCGAGTGAATAGAAGGAGTCTGGAACTATTGTTTTCAAATATTCAGATTGTTTTTCTGCTTTCACTAGTGAAGCTTTTCCTCCACGGCAAGGTTCAAATGTGTGTCAACACCGGACTTTTCATCCTACTGAAATCACATATACTAGTGTAAATGTGGGCCAATTCTCGTATAACTGCAACCCACACCAGGTGTTGTGGTGAGCTAACCGGGCCCGGTTCAGACGCGTGTGTGATAACCAGGAGTTATACGGCGTCCTAATTGCTGGCCCTGAGTGCTACCGGAGCCCGTTTTTCTACCATGTTTCTGTTTCACTTTTTCTCCATCTATAAGCCTTTGAAGCGGTCCTTTCATCTGTGGTGTTGCTGATGGCTGTTGTGTTTGGACTGGGGGGGCTGGCAGCACACTGCCCCACCAGCTCTTACCTTGGAACAAAGGCAAACCTTTAGAGAGAGCATTTATCCTTCTATTCTTCTCTACTACAGTCTTTTGGGGGGAGGCTAGTAGTTCTGCTCTGCACCATCTTTTGACTGAAATACACACACACACACGCACACACACACACTGACAAGAATGAATACAGCCCCGCACACTCAAAATGCTCCACCAGCTTTATGAAACAGCAACAGAACATTACGATTTGACAAGGATCTTCGTCAGGTCATGACATTGACCTGTACTGACCTTTATCAAGCTCCAGTGGTATGTTTTGACCATGCTTGACTGCTACAACAAACCGATGCCACTGTTAGCAGAAACTGTTATCATTGAGTGTTTAGCATGGAGTCATGCTGCGATAAGGCTCTGGGTGCCTCTGAGAGTGACACAGCACTGTAACGGTCTGGAGTTACAGTAGAGGTAAATATAGCAACAGGTCAGAGAACAGTTGATATGAAGGATTCCTCGCAGACGACGCTGTGGAGTGGTGAAGTGACCTAGCGGGCTGTGTGTGTGTGTGTGTGTGTGTGTGTGTGTGTGTGTGTGTGTGTGTGTGTGTGCGTGATTGCCTGGGGGGATTTATATATGTCTGTGTTGGTGTGTTCTCATGCATGACACTTGATTACAACATTACTGAAATCTCTGTGCTGTGATCCAGGATAGCCCATTGAGATGGATAACAATGAAGAGGGTGAGAGAGGGGAGGGAGAGGGGAGAGAGGGACAGGGAGGGGAGGGGAGAGGGAGACTGACTAGGGGTGCAGAGAGGAGGGAAGACAGCGAGAAGGAGCGCCTGGCTGGCTCCCGTGGGGGTGTGACGGCATGTGTCTTGAGAGTGTGTGGAAAGGAGAGTGAGAGTGGTTGTTCGCTCCATCTCTAATCTGCGAAACACTTGTGTGTCCCCGTCTTGTTGTCTCCTGTCCCCTCAGGCCCTCAGAGCAAACAGAGAGGTTTGAAGAGACGGAAACCACGGAATGGAGAGAGTGAGTGGGAGGGAGAGGGCACGGATACCAAAGGCAAGCCTAACAGACGCATTGTGTGCATGCGTCTAATGAAAGAGTACTGGAAATAAAATGAATATAATTTAACCAATCCTATCCGTTTCCTGTCTCGGTCACGTTGAGGATCACGTTGTTCTAAAACTTAATCAAAATAAAATAAAAAATAAAAATAAAAAAACGGACAAATCGTGAGCTTAGAATTATTAGGTTCTATCTCTGTTTAGGGTAGTTCAGAGATATTGAGCGTCAAAGTTTTGACATTCCATTATGTTTTGTGAGATGGAACCTTTGTATTTTATGAATTACTAACTCAAAAATGTCAACATTTTAAAAATAACACCACACAGGCATTAATAAACACCTAATGGATCAGATTATGTAAAAAAAACTCGATTTTGACAAAAATGGAGATAGAACCTTATAATTCTAACGTCACGAAGTGTAGGCCAAAGTAGCGGGAGCTTGCGCCAATAATGGCCTATTCATCTCTGGCTGAGTGGGACAAGTGCGCGTGGCCCCATTAGCAGCCCCGGTGTCGTTCCATTGCAGCACGCGGTCACGGTTCCGTCTCCTCCATTACCGGCAGGGCAGGGATCAATAATTCAATAGTTTTGGCGTCTGAGACCAACCCGAACGGCAGATACACAAGCACTCCAGACTCCAGTGCATCTGAGAGAGAGCGGCATTAATTAATAGCCAGAGACATTGTGTTTTGTATGGAAATATCAATCGGGTGGTTATGTGATCCGGATTCCTCCAAAATAGGCTCCAGTGTCAGGTGTTTATTAAATGCTCAATAAAAGACGGTTAAGATGTCAGGAAATGGATCGGAATAATTTGCTCGGTAAGTCCAGGGGTGTCTATGGCACAGACAGTGTATGCACAAAGGCCACAATATACAATCAATCCACAGTAGATATTTTTGGCCAACATTAGGCTATGACTGACGTTATATTTCACCTGAGCGTCGTGTCAAACCGATGCTTACAACAAACGCCTACGTAACCAATAAGCCTACATTAGCATATCCAATTTAACCGTAAGGTTTTCAATTGAGATGTTGAGATGTCAACAGTGGAGGGCCTATGCCTAATAAGTAGAATTTACACTAATTATTAGCCAGTTAATTCAGGGACATAAACTGCGATACATCGGCTTAGGCTATATCACAATGAAGACAGAGTAGCTAGTCATTTTATTTTTCGCCCCTCCTTTTAAAAAACAGTATTTTAAAATATTACAAAATCGTTATGGGAGCCTTCATTACGATTTTCAGCATATTTGGGGTCCTGAATAAAACTAGATCTCGGAAGAGAACAGGACTAAGTAAATCATAGGCTATTATATAACCTACACACATTTTGTACATGTCAGGTGGACTTGTAACGCTCTAATAGAGTCTTTGTCGCGATATTTCTCATCTCATCTCCCGAGCTCCGTCATAACGTTCAGATGGTGAATAATGCATTGATGTTGCGATGTTGGAGCGGTCACATGAACAGACGTCTTGGTTAAACGGACCTGTCACAACTGTAGCAGAAATAGGCAAGCCATGAATAATTAAGGTGCAGGCTAATGCCCTATAAATAAAGGTTAATAGGCTATAATAATAATAATAATAATAATAATAATAATAATAATAATAATAACAACAATAATAATAATAATAATAATAATAATAATAATAATAATAACAATAACAATAATAATAATAACTACAACAATAATCATTTAAATAATAATAATAGCCTTCTTTTAGCATCTTATTATTTTTGATTGGTCTTATCTTATTCTGCTGTTAATAATATCGTGTTTATCTTCAAATCAGATAAACAACATTCGGATATGGCAAATAGCCTAGCTACCCAAAAATATGAAGTCACTATCGAAATTGATCCATTAGAATACAGGCTAGTGTTCACATCACATTTACTAAAGGGCTAATCAATATCCAGAAAGCATGATAATATCATGAAAGAAACGTCCGTAGATTTATTGTATGACGCGAAAAAAAAAATGCTTAGGTGAATTCACGTTTCACATGAGTGATCGAAAAACTAAAACAATTTCCATGATATTAGAAACCCGTGCCTCAGGTACGTCACTTTCACTGTTATAAAAACATCGAACATTACAGGAATGCACATAATTTTAACACATGTACGGAGATAAACAAAAATGTCCCCACAATGTAATAATAAGCCACAAAATAACAAAAATAATGCGTGTTTCTTGTGTATTAACATATATTACATGTACCGTCTCGCATATAGGCTACTATTATTGGCCAAATATCTCTAGACTATAGCCTACACTTGAAAGAGTGACATTGTTCCGCCCAAGTGGGCCCACTCCTTCCCCGGTATGGACACTCATTGTATTGTATAAACCTGATAGACTAATGGAAGGTCACCATACACACAATACTATATGTCCAATTTGTGGTAAATGTATCTAAGTTTCACAGATACCCCGTTTCCACCACACACAGCCTCAGGGGCTTACAGCCAAGAGGTCCAAATAACATTCAAGTGCATCGAGCTTAGTTCCTCTCAGTGAAATGTTCGTAGAGGAGAGAGAGAGAGCTCAAATTACGTCATCTGTGGGGGGAAAGAAGTCATGCAATGCAACACTGCCGAGGCGTTTTCATCTGGACAAGAACATCTCAGAAACATCTCACATAATGGTATTTTTTTGTCTTTCTATTTGTTAATTAATGAACATCCGCTTGTTTCCTTTTACACAGAAAATGTTTGCAATATAGCGAGGCCAGCCTCTATAGTTTTTCAACATGAAGTAATAATATAATTAAACAAAAACATCGCAGAATAGTTCGCCCTGTTGTACAAAGCATCGAACGTCCCAGCTGCGTCTCCCGGCGGGTCACCTCGCGGGGACACCTCCACCCTTGTTTCACGTCGGTGCAGAGATGCTCGTGGTGGATTGTGAAGGAGAGGAGAGTTCAGTTTCCTGCACCCTTCAAATTTTGGCGTCCACAATTATGATCGTTCGTTTTCACAGTCTGTTATCTTTTTATTTTATCTCATAAATAGTCCTACTTTATCTATAGTTATACATGGTTGTCCTTCATTTAAAAAAACAAAAAAACATAAATATTGTCCTTGTTTTAACTTTGTAAGCATTGTGTTTTGATGCTCTGCGTCGCTCGTGACTCTCAGTCACTGACGCATTTTTAAAAAAAAAATACCATAAATATTGTCCTTGTTTTAACTTTGTAAGCATTGTGTGTTTGATGCTCTGCGTCGCTCGTGACTCTCAGTCACTGACGCATTTAAAAAATAAAAATAAAATATTGTCCTTGTTTTGTTTTTAACTTTGTAGACCTAAGCGTTGTGTTCTGATGAGCGCGTGTCACAGTCCCAGCGCGGCCGCGTGCTTCTTGGCCTTCAGCCGGAGGTCCGCGATGCTGGAGTTCTTGTTGGTGTTCTTGGCTGCGGCGGCCGCGGCCACCACCGATTGGGCAGATTCCGCCGCGAGCGTCGCCAGGGGCAACCCGAACGGCGGGCCCGGGAACATCATGTAAGGCGCGTGCGCCGCCAGGTGAGAGTGGAGGTGGTGGTGCGCGTGGGCCACGGCGCTGTCCAGCTGCAGCTGCGCCTGGACCTGAAAGGAGAAGGGCGGCACGTTGCAATGACTATCCTACAGGGACGCACACGGATGGGGGGGGAGAGAGGGGGGGGAGAAACATATTAGGCCTAACTTATTCACCAGGTTAGAATGGGGTACAGTATATATCCAGGTTTCTAAGAGACCATGCATGAGCATTTTCAATTCAGTTCAATTCATTCAAGGAATTTTGGTATGGATTGAAATGCAATTGAAACCAGTATTAGGAGACATGGGGCCGGTTTCACAGACAAGGCTTAAGCCTATAGTCCTGGACTAAATCACACTTTCAATGTAAAATCTCCATTGAAGATGCTTTTTAGTCCAGGATTAAGCCTTGTCTGTGAAACTAGCCCTATGTCTTGGAATTTCCACACAAGCCTAACGAAACCAACTCTACATAGTATATAACCTATGATTTAACATCATTTCCATAGCACACAAAGGTCTCCAACAACTAAGGGATTTCTCAATTAAGCCCGTATAGCCTATATGCCTGAATCCTGGGTTGTTTCGCATTGGGTCTGGTTGTGTTCGCCGAGTTTTATTTAGCCTAAAGAGTAATCCCAAACACTTTGACTAGGCCCGTGGCAAAACAGCAGTCCCAGGATTGGTGAGTAAAAGACGGCATCCGGGGACTGGTTTAGTAGGCTCAAAGATCACACAGTAACTTGCCTGTTGGAATGGCATCCGCAAGGCCCCCACGTTGACATATGGCGCTACACGACACGCTTCAAACTGACTCGCTGCTCCAATCAGAACTCCTGAAAGCAGAAAGAACATTTATGAGGGAAAGATTCTCCTAACTCTATAGTTTAAACAAACTATTATCTCATAGCCATATAGGCCTATCCAAAATTGAAAATGATCATATCCAAGAAGGTTCTAAATGACAGGCCTGTGATATTTATAAATATAGCCTATTACGCTATAGGCACATGCAAATCATATAGCATAGCAATTAAACCCTTAATTGAGCATAGCCTTTGTTGTGCATTTTCAAAATGTGCTATAGCTATCCTGAATGCTTTTGTTTCCAACATTGTTTCCTTCTTCAAATTGTCAAACATCATGATTCTGGTTTTGTATAAGTGCAACATACCTTTGTGTAATTGATTCTCCTGCTTTCTGCATTTGGCCCTCCGGTTCTGAAACCAGACCTGCACGCGGGCAGAGAGATTCATTAGTCCTGTGATTGGCAGCTGCTTGTGAGGGCGCGTGCGTGTAACTCCTCTCAAAATGACAACAACCGCAGAAAAACACTGTCCCGGAGGACCGCTGAAATATTAATGCCGCTTAACCCAGGGTTTTAATTATTACATGTACAACAAGGGGGCAGGCCAAAGAAAACGAAACACCACTGCAAAGCATAAACGGAGAGGAAATGTTATAATTAATAGAACAGTGGGGGGAAAGAAAGCCGTGTTCGAAATGTGCAGTTTGCATTGGACCATAATAAATAAAAAAAACCTGAGCACTGGTTTCATCTTTCTGATTAGCGTCCCAGAGTAACTGAATGGGCTCAAATAGCGAATAACAGCATGCGATTACGGCTTTAAACATCAGAGCGACGCGATCTGAGAGGGACTCGCTCATTAATTGCCGCTAAAAATGAATTACCTTAATCTGCAGGAGAATATCTGTCACTGAAACGTTTAAATGTCTTACAGTTTAGTCTAATTATTGGCATAACACGTATAACAAAGACTTATAGAGGATAGCTGTTTTTATTTTCATTTCTGTTGCTTACACGCGTAGTTTTCAGAGGAGTATTTCTGAGCGGAGATAAGGCGTCTCATTACTATGATAATCCACTCTGAGCCTCTACAAAGATGGGATAAATGAGACACAATGCATTTTATCAATTTCCCTTCACATTACTTTAACCTATTCACAACGCACGATTGAAATACATATCATATCGATGTGGACGTCGATATTAACCTTGTTGCGTCTCGAGCTTCTAACTACAGAATAGCCAATAGGCCTCGATAGCAAACACACACCCTCTCGTGTGTTATTGGTATTGGTGTAATAACGACAGGTACATTATGGGTGTAGGAGGGAAATACGGGCAAATACTATGGGCCGAGAGACGTTTCTGCTTTTTAAACAAAATAAATAAATAGTGCTTTGTTGTAATCTCTGCATGCAAGACCAAAACAATCGTGCATGCGGTCGTTTTAGATCATGTAGCCTTATACTAAAAACGGAGAGAGCAGCAGCTCTTGGGTTGATTTGGGTAAAAAAAAAAAATAGGCTCCATAATTTATGTAAATCCTCGGGCTGTGCTCCTTGCACTCGCCATGCTTGTGACACAATACGCCTTGGTCAAATTCCAATTCGCGCCGGGACACCCTGCGAAGAACGCTTGATGTAACTTTTTTTTATTTGGGGGGGGGGGCGGTATTTTGGGCCGTTTTATGATTTTAGGCTATAGAAAAGACCGATATATTCACTGAAGAAATAATCACTAGCTGGGCCGTCTCCCCGAGCTGAGACAGAAGGGATAAAGGAGCTGAAATAAGATATTATGATAAATCAGATCAGAACCGATATCCATGTTCCTTGTCACTGCCCGGCTCAGCCACTCTTCTCCCGTTACAAACAGAGTGAGCCCCCCCCCCTCTACAGAACGGCTTATTAGGTTTCTGTACAGATGGTCTTTGCCGATGAAGAAAGACAAGACTAGGCTATAGCTGAGGGGTGCAACATACTCCAATACCGAGAGGACATATATGCTTTTTGTTTTGGGGTGTTAGGGAGTGTGAACAATTAAGACAAAGATAACACAATCAAAGAATGAAATAATTAACAGAATATATACATGTTAAATAAGTAGACAAACAAACAAATTATAGCATAGCCTATTTGGACATTTCAATTCAAAATCACCATATGGGCCAAAATACTGCAAACATGAAAGGATTTTGGGCCTATGAGCCCAGTGTTGCATGCGACTAATACTAAAACAACCCCATCCTCTCTCTCTCTCTCTCTCTCTCTCTCTCTCTCTCTCTCTCTCTCTCTCTCTCTCTCTCTCTCTCTCTCTCTCTCTCTCTCTCTCTCTCTCTCTCTCTCTCTCTCACACACACACACACACACACACACACACACACACACACACACACACACACACACACACACACACACACACACACACACACACACACACACATCTTCAGAATCACCATTTTCAATCAATTACATTTTTTTATCCTGTTTATTGTCACATATCAATGCAAGGGGCCATGTGATAAACCATAAACCATAAAATAATGTACCTTCTCCAAACAACAAAACCGATATAATATTTCTTAATCAGATGGTTTTGCCCTATATGCATATTATGTCTGTGACCGTTTAAATATGTAACCCTAACCCTACGATAAGCAACAAGGCATGCAGCACATGCACCACATCACCATGCATTCCCACATGTTTGAGTCTGAACAACCAAACCGCTTTGCAGAATTGAGATGAGATAGGGTATCTTACCTGTACTCGTGCCTCCGACAGGCCCAGCCGCTGGCTCAGCTCCTCGCGCATAAACGCGTCCGGGTAATGCGTCTCGTCGAACAGTCGCTCGAGCTCGTTCAGTTGTTCCAGCGTAAAGTTAGTCCGACTTCTTCTCTGTTTGATCTTAGTCTGATTAGCCTCGTCCTCCGTGGGCTTCGACTCCTCTTTCCTGTCTTTCATATCCGTGTTACCTTGCAGACAGAAGAGGAGAACAACGTGTTTAATATCCGTGCGAGGTATTGAGCGTCAACGTTTTTACATTCCATTATGTTCTGTGAGATGGAACCTTTGTATTTTATTAATTACTAACTCAAAAATGTCAACATTTGAAAAATAACACCACACAGGCATTAATAAACACATAATGGTTCAGATTATGTAAAAAAACCTCAATTTTGACAAAAATGGAGATAGAACCTTATAATTCTAACGTCATGAGATCCCTGAGCAGCGGAGAGCGCCTGCATGCAGGCCTGGACTAGAGAGGAATAAGGAGGCATCACATCAGAGCGACCTTGCTGCCTAAACCAACACGTTAACCCTCCTCAGCAGCAACACCCGTATCAGCCTTGGATGTTTTGTAGTCCCACAGAAGGCTCTTCAATTATTCACTTCTTATAAATATGCATAGATGTACTCACTATTGGATGTCCGATAAACGATTATCATAGCTCGTTTTTTTCTTCCTGTGTTAGTTATATGACGAATAGCATGGTGGATATTTTCCATGATGTTGATAAATTCATAATAGGATCAGTTACCACCGGTCTCTTTCCACCCAATTCAACTGTTATGGAGTCTGGTGGAGTCTGCCCTTTACCTGTAACCAATTCTCCAGGGTTTGACTTGACTGAAGGGATTAACGTTTTATTATTCAACAGAGATCTTAAGGTTTTTTGTTGTTGTCCATAATTAGTTATTATTCCGATTAATGGTAGCAAGGCCTCATTTAAACCTATTGGTAATAACAAGACCTATTCAAAATAAATGATAGCTAATGTTTATATCATAGCCTATATATGCCTACAAAAAATGTTAATAGTATACTTTTCTTCATTCTTAATTGTTGTTATTATCACTAGACCTAATGCCAATCATGCTGATGGCATCAAATGTAAAAGCACATGAAAAACACCGTTCATTTTTGTATTGTCTCAAAATAAATAGCTACAATAATATATTTCCCTTTTATGTATATATCGAATTGTACAGTCTTATAGGACAGATGTTGTACTGAAAACTGAAGCATTTTTTTTTTTTATCTCGCCCGAGGTGGCTTTAACAATGACAGTGGTTGGTATTTCTCAATGTTTATGTGATCCGATTATCTTTTAAGATGCCTATCCATTTAGTGCATTATCTGATGCTTATTTAAGAATGGACCATATATCACAATCACACTGCAGTTATACTACTAGACATTATCCATTTCAATATCATTAACGAAGCCAAATGGTTTATTAGAAAACTTTCAAAAATACCAAGGAGTCAGGCCTAGCAGCTATAACATCAATAATAAAACAATAGGCAACATGGTGATATTGTGTGGTGATATTTACGTTGCCCCCAAAAGCATGCATGCTTTCTTGGAATAGGCCTTATACAGCCACGTTTGTCCAATAATTCATGGTTTTTACAGAATTTACAGGTTTTTTTGGGAAGAAAACTTTCAAACAGTCGATGCAAGATTCCACTACTCATAGTGATCTGAGGTCTTAAAGAATCATAGGGACATCATGGATGAATACAGGGAGTATGGATATACTCACCATCGCTGAGTTTCGGGCTGCCTGATGCATCCCGTGTCCTCTCTGGCCCGAGCATGTCCGGTTCCCTGCAGCCCGGTGACCGCGCGCCTCCCCGTGCGATAGCGTTCATCTCCGGTTCGGTGGAGAGAGCCTCCCTGCCTCCTCGCGCTGCCGACCCAGTCTCCAGCACCTCCCTGTACGTGATCACCTCCTTCTTCTCCTTCACTTTCTGATCAAAAGACTTGGACACGAAGGCGGTGAGTTCTTCCATCATTGCTCCAAAATGCAAAAATCTCTCCCCGTCTTCTTTTGCATGCACTCTCTCACACACACACTCTCTCTCCCTCTCTCTCTCTCCCTCTCTCTCTTGCCTCTCTCTCACTTCTTCCACAACAGCTTAAGACATCAAGACTGCATGTGTATTTCTTTTTAGTCGACCTAAATGCAAAGGTGATGTTGTTGCCAACTCAGGGATCTCGTGTTCGTGCTAAATGTGTGTAAGATCTCGGCCAATTCCTCGCTGCTGCGGAGTCCCAACCTGCTGGTTGATCCGCTATTGAAGTCCCAGTATTTATACTTTGCAGCGCCTGCCCCCTTGATCCGTGAGCAAATTACCTCCCCTCAGGACGGCAGCGCGACGAGCCCCCTTCCCTCCGCCGTACTCTGACAACCACGAAACCTTAGCAGTCCTCCACGTTTCACATCACTCTTGCGAGGGTTGCTATTGGCCCATTAATCCAAGATTGACAAGAAGGACTAATTAATTTAATTAGGCGTGGATTCGTTGTGCTATTGTCCTGAGTTAGTTTTTTAACCACCGGGGAGATGGGCAGGCAGGGAGCTCTGCAGGGGTGGGGCCAACGCTGAACACTGAGAATGACAAGCTCGTCGTGCGGAGGGGAGCAGGAGGGATAAGGAGCTTCCTCCAAATCTCTGTGATCTGGGAGAGGAGAGAGAGAGACAGAGAGACAGTGATCCGATGGGAGAATAACGGAGGAAGGTAACAGGCGGACCGACTGGTCTGATAGCGGAGGCTCGATCCACCACTCCACTGCGTCGACGTAGAATACTTTGAATAGTGCACTAATGATGGTGAATACATTCACTATTACTATCAGTGTATAAATAAATAGACTCACAGATAGACTGCTATTGTTGCATGTTTTAACAGTTTGTGAGTAGGCCTATCATTTTGTAAATTGACATTTGACATCATTATTATATAAGATAACAAGAAGTCACCAAAAGGAGCAACAACAGTGATGTTATTGATACATAATAATACAAATGCAAACTCAGATAATGCTAATAATAATAAGCATTAATATTCATATTAGCCTACACCAATAATAATCATCATATTAATCAATAATAATGATAATACAATACCTCAACAATAGTAAAAACTAACAACAATAATATTGAGGTTAACGAATAATACCAATAACTAAAAATAATCAGAATGATGAGCCTAATAAAAATAACAACAATACTAAAACTATAAATACTTTAAAAATAATTAGTTGTAATAATACTAATAATACAAATAATAATTGTATATCGTTTGAAGAAGATCCACATGTAATTAATTATTAGTGAAGACGTTTTTAAAACAAAATAAATAAATTCCCAGTTATGGTGTGACCAAATCCCAATAACATTTCTTAAACACAGTTTTACTTTTCTAATCAGCAGTCACGTGTTTTAAACCGACGTCATTAGTGGTTAATATCACATCTCCATAGACTTTCTCAGGCCATTAGGATGTTAAACAGCAACTAAACGTTTTAATTAAAGCGCTGCTTCACGCGCCGCGTTGCCATTGGGCTTGTTAATTACCGTTTCTTAAGCTGACTGCCTGTTGAAATTATTGCATATTTGCAAAATAAATAAACAATGGTTCCGTTTGTGGTGGAGGTAAGCGGATGCCGCTGGGACGAAGCAATTAGGACTGAAACGGCAAAAATATAAAAACCAGAAATGGGATACAGACAGAATGTGAAATCATCTGTATGTATCTGATGCAAAACTAAGCGCGTTTATTGATAATCTATATAAAGTACTATTTCCACACAGGGGCTCTAACAACTCCCCTGATTAAATATTAATGATGTCTCAGTGCGTGAACCTTAGGCATTCATTATTTTTTATTCCGCCTCTGAAATCAGGGAACATAGATGGCATTAGCTGAAGCTTCAACACGTTTACAGCAAAACTAAAATCTACATTTTGTATATTGACATGTTTTATGAAGAAATGTTACTTAAAAGTTACAGGCATGTGCAGTAGGCCAGATGTTATAGGCTGCCAATGTGGACGTTTTCTCTCGAGGCTAAAAGTTAATGATTTAATGGAGACCCGACAACTATGACAAGCAATTAAACAAACAAACCAAAAATCTGTGAAGACTTCAATATTTGTGATTATTCATTATGATCTCGTTGATTTGGGAGCAGCATGACTCCACTTCAATAATGATTGGATCAATTATCTTACTATTTATATTTTGTTTACTTTTTTGAAGTTTGTGTGTGTGTGAGTGAGTATGTGTGCGTGTCTGTGCGTGTGTGTGTGTGTGTGTGTGTGTGTATGTGTGTGTGTGTGTGTGTGTGTGTGTGTGTGTGTGTGTGTGTGAGTGTCTGTGCGTGTGTCTGTGCGTGCGTGTGTGTGTGTGTGTGTGTGTGTGTGTGTGTGAGTGTCTGTGCGTGTGTCTGTGCGTGCGTGTGTGTGTGTGTGTGTGTGTGTGTGTGTGTGTGTGTGTGTGTGCGTGCGTGTGTGTGTGTGTGTGTGTGTGTGTGTTCACGTGTTTACATATATGCATATGAGAACAAGATATACATTATTATTAGGCCTTCACCACAAGTGGACGGCAAACTAGTAAACAAACATTTGATTTCCGAGGTGAATTTTTGAAAGTCAAAGATCAAACTTGGATAATCCTACAGCATTCGTCATGGACAGCGTTCGAACCACACTTATCCAGATAAGATGTTAAGGGGGCTTACAGCGGGCTTATAGTCCATAGTTACATAGACAATAATACACTATATATAGTCCATAGTTACATAGACAATAATACAACTATCCAAAACATAAAGGGAAAAGGGCCTACACGTTGCATTTTTTTGTATGGTTCATAAAGTTCATTGCGACTGTGATTGCATCACTTTCACTGCTAAATATGGCTAGCATATAATATATATATATAATAATACATAATATATAGAATAATAAATTATATATAAATGGCGATAGGGACATGCAATGATTGACTTTTTTTATTTTCTCGAATTGCTGCTGTGGCAATAACCCTAATGTAATGCTGCTAATGTTTTCCTGTATGAATCACAACATGCATGTTCAGTTCCCCGTGGGATATCTATAGGCTTATATAGGCTACAAGACATGTATGCACTCACTGGCCTACTGTACATCACTCTAGATGCACGGGTATATATTGGCATATATTATAGCTAGCCTATTATAAGCATGCATTATATTATAATTATGGATCATAAATTAAGTCATTATTATTGTAGGCTATTCCATAGGAGGTTATTCAGCACAGGTCAGAAGGCTAAATCTATGCTTTTCAATCGATTGCATGCATGACAATGTACTTTTATCAAATTCTCTCATCTAACGTAACACACAGCTCACATCTAACATGCATCATATTGTACAAACAGTCTATAAGACAACAGAGAGATCAGTGATTGAGATATTTACACGAGCGATTGATTGCTCTGGGATACATCAGTTTTGGCTCCGTTGAATCGATGTTCTCTGGAACGACTACACTGGTCTTTTTGAGCATTGAGTGCATGTTTGCTGGAGTTCCACTGCGTTTCAACGGGAAGAGGGACCTTTAATATAGATAAATATCTGGTACGAGTCGTTGCTTTTATTCGTGCAATAATGTATTATATGTAACAGCTGAGTTAAAGCTACATAAAGCCGCTCAAACACATTACATAGCTACCGAGGCACGTTAGCTACCTCCATGTTTATGTTAGCTAGCACCGGCATTAGCAAAAACAATGTTGGGGCACCATGCACCATTCAGACACTAGCTATATAACTACATTTTAGCGTAATAATATAATTATAGTCAGTTCAGAAACGAGGTCCATCAGTTCCCATCGTACATTCAGACAGCAGAAACACGAGACAGACGTTTGTTTACATGCAAACAGAATGTGTGTTTACAAACAGTCCACTGTTGTTGTTGTTGTTGTTGTTGTTGTTGTTGTTGGCCAATTCACAGCATGTCAGTTAGTTCACATGTCTGTCTACATGTTAGTTGCAAGTGCAACTGCAACATCTGTCTTGTGTAATAGCTTCAACACATCATCAGCATGAATGACATTGTTTGAGATGAACGATTCTATTATAATAATAATAATAATAATAATAATAATAATAATAATAATAATAATAATAATATAGACATTTTCAGTGTCTAGTTGGTTTGCCTCCATGCTGACGGTACTGATGATGTCATAACAGACGCATAGAAGTTGCAAATGAGATGACTTCTTGCAGCTATTGATGCTCGGTACAAGATAGTAAAAGTCTCTTCTAGGCTAATATCACTAAACATGTCAGACAAAAGTCTGTAGAGGTGACACTGGGCAAAGTACAAGACAGTTTGCTTTTACTTTTTAACGACACTTTTTAAAAAATCTGCTCTTCTCTTTGCTTCCTGGAGCAGTGAAGGATGGGACGGCACTCGTCAGACAGTGAGGATGACAGTCGCAGCCGAAGGAAGAAGAAGCATCGTCGTCGCTCGTCGTCGTCGTCCTCTTCTGGGAGCCGCGTGACGAGCCGCAGCAAGAGGTCCAGCAGACGAAGCCCCTCTCCGACACGCTCCAGGGACCGGGACAAGGACAGGGACAAGGACAGGAGGTAGGTTTGACTTCAGCTCAGCAGGCTAACACTACCATCCCTCATTTCAGGGACAGGAGGGAGGCTAGGCTGGTTTTTCCCCAAGGTAGACCTGTCTTGTTTTCATCACAGTCTTGATACCATGGGTCACACATTGCAGTTGCCATACCACACTGTGATGCAGTTGGTGAGGATGCTCTCAGTGGTGCAGTGGTAGAAGTTGGTCAGGATCCTGGGAGACAGCTGGGCTTTCTTCAGTCTCCTCAGGAAGTATAGGCGCTGCTGCGCCTTGTTGTCCCGGTCGAAGCGAGCGTAGAAGTGGTTTAGCTCATCGGGTGGGAACGCTGTGCTGGTGGGGGCTGTGTTTTGGGGTTCGTAGTCAGTGATGGACTGGATGCCTTGCAACATACAACGGGGATCTGTGGTGCTCTGGAAGTGCTCCTCGATCCGCAGCTTGTGATTGAGCTTGGCCTCCTTGATACCCCTCTACAGACTAGCCCTGGCTTGGCTGTAGGCCTCTGTTAGGGCGTTCACACCGGCAAAGAACCGTGCCGGTTCGCGTTCGTGAAACAAGTCTGGAACCGGCCGGCATGTTCAGACCGAAACTCAATTGGTTCGGAGCCTGAAAAGTTGGTTCGCAGCGGGAACCAGAAAATAGTGGTTCTCAAGCGCGAACCAAAACGTAGATCTGTCACGTGTCAGTGGGTGTGTCATAATAATAATAATAATAATAAATTTATTTTATAAGGCGCCTTTCATGGCACTCAAGGTCGCCGTACAACAAAATGTAAAAACAGTTACAAAATTCAAAATACAAAATACATAGAAATATACAATATAAACATAGCTAGCAGCAGAGCAGCACGGGAACAGTAAATCAACAGGGATACGCCTGCGTAAACAGGTGAGTTTTGAGGTGGGTTTTGAATGAGGAGATTGAATCAATGAATCATATTCTAGGCTGCAGAGACCAGCAAGAAGGAAGGAGACAAAATGTAATCTAATCTAAATCTATAGCAAGATCTCCCAAATCAACAGCTCACTTACTGCCTCCATCTCCATCTCCAACTCCTCCACCCCCCCCCCCCCCCGCTTTCATCTTCCCCCCAGCCGATTACACCCCCCCTACTTCTCTTACTACTTTCTCCCCGTTGACTTCTCCCTCATCACTAACATCATCACCGCTTCCAAGACAACCACCTGCTCCCTCGACCCCCTCCCTACCACCCTGACCAAGGCCTGCCTCCCTGCCCTCATCCCCCACCTCACTGCCCTCTTCAATCAGTCACTATCCCAAGGCCACGTTCCCTCAATCTACAAACTGTGCCGCTGTCACCCCCATTCTCAAAAAGCCCACTCTCGACCCAGCCAACCTCTCCAACCTATCATTCTTCTCCAAAACCCTAGAGCGCTGTCGCTGTCCAACTTCACTCCCACCTCCAGTCCAACAACCTGTACGAATCCCTTCAGTCTGGTTTCCGCCCACACCACAGCACCGAAACAGCCCTGGTCAAGGTCATCAATGATCTCCTCATCTCCGCAGATTCAGGTGCCCTCAATATCCTGATTCTACTAGACCTGAGTGCAGCCTTCGACACAGTGTCCCACTCCATCCTCCTTCAATGGCTGTCCCAACTGGGTGTTGAGGGCACCGTACTGGACTGGCTCACCTCTTACCTCACCAACAGACAACAGTCTCCCTCTCCGGTCACACCTCCACCTCCTCCTCTGTCACACAGGGGGTCCCCCAAGGCTCAGTCCTTGGCCCCCTGCTCTTCCTCTGCTACATTCTCCCCCTCAGTCACATCATCCGCCAATTCACCCAAATCTACATCAGCACAAAATCCACCCAGAACCCACCCTCAGTCACATTGAAAACTGCATATCTGCAAAATAAAAACCTGGCTAACCCAGGCTAACTTCCTCAAACTCAACAGTGACAAGACAGAACTCATTCTCATCAGCACCAAATCCACACTCAATAAAACCGGACCCATCACAGTCACCATTGAGGACACTACCATCACCCCCTTCCCCCTGGCTCGCAACCTTGGCTTCATCCTGGACCCCACCCTCTCATTTGATCCCCACGTCAGCTCCATCGTCTAGACCTCCTACTTCCACCTCCGAAACATTGCCAAAATTAGACACTGCCTCTCCCCCCCCGCTGCTGAATCCCTCATCCAAGCCTTCATCTCCTCCCGCCTTGACTATTGCAACTCCCTACTCACCTTTCGCTTCCTCCATAGACTTCAGATGGTTCAAAACTCAGCCGCCAGCCTGCTCTCAAACACCCGGTCCCGCGACCACATCACTCCTGTCCTCCACTCTCTCCACTAGCTCCCCATCAAAGAACGTATCAAAATTCTAAGTACTCCTCACATACAAAGCCCTCCATAGCCTGGCCCCCCCTTACCTGACTGACCTCCTTCTCCCTCATCGTCCTACCTGTACCCTCCGATCCTCATCCACTGTTCCCCTCACTGTCCCACCCTGAGACCCTGCTTTTTCACAAACTGCACCCCGCCCCTGGAACTCTCTCCCTCAGCCACTCAGAGACTCACCCTCACTCTCCACTTTTAAATCCCACCTCAAAACCTACCTGTTCTCCCATGCATACAACCTTCCCTACCACTAATCATCTCCCCTAACCCTGCCACCCCCCTCGACATTGCTGTGTTAATTGTTCCCTGTGCCTGCCCTGTGTTCTATGTGCTCATTTTATCTGTTGCTTGTTGTTTCTGTGTCTTCTGTTTTTCCCATATTGTCAGCGTCTTTGTGCCCCGGAAAAGCGCTATATAAATACAATGACTTATTATTATTAAGTAGTTTTACATGCAGTAACAGAATTATGGTAACAAAATGACTCAAAGGGTCCCACATAGAAATGCATTTGAAAGAATAAAATACAAGTAGGCCTATGTCATGTACAGACACACAGACACCCAATCTGGGCCTAGTTTGCCTCAAATGCTCTGTACAATGAAAACGTTCTTTATTGTCTGCAACAGGTGTGAGAAGGATTCTAAGAATCTGTCTCAGGGACACCACACAACATGTGTCTGTGTGCTCTTTAATGATAAAGACAAATTCCTTGCTGTTGTTTTTGTAGAAGTGTGCAACATGTAGGTCTATGCTGTGTTTTTATTCTCAATTGCAGTTCCTTTGGGCTCCATATTTGTGTGATTTGCTAGCTTTGCTTTTGCAACTGTACTGAACAAGAGTCAAGTCTCCATTTATTGGAACATGAAATGAGGATAGATGTGGTGCTTGGTGAGGATGTTGATGATGCAGTAGATTGTAACTACATTGGAACCCTGTTAAGTTCCATGTAGAAGGCAATGATTCTTAAACTTACAGAAGCTAAACCATTTCCTCAAAACAAAATATTATTATATAATATATAAGTGTTGATATTAGGGTCTATACTAGAACATTAATTAGGTTTGATGTTTTTGCAAACATCTTTAAACAACTTTTCTGGTAGATATTTTCCCATATGTTTGACCATTATGCTCGTATTTTTGTGCATTTTGACATGAATAAACGTGAGTCAGGTTTTGATAACGCAATCCAGCTCCACGCAATTCGAAAATCATAGGGAGAACCCTACCATACATTAGTGACTAGCAGCCAGGGCACTTAGTGATATCAATCAATCTATTGATTCCACAGTCTAGGTAGGCTATGGGTTTATGAAATGACAACCCTTTTTTGTTGATATCGAGTGGAAAAAATATGGATCTGTGATTATTCCAGATAAGTGTACATTTGGCCATTTTAACCCCTTGAAGTAAAAAAATATTCAATCTGCCCTTTTCCATCTTTTTCATGTCTACGAGAAGGCCGTCTGACTGAAAGTAGATTAATTTCCTGCGTTGAGTGAACAGAAATTTGAGTCGACCTCCACTTTGTTTAGTATATGACAATGGCAAACAGACTCAGGGTGTCCATGGGTGACGGGCGGCTGATGGTTGCGTTCCAGCCCGTCTTTATAATTTTAAATAATTTTGCCATTTAGCAGACGCTTTTATCCAAAGCGACTTACAATTACTAATTACAGGGACATTCCCCCTGGAGTAACTGAGGGCTAAGTGCCTTACTCAAGGGCACACTAGTAGTGGTGTGGCTTCAGGCGGGATTTGAACTCACAACCTTCCGATCCCAAGTCCAACTCACTATCCACTAGACTAGACCACCACACCACTGTCTTTAGAGCCGTCAAGTTTAGGAGATCTGCAGATCGGTTCGGTGTACTTTCAAGACAAGTGAGTTCTAAAGAGGAGGCTGGAACACAACCAGTGTTGCCACTGATGGAATGACCCAGGACGCTCCCCCCACCCCCCTCCACCCGACCCTCCCTCTACTGTGTGTGATGGATCAGACAAGGTCTGTTGGTGGTAATTATTTATGAGCTTTTGTCCATTAGGCAGAAATCACTGCTCTCCTGAAGAGTGTGTGTGTGTGTGTGTGCGTGTGTGTGTGTGTGTGTGTGTGTGTGTGTGTGTGTGTGTGTGTGTCTGTCTGTCTGTCTGTCTGTCTGTCTATGTCTGTCTATGTATGTATGTTGAGAGTGGGGGCCACGTAGTAGCTAGTTGAAACCATTAGGTCTTCAGTCTGCGATCAATTAGCCGTTAATTAGAATGTCAGTTAAGTAGAGGTTGGACAATGGACATTTTAGACAATAATTACTTAAACGAGAGTCGGGCCTATTTGTATGTTATTTCACGCTTATGGTTTAATAGTGCTGACCCAATTAGATAAGCTCACACACTCTTCAGGAGTGACAGGATCACAGACCTCCTGCTCCATAGGCCTGCTGCTACGGTATCAAACCTGCTGCCTTTATTCATGTGGATGGCCTCCACGCCAGACAGACACAGTGGAACCCTGCCTACCCTCCCTTGTGTCTCCGTGCAGCCTGGGAAGTGTCTCAGTCAGGGTTGAGGAACCGTTTTATGAGTGAGCTCACGAGAACCAACCCTTAAGAATACTAATACAGCTGTGTGTGTGTGTGTGTGTGTGTGTTTGTGTGTGTGTGTGTGTGTGTGTGTGTGCGTGTGCGTGTGCGTGCGTGTGTGTGTGTGTGTGTGTGTGTGTGTGTGTGAGTGACATATACAAATATGTTTTGATAGTTCAGTTTCTGTGTTGTTTGTTCTGGTTTTCCCTCTCCTTGTTGCTGTCCCAGTGGAGATGGTAGCATGTTTAAGCACCTAGCAGATCTAAAGTAGATGTGAGTATTTGAGGGTAAAAAGCATTTGAAAAAATGATATTCTATAATAATAATAATAATACTAGTCAGAACGTATCGTGAACATTGTTCACTAGTCAACAGAACAGATGCAACCTCTTAGGCCTCTAGAGTGTTCTCACAAAACATCTGATACAGAAATAAACAATACACCAAAGCAGGATTGTAAGAGGTGGAATGTTTTGTGCGGGAACAACTTTTTTGGTTTGTTGGTAGTGGCAGGACTGGGGAGAGAGGAAGTGAAAGGGATTCAAACAGCATGTTTCAGAGGGACATTTCAGCATCCGAGGGGTTCTTACAAGTGTGTGTGTGTGTGTGTGTGTGTGTGTGTGTGTGTGTGTTTCTCAGGCGCAGACAGCGTTCCAGCAGCAGCT
>NC_137692.1:14418671-14426171 GCF_963989245.1 Nansenia antarctica | reverse complement strand
CTGAGGGAGGACTGAGGGAGGACTGAGGGAGGAGGACTGAGGGAGGACTGAGGGAGGAGGACTGAGGGAGGACTGAGGGAGGAGGACTGAGGGAGGAGGACTGAGGGAGGACTGAGGGAGGACTGAGGGAGGACTGAGGGAGGACTGAGGGAGGACTCAATAGGCTAGAGATCGAGGTACGGGCCATGAGGGGCTATTGGTTTTATGGTGCTGCGGTATGTATGGGATATGGGGGGGGGTGGTTTCGGTGTGTAATCTGAGCTGGATGTAAGGGTGGTCTTGGCCTGGGAGGTGTAGGGGGATATGGGGTTGAGGCTTGGAGGTTTTGAAGCCTCCCCTCCTCTCCTCTCAACCTAACTGCTCGGTCACAGCAGCAACGTTTGACTGATGGCCTGGTATTTATTTCACACAGCAATGTCCCTGTGTGTGAGATGATGAGGTGTGGGAGCCCCACCGCAGTACATCTGCACGTGTGTGTGTGTGTGCGTGTGTGTGTGTGTGTGTGTGTGTGTGTGCTGCAGTACATCGGCTTGATGGCTTCTCCTGCCTGAGATGCATTTTCGCGTGCAAGGTCACTCAGTCGACTGAGCGAGGGGGGGGGAGTGTGTGCGTGCAGCGAGGGGGGGGGGGTTGTCTGGCAGGTGGATTGGGGCGGGGGGACTCTTTGGGGATCAGGTGTGTAAGTGTGTCTGTTGCGGACATGACAACTGAAATCTGGTTTTCTCCACAATCTCTGAAACAACAAATCCTGCTCTTGAAACTTGAGACAGTTTTGAAGGATAGAGAATGTGATGAATAAGAGCATATATATGCAGAAAAACCACAAGCTCCAACATGGTTATGTTTAATATCCCAGTGTCCTATCTGTGTGTGCGTGTGTGCGTGTGCGTGTGTGTGTGCGCGTGTGCGTGTGCATGTGTGTGTGTGTGTGTGTGTGTGTGTGTGAGAGAGTGAGTACCCCTGGGCTTTCACATCTCATCTCCACTGGATACATGTATCCATTTCTCTCCCCCCCACCCCCCAACCCTCCCTCTATTAACCCCCGTCCCCCCCAGACCTGACCCTCCAGACAGGGGAAAGGGACATTTGTTTTTCCTCATGTTACCAGACTTGCAGAGTGTTGATCTGAACTGAAAGATGACCTGCTTTTGGTTTCAGTATCCTGCTCTCCATTTAATAGAAAAAATCAACACGTTACTAGTCAGAAGATCTGAGGTTTTTCCTCCCTCTACTGTTTGTGAATATGTGTGTGTGTGTGTGTGTGTGTGTGTGTGTGTGTGTGTGTCTACTATACAGGCCAGTCAAGCGCTGCTCATCCTTTGTTGTCAGAAACCTTTATTTACCAAAGAGCGGTGTAAGTGACTGACACAGACAGACCCTTTCATCCCTACCTCGCCGCGAGCACTGCACTGCTCCCCTCTCCTGCCAGAAACGCCGCCCCCCCCCCCCATCCACCCCACCTTACACCCCTCCCCATCACCCCCTCAGGCTCTCACCCCAGCAGCCCTCTCCCCTGGGTGGCAACCAAGCTTGAGTTCTGCTAAACACACACACACACACACACACACACACACACACACACACACACACTTGGCCTCTGTTTTAGAATAGACAGATGTACTGTATCATTAGTTTTAGGCTGTCCTCAACAAAGAGATTCTATCATTTTTGCCACAGGGTTCAGTAGCTCTTCAGGGTTCAGTAGCTCTGTGTTTAAACAGCTTCTAGTCTGGTTCATGAGGAGGACGTGGAACCTCCTAGTCTGGTTCAGGAGGAGGAGGAGGAGGAGGAGGAGGAGGAACCTGCTAGTCTGGTTCAGGAGGAGGAGGAGGAGGAGGAGGAGGAGGAGGAGGAGGAACCTGCTAGTCTGGTTCAGGAGGAGGAGGAGGAGGAACCTGCTAGTCTGGTTCAGGAGGAGGAGGAGGAGGAGGAACCTGCTAGTCTGGTTCAGGAGGAGGAGGAGGAGGAGGAACCTGCTAGTCTGGTTCAGGAGGAGGAGGAGGAGGAGGAGGAGGAGGAACCTGCTAGTCTGGTTCAGGAGGAGGAGGAGGAGGAGGAACCTGCTAGTCTGGTTCAGGAGGAGGAGGAGGAGGAGGAACCTGCTAGTCTGGTTCAGGAGGAGGAGGAGGAGGAGGAGGAGGTGGAAGCTGCTAGTCTGGTTCAGGAGGAGGAGGAGGAGGAGGAGGAGGAACCTGCTAGTCTGGTTCAGGAGGAGGAGGAGGAGGAGGAGGAGGAACCTGCTAGTCTGGTTCAGGAGGAGGAGGAGGAGGAGGAGGAGGAGGAGGAGGAGGAGGAGGAACCTGCTAGTCTGAACCTGAATGTAACTCTGTCAGAACAAGCTTGTTGTTTACACTCCAAGAACCTTCCCGCCATGCCTGTATATGATGGCTTGTTGTTATGTGCGTCTTGTTTTCCAACTAGGTCTATCGTGCAGAGAGTTGTTGCCTGATACTAGCATGCCACATTGACGGAAATGGAAGAAAACCTGAAGGAAAAACAGATCTTTTTTTGCCAGAAGTGTTTCTCTTTACACAACATCTAGTTGATGAAGGCATTATGTATTTGATTGGTTCGATGTGTGAACATAGTGCACACGGTGATGGGTCAGGTGAGGGATCAGCAGGTGCTTATAGGTCACTGGTACTGGGAAAGCGGGATATGCAAGGAGGACGATAGATAAGAATAGTGTTGCTGTTTTACTTAGACTGACCTCTACCATGCTGCTTAGGATTGGAAGGTTTCCAATTTTTGATACCGTTAAACCGTGATCAAAACCACCGTTTTTTGGTTAACCGGATTCAAAATGACATTGTTGTTGGGTTTGACGGAGCTGACAATTTCAAAAGATGGAGCCCAATACTATACTACTACAATACATTAATGTCCGTTAAAACACCAGAAGCACGGTTGCAACACGATTAGGCTGCTTCATGTGGAAAGGCACATTTTAGTAGGCTACCCCGTAGACTCGGGCGGTTTACATGATTTTGATACCAGGAAACCAGAACCAGAGACTTTTTATTTTAAGCTTTATTTATTTAGAGAAACCTGACTGAGACCAGGGACTCCTTTGCAGCAGGGCCCTGTTACATAGAGAACAAAGGAAAGGAAAGTAAATAAATAAAAGAAATATACAATACAAGAACAAGTTTCAAACAATACAATACAACAGTTTACAAGAATACAACTTCAGTGCCGACTACAATAATACTAGATAATACGATTCAATTAGAACCGACAACAGCACTGACCACACAATCCTCCCTAAACAAAACCTTCACTAAACATGTGTCAAGTTCTAAAGCATCTTGTAGGTCATTCCTTGACCGTGGAGCGCGTTAACTAAAAGCAGTTTTCTCCAATTCTGCAAGAAACCTGTGAGGCGTTACAAAGTAGAAAGTTCTGTCTGATAACCACTTGGTCAGCATGAAAGCAATGATGTAAGTTCATCTGGGAATTTTTTTGTCCAGAAAAGTAATGTTTCATTCCCAGATTTCCCGACAAACAATGCGGTAGATCGCATTCTCTCACTATCCCCAAATAGCAAAGGTCTAATCTCTGTTATCTATAGCAATATATGCAATATCACCCTGAGATTCTGGGAGAAAGACCTTGGAGAGGAAATGACAGATGATCAATGAAGGGCGGTGCTTGACTTAATACACTCCTCCTCCCCTTCTGCCAGGCACAGCTTGATACAACTCAAAATTGTTTTGAGAGCACACCTGACCAAGGCGAGACTGGCAAACATTTTCCCTAATGTAAACCCTTCATGCCCTCGCTGTAAAGGTTAACCAGCCGACTACATCCACATGCTCTGGTCCTGCCCCAACCGTAACACGTTTTTGGCAAACATCTTTGGTGCCTACACTAAGATAATTTTAAAAAGTCATCACCCCCAATCCCATATGTAGCCTACTCTATTCGGTTTTACCCTGAAACTTGTTCCTTTAAAAGCGAAGCCTACTTGTACTCATAGCATTTACCTCCTTGATTGCCAGACGCCTCATTCTTCTCTCCTGTAAGGAACAACACCCCCTAACTTCACGAGATGTATCAGAGACTATCCATCTCCTGAAACTTCAGAAATCAGATACACCCTTAATTAAAGGCTCTTTGCAAAACTTTGAGAAGATCTGGGACCCATTTTTAGATTCCTATGAGAGCTTACAATCCCACTCAATAAAGGATGACTAGAATACTAGTATTAGAGTGAGGCGGCGCCCACCCATATCTATCTATCACACTCTCTTTACTCACCTTTATCTTTTTTTTCTCCCTTTTTTCTTCTTGCTCTTCTTTTGTACTCCTTGGTTAGACAAAAGCCCCAATGGGCAATCATTGTGATGAAATATTTGGACTAAAACAGACACGGGGGGGGGAGGGTTGGGAGGATCAAGGAGGGAGGGGAGGGGAGGGTTTGGGTAAGGATGTTAACTCGTTAGAAAACCCCATAAAAACGGTTAAACAAACAAACAAAAGGCAGAGAACTGCAGTAAATACAGATCACGCTTGTCAACCTCTGTACACGTTCTAATATCAATCTCATATAAATACAAACACTTGAACACAACAGATAGAGAATATCGGGTCATTTGTTAGCCAGTGGGGCAGCCTTCAGTTAGAACAGGAAACCTAGCCAGCCGATCAGTCTATTTAAATCACTGTTTCCATCATGCAGAGATAAAATACTGGTTAAAGCATCACTTTTGGGGCGCTTTGGTGGCGTAGTGGATTAAGCGCTGACCATGTACCGCAGGGTTCCCGGGTCGATTCCAGCCGCGGACATATCCTGCATGTCATCCCTTCTCTCTCTCTCACCCATCCTTCCTGTCATAATTTCTACTGTATCTGTCATTAAAAGGAAACATATGAGTGGGACTGCCCCACTGCCCCATAACTTTAAAAAGAAAAAGCATCACTTTTATTTATTTTTATTTTTTATTTTTTATATATGTTAGAATTGCAAGTGCTTGATTTAGTCATCTTAATCATGGCAGTACATCTATTTCTCTGGCTGCTTGGGGGCTTCAGTAAACTCAGACTAGCACAGGACTAGCGGTGAGTTTCCTCATAACAATAGACCTAATTTCTCCAACCACTTCACAAAGGACTTAGCTAACATAGATGTCATTTGGCACGTGTTTCCCTAAACCTACCTCTTTTTGTTTTTGAAAACTACTGGGACATTATCTAGGAAAAGTCAAGAAAGGAGGGTCCTGAAATTTGATCGAGTGCAAAGGTATAATTTATTTTTATTTTACTCACTTGGTCAAATGACCCCACCCATGCCTGTTCTAGTGTTAACAAGCCAATGTCGACACTTAGGCCTCCAGGCACGTGCAGAACAATCTCAAAGCGATTTCAATGCGTTTCAAAGTTTCGAAAAAACAACAACACAGTGGTGTATTGGTATATCATAAAGGTTGTTTAAGAAATGCCTTTGTTGTGGCCTGGGGTGGTACAGTGGTCTAGCACCGGGGTCTACAGTGCACACATATGCCCATGACGGCATGGGTTCGAGTCCGGCCCATGCTTTGCTGACATGCCCTCTCTCCCTTCTTCTCCTTACTTTCCTGTCAGTCTTCACTATATCTGTCCAATAAAGTGAAAAATATGAGTGGGACTGCCCCACTCAAAAAAACTGAAAAAAAAGAAAGGCCTTTGTTACATTTCACAATTCATAATGCAGGCCTACTGAGCTGGAAAACGTGTTCTCAATAATATTCCCCACGACAAATCAAGATATTACACATTCATCCATGTGTAAAAACGTTTAATTAATTGCCAAGACCTAATTCTGGCCAACAGCAAGACTTACATTGGTTGGTTCTATGTATGTTGTCTGTTGTCAAGGTGAATTGGGAGGGTCTTGTGAATTCACGGAAAAATGTAAGTACTACATGAGTTACGAAGGGTTTCAGGAAACCTGCCTTAAACTATCAAAAGCTTGTAAGAGTGACTCCAAGAAGTACTTAACGCTATGAAGCTTTCAGGAAACTAATCCCAGCTCAGGACTAGGACAGGACCAGCTAATAATTTCAACTGTTTAGAAACAGAACAGGCTAGCTACTGGGTCCTGATACACAACAAGCTGTGTTAGTTTAATCAGGTTAAAAGCTCTGCTTGGCCAGCGAGAGGGAGGGAGGGAGGGAGGGAGCGGGGCAGAGGGAAAGAGAGATAGACAGAGAGCGAGAGCGAGAGAAAGAAAGGGGGGCTTTTTTGCCCTGCTATTGGAGAATGAATACAAAATGAATTTTTCCTTCCTACTTTTTTCCATTTAAGCTACTTGAAGTTCTTCCAAATTGGGTTTTAAATGCCAATTAGGGGGTTGAATGTAGTAAAATAAAAGCAACCGCGAGCAGGATGGCTTCACCTTCTGCCTGCTGTGCCTTCAGAGGGAGACGTCGGACCTTTGGCGCCCACAGAGGCTTTGACAGAAATATCCTGCTTAATGAACACGTTCATTAGGACCATAACTATTTATAAGATGATAATTAGAAACTAAGGGAAGGTAAACTGGGCTTTTCCCGCAATTAATGGAGGATTAATTAGTGTGGCTAATGAAGTGGATGTTTGAAAGGCGGCGAGGTGAAGTACAGAGACAGGCAGACGCTTTGTGATCAGTGGCATAATTATTTCTCGTCCGTTTGAGTCTGGTCTGGCCCGCGCCGGCTAATCAGCATCATTGCATGGTTATATATGCACTTAAAACGACTTGCCAGTGAAAATGACTGGCTAATTATCTCTAATTGGCAGAACTGTGTGTTGTCATTGAGCTGTTAGGAGCCATGGTGAGGCCCTGGGCTTAATGACGCTGGGGGGGGGGGGGGAGAGAGAGGGGGGAGAGGAGGCGGGGGGGGGAGGGGGAGCCCATGGCCTGGCCCTCCCGTAACCCCCCTGCCACTCACCCAGCAGGGCGGGGTCTCACCAACATCACCTCGCTGCTCAGAGGTCACGGTGAAGTAGCCGACCAGCAAAAGTCGTTTTAGATGAACACTTTTAAGGTTTTTCTTTTTTTCCCTTAATTAACAGTGGAGGCTTCCTCTTGATTAAAAAGACAGAAACACCACCGTCTGTCCACAGTCTGTGTGGACAGACACACTCTCCCCCCCTCCCTCCCCCCCTCTCTCCCCCCCTGCCTCCACCTACCTTCAGGGGGACCTTAATCTCCCCACCTTCACATATCCCAGCAGCCTTATGGTGCACCCTCTGATTTAAAAGCCAGCCAATAGTGTGTGTGTGTGTGTGTGTGTGCGCGCGCGTGCGCGTGCACACGGGCTTGTTCTTGCGTGTGAGCGTGTCTGTGTGTGGTTATTTAAGAGTGTGTGTCCTAAACAGAGCCATGTGCACCGCCCCGCCAGAGCCCCGTCAATCCTCCTCTCCAACTGCTGCAGTGCACATTGTAGCATAATGGAATCCCAACCTGTCTCTCACACACACACACACACACACACACACACACACACACACCACACAACAGACACACACTCTAGCACA
>NC_137692.1:14408671-14413671 GCF_963989245.1 Nansenia antarctica | reverse complement strand
AGTCGAATGCTTTTTCTATGTTTTTCGTATTTGTGTGTTGTGTTGTGGGTTGTTGTGCTGGTGTGTGTGCTGGTGTGTGTGTGTGTGTGTGTGTGTGTGGAGACAGCAGACTGTTACAGCAGCGGTCCCCTTCAGAGGTGCGTTACAGTGTCTGCAGGAAGACTAGAGGGGGGAGAGAGAGAAAGAGATGGGGGGAGTGGTGTTCTGTACTCACAGGCCGTCATCACTGCTGGGATGGGTGGGTGTGTGTGTGTGTGTGTGTGTGTGTGTGTGTGTGCGTGTGTGTGTGTGTGTGTGTGTGTGTGTGCGTGCAGGTGTGCGACGTGCGTGTGCGTACGTGTGCGTACGTGTGTGAGGTATGTGTGAGGTATGAATAATGATTGGTTCAGGGGTGAATCCCAGTGGAGACTCCAGCCTAGTGGTATCATGCGGCCACCATTAATGTCCAATTTCCCATGAACACCGTGTTTAGCAGGACTAGAATACACCCAGATAAGAGACGCCTCCCCGACACGTAATTACCCCAATGGGTTGTGGGTAAGGATCATATCCGTGCTCGCGGGGGGGTCACAGGCGATAAGCTCTCAGCCCAGCTCCAACACGCTGCTAATAATTACTCTATTGATAATTCACTGAGAAAAATCGGCCCCAGCCAATAGCAACAGCCCGATTTAATGGATTGGCTGGAGAAGGGGGGCGGGCGGTGGGGGGGTGGGGGGGACCCAGCAAGGCCCTTTTAATAGAAATGAGAATATGTTTAGGCCATAGGGGAAGCATTTTCCCAGAGATAATAAGCCAAATGAAATGTAAACTAGAATGTGCCCTGGTATGAGGTGCTGTTTATCTGTCTGTCCTGTTTTAACACTTTCACCCCCACCCACCTAAATGAGCTCATCAGTCTCCAAGGGGGAGGACCCGCTAATGGAATAGACCTTCAACAGCCTCTCTCCATTTAACTACAATAGACACAGTCTCACTCCATTAAACTACACTGGGACACAGGGCTCACTCTGTATAACAACTGGGCCTCACTCTATTAAACTACAGTAGATTGAATTTGTGCTCCACGGCCAGAAGTGGCCTGTCTCTCTTCCATCAGAATAACCCTCCGATTGGGTGTTTATCACTCTCTCGCTTGTCTGCCAAAATAAGACCGCTCAGTATAGCGTATATAGCGGTGCGAGCGCACATAATCGCAAGCACGCACGCTCACGAGCATGCACACACACAGCCCTTTGTTTGGGAGTACAGGTAGCGGTTTCGTCTCAAGCAGAAGTATCCTATTCATCATTCACTCCCAGAGGAGCAGCAGGCGTTGTTACTCTTTAAGAACGGCGCTCAGATATAACAACAACAACACTCTTAAACAGTCAGATGGCCCACAGTCTAATTGTTTTCAACAGTCAGTCGCAACATTTTTTTTTTTTTTTACGAGTTTTATGTCATAAGAGGGATATGGTTTGGATGTTTCAACACCGCAGACTAATAAAGACAAAAGTAATAAAGATCCCGGACAGAAGCTAAGACTGTTGTTATAGACAAATCAATAAAATGATAGATGATAGAATAAAACACCTCTGCTGCGCACGGACACACGTACGCACGCACGCACGCACGCACATAAGCACACACACACACACACACACACACACACACACACACACACACACACACACACTCATCATTCTTCTCTAGCAGGCCGGTATTGAAAATGACTTATCTGAATCAATAGAGGTGTATGTGTATTGTGTGAATATCAGAGAAGAGGTGTGTGTGTGTGTGTGTGTGTGTGTGTGTGTGTGTGTGTGTGTGTGTGTGTGTGTGAGTGTGTTATAGTGGTGACAGCACCTGCCAAGTGTGTCAGTGTGAGAAAGGATAGCCGTGAGATCTGTCTCATAACTTGCAGTGTAAATCTTGGAGTCTCAGAATCCACTGCACACACGCATGCACGCTGTAAATCTCAGAGCCTCAGGATCAATACCTTTTCATGTCTTCGTCGTGACTGACACCGTCGGCCAATTGGCTCCATCTCCAGCCAATCATCTGTTCTAGTAGCTGACCAGCGCGCCAGGGAGAGGGGCGGTGGCGGGTGGGGGGTCCTAAATTAGGGCTCCTGTCTGACCGGAGGCCTGGAACTGCTCCCACAGACAGGACAGGACAGGGGATCGGCCTGTGGGGGGGGGGGGCGGGGGGACGGACCACCCCAGGGACACTGGTTACTCTCCAGACTCACTTCCTCACATGTACATTCATGTTGACGTGGTGTAGATCATGTAGATCAGTGGGGGGTAAAAAAATAAATGAAAATGCTTCACGTTTCAGGAGTCTGAGACATCCTAATGTGAAAACTCTTCAAGGGAGGTGAATACCGTGTGTCATGCTTGATAGTGTAAGCTGTTTGGAAGTGCCTCTCTGGTGAGGATTTATTATGAAAGAAAACGGTACTTAGATACCACGGTAGAACAAAAGTTTTCTGAACTTGTCGATAAATGAAACGGTGGATGCCTTTAATAGTAACTTGAGCAATGCATTAAACAGTGTTGCTCCAGGTTAAGATTAAAAAGACGTCACACGATAAAATATCATCATGGATAAATAGTACTATCTGAGTATGTAGAAAAGCAGGATGTACTGTATATGGAAAAAACTAAATGAGAGATTCACTGTAGCATTTTTAAGGAGCACGTTCTTACTTATAACAAGGATATTTGTTTGGAAAGAAAATATCACTTTGCAAAGATCCTAAATTCCAGAGTACTGTTTTTAACTATCGATCAGTTATTCAGTCCCTCCAGAAAAACGCGATTCATGGATGGATGGCTGTCTGATTATGATTATTATGTTCACGCCCTGCCATGCATACCCCCCCAAAAGAAATGTACCTTTGTACCCAGATTATTATTATTATTATTATTATTATTATTATTATATTTTTTTTTTTTTTTTTTTTACATGTATTTATATATATATTTTTTGTTTGTTTGTCTGCTTCATTGTTTGTGTATTACTTGTATCTTGTTTGTTTTAGTTTTTTCCCCGTTTGTGGCGTCTGTCTCTCCTGTTTGTTTTTCTGTTCAAGTGTTTTGTGTTTTCTTGATGAAAAAAAGAAATGAATAAACAGATTATAAAAAAAAGAAAAAAGAAAAACGCGATTCTGCGATCGCATAGTTCTATGAATAATCAGCTAAATGGCGCATGATTATGCAAGGTCACATAATGCAGAAATGGCGCATATTCACTGCAATATAACCAGTCCCTCAGAAAAACGTGATTCTTAATTCAATGCGATTGCTTAATTCAATGCATAATCAGCTAAATGCTGCATATTCACCGCAATAAAATATTGCATGTTAACTTGACATCATGTCACACTGTTCTGTTGTTCTTCTGTGGACACCGCAAGAGGATGACGTTTGGCGTGGGAAGTGACTTGCATCATCATTGTTTGTGTTAAGTTTGCATCGTAGCTCAAGGCGGCAATCTCCGTACCTCTCAGCCTGCGGTCAGTCAGCTATCAAGTCCAGTCAAAGTGTCAAAGCCTTCCCCTTTCCACTGGTAATAATCAAAGTAATATTCTGACTGTAACCACCAGTCTGTCTCAGTAAAAAACAGACACTGAATGTTTTATGATTTTATGAAATGTTTATTAAGTTTAGAAAATAAAAAGGATAAGAACTAAAACATTTAAAACATGCATTTTCTGTGATGTGGTATGCTTACTTATCATCAGTCATTTCTATCATAGGAAGTCATTAGAAATGACTTCTCCTAAGGTATTAGCCTCGTTAGAATAGAGTGTTGCAACTTTTCATCTTTTCTGCAGCTTTTCGCAATATTCACAAATTCCCGCATAATCAAGGATTTCTGCCCGCATAATCAAGGTTTTTTGCCTGCATAATCAATGTGTTTTTCTGGAGGGACTGGTTATTAAATCCTGCAGCAACCTTTGACATTCTTAGCCTGAACCTCTCAAAATGTGAGGAATTTGCACAATTTGCAACGACAGAATAACAACCATTAGAGCTGGTAATATTGAAATATTATCAAATATCAAAAATACTAGTATTCTATATGATCTGCCCTGTAACAGGCCGGCAACTATGAGGAATTTTAATAGTATCTCTGATGCAGAAGTTGACAGAATTATGACACAGAGTAACCCATCAACCTCTCGACCCTGTCCCTACAAAAAAAAAATGTTAAAACGTTTTTAACAGTGTCTCCACATCTAAAAATAATAAACAGATCTCTCTAGACTGGACTTTTCCCCAACATATTCAAAACTGCTGTTGTGAAACTTCTATTGAAGAAATCACATTTAGATTATAATATCCTTATCCTTACTTAATAATAATAATATAGTAAAGTCATTACAGGCCGATATCCAATCTACCCTTCTTGAGCAAGATACTTGAAAAAGTAGTTTTTAACTAATCAAACAACTTTTTAAATGAGCATGATTTGGAGAAATTCCGGTTTTAGATCTAACCACAGCACAGAGACAAAGTCGTTAACCAAAGTCGTTAGCGGTCTTAGACTTGCCGTTGCTGCAAACAAAGTCTCAGTTCTTATTCTTTTAGATTTGAGCGCAGCTTTCGACACAATCAACCAGAGCATCCTGTTGGATCGTCTGGAAAAATGAGTCGGCCTCTCAGATTGTGTCCTAAACTGGTTCTGAACATACTTACAAAGAGGCAATTCTATATTAGTCTAGGAGACTACGAGTCAGAGATATGACATCTCTTTTGGGGTTGCACAAGAAAGCTGTCTCATTACCAGAGAACACAATGTCAGCTTTCATAGTTAGGCTGACGATACGCAATTGTACATTTCTGCCAAACGCTCTGAGTGGCTTATGCTCCCTGACTGCCTGTTTATCTGCAATAACTGGATGAATAATAACTTCCTGAAACTAAATGAGGAGAAGACAGAGATTCTCTTGGGTTGGTCCCAAGAACAAAGTACTGTCAAAAAGGCTAGGAAATTTGGCCCATCAGATG
>NC_137692.1:14396171-14398671 GCF_963989245.1 Nansenia antarctica | reverse complement strand
GCGCCTTATCCCAAAGCGCTTTACAATGGCCTCTCATTCACACACACATTCACACACCAATGGCAGCAAGCTCCCATGCGAGCCCGCTCATTGGGAGCAATTTGGGATTCAGTGTCTTGCTCAAGGACACCTTGACATGTGGCCAGCCGGGGTTCAAACCACCGACCTTGCGATCATTAGACGCCGATTCTACCTCGTGCGTCACAGCCGCCCACCTCTTGCGCCACAGCATCATGAGGATGTCATCCTCATCCTCAAGCGTACGGGCAGGTGGGCGGGTGTGTTTGATCCAATGGGAGATCAGCCCTTCTTTAGCACACTGTTCAGGCCAGTCTGTTTTATATGTTGATGCTGAGGAGAACGCTCCTGGGATAGTTGACTTCTGACTCTCTGTATCAGGTTGCTGCTTTTGAGTTTTGAGAGAAATACAGTGGATACAATTAGTCCCTACAAAATCGTGCATGAAAAAAAAAAAAAAAAAAAAAATGTTGTTGAGACACATACTTTGGCTGCGTTCGTAAATTCGCGCCGGCGTGCACACTGGGTTCAATCTCCAAGTCCAATTTGATTGGACAAGAGGCATTCCATGAGTGCTGATCAGATTTCCAGAGCGAATTTATGAACGCAGACTTTATTTTTATTTTTTTTGTATCGCTAACGTTTTAGTCACGTCTCGTTAACCAAAATGAAAATCGATTTAGTCGCAGTTTTTATTTTCAAAGATCCATTTTCATATCGTCAACGTTCTTGTCTTGGTCACGGGTGGTGCTACTCTGTTTTAATTGTCGTCAATTGTTACAGAAAGTTGTAATCAAAACTATCCGTGGAAATATTTCTTATCACCTGTTCACTTGACAAGTTGGGATCTTGTGTGTGTGTGTGTGTGCACGTGCAGGTGTCACGTGGGTATCTTATCTCAATGGTCTGGATGGACAGTTTTGCATGGAAGCTAGCTAGCACCAATGTGTAGTGTGGACAAAAACAGCTCATTGTAATTGTGATTTCGACTCATGGCCAATGTCATAATTCACTTTCACAATTGACAGAATTGAAAATTAATTGACCACAATGATGTCCAAGTTGTTGAGTGTTTGGGAGTGTGGGTGTTGATCTTAGTGTGTGTGTGTGTGTGTGTGTGTGTGTGTGTGTGTGTGTGTCTTCACACACAAAGACCTGTGACCTGGGGATGTCTGGTTACACTATGCCTGAGGTGATTAGCACTTATGAAGCAAATCAGCAGTGATGTGGATGGCAGCATTAGTAACAGGCTTGTCTGCTGTGTGTGTGTGTGTGTGTGTGTGTGTGTGTGTGTGTGTGTGTGTGTGTGTGCGCTTTTCATTTCTTGTATTTCTTTCTCTTCATCAGGGTTATCTTTACACAGAGCCTTGGGTTAGATTCTCCGCTCTAAACCACCTTACCTTGAACCTACACTCACACACACACACACACACACACACACACACACACACACACACACACACACACACACCCACACCTGACATCCCAGCAGGCCTGCCTGAGCAGCGCTCTGGGCCATGTTGTTTTGTCTTCTGACGGACAGCGAGAGCAAAGAGAGAAGAGAGACTTACAGTGCCTGAGTACTGAGAGAGAGAGAGCGAGAGAGCGAGAGAGAGAGAGAGAGAGACAGACAGAGAGAGACACAGAGAGAGAGAGAGAGAGACAGCCAGAGAGAGAGAGAGAGAGAGAGAGAGAGAGAGAGAGAGAGAGAGAGAGAGAGAGAGACAGACACAGAGAGAGAGAGAGAGAGAGAGAGAGAGAGAGAGAGAGAGAGAGAGAGAGAGAGAGAGAGAGGTGTGCAGATGATATGAATAACAATCACCAAGGCGATGTGGGCCTGTCTCTCTCTCTCCAGACCTGATAACCTGCAGAGCCTACAGAGCGCCAGGCCTCTCCTCTCCTGTGTGTGTCAGTGACAGGACGTCTTTGTGGACCAGTTATCCGGGCTGTACACTAGTCCTGCAGAGCCAGGATAATCACTCTAATCTAATTAAGGTTAAGGAGGGCCATGACTGTGGCTGGGGCTGGGGCTGGGGCTGGCCAACACACACCTCGCTGCCCTAAGCCTGTTACACAGTGTGTGTGTGTGTGTGTGTGTGTGTGTGTGTATGTGCGTGTGTGTGTGTGTGTGTGCGCATGCGTGTGCGTGTGTGTGTGTGTCCGTGTCCGTGTGTGTGTGTGTGTGTGTGTGTGACCTAGCAAGGTTGTCATATTGATTATGCAGATGAGGGGCTAACGGGTAGGGCTAGCCAGCATGCTAGCAGCTGACGCAGGACAGGGATGGAGAGAGAGAGAGAGAGAAACAGAGGGAGAAATGGAGAGAGAGAGAGAAACAGAGGGAGAAATGGAGAGAGAGAGAGAAACAGAGGGAGAAATGGAGAGAGAGAGAGAGAGAAACAGAGGGAGAAATTGAGAGAGAGAGAGAGAAACAGAGGGAGAAATGGAGAGAGAGAGAGAAACAGAGGGAGAAATGGAGAGAGAG
>NC_137692.1:14383671-14388671 GCF_963989245.1 Nansenia antarctica | reverse complement strand
ACGGATACGGGGCTTTGTAAAGCTATATAGTTTCATGAATTGTAAAACACTAATTTTAAAAAGTGGGTAATTTTAAATGAACTTTTTACTTTGACACACACACACACACACGCATTTACAGGAACTGTGTTTGTGTGTTTTAGGGACGGTGGGAGCATCAAAGCAGGATCAGAACATCTGGTAAGTTCTAATTTCCCTCTCAGTGACCCGGCAACTTTGATATGTGCTGCTGAAACCAACCAGCCAACCAACCAGTGCTGAGCTACAGACTCTGAATACCTACAAGCTCTGAGTACCTACAGGCTCTGAGTACCTACAGGCTCTGAGTACCTACATGCTCTGAATACCTACAGGCTCTGAGTACCTACAGGCTCTGAGTACCTACAGGCTCTGAATACCTACAGGCTCTGAGTACCTACAGGCTCTGAGTACCTAAAGGCTCTGAGTACCTACAGGCTCTGAGTACCTACAGGCTCTGAGTACCTACATGCTCTGAATACCTACAGGCTCTGAGTACTTACAGGCTCTGAGTACCTACAGGCTCTGAGTACCTACAGGCTCTGAATACCTACAGGCTCTGAATACCTACAGGCTCTGAGTACCTGGAGCTGACTGTCAGTCATCCCCTAGGGCCTGGTCATGGCTTTCATACCACTGTTTCATTCTCCCCCTCCCTCCCGCCCCACCAAACACACACACACACACACACACACACACACACACACACACACACACACTCAGGTTCCCTGGGTGGTTCCCCCTCTCCCTGGCTCTCTCTGTCTTTGTGTTCCGTTCTAAATGACATTTGATGTGAGGATGAAATGTGGATGAGAGAGAAGAGAGAGAGGCCGCAGATTCTCTCGCTCTTTGACGCTGATGATGACTTGATGAGGCACATTTCGCTCTGTCCCCCTCTTTCTCTCACTGTCTCTCCCTTTCTCCCTCACACACACACACACACACACACACACACACACACACACACACACACACACACACACACACCTCGTATCCACATAAATATATGGCACTGATCTGTACATGTCTTGGTTTGTATTCCTTGAATAGTTGAATAATTCCTGGAATAATACTTCCTTGGTAGTCCTCTCTTGCCCTCTCTCCCTCGCTCTTTCCCCTCTCTCCCTCCTCCAGCACAGCCTAGACCAATCGTCGACCACCCCTGGTTGGCATACCATACCATGGTGTTGCGTGGCATGCTGACTGATCATCTATAGCCAAGATCTTTTTTTTTTAATCATTGTAAAAATCTTAGTTTGATGGACTGAGAGCCACATGACACAAAAGTGAGCAGAACCAGTCGGGACATTCCCAGTTAAAGAACCTCCCACTTGGATCATTTCTTCAACTCAAGCCTTAAGGCCAATGCACACGGCGTGCGATTTTGTCGCACGACAACATTCGATTCTCAATTCACATCAATGAATGAATGAATGTGAATGGAGAATCGAATGTTGTCGTGCGACAATATCGCATCGCACGCCCTGTGCATTGTCTCATTGAGATGCATTCAAAACAATGGAAACGAATTCGGCGGTGCGACAAAATCGCACGCCGTGTGCATTGGGCTTAAAGCGGTTTATTCATGGGAATGCTTTTAGTTTCAACAAGTTTATTCGTTTCATAAAACAACAAAGTTTCGCATTTGTTTTACACTTCATCAGCAGCATCAGGCTACATCTCATTGACTTCTAGGTTAGTTTCATTGTGAGTAAGTATGATGGCTTGCTGTTTTTTTGATAAACAAAGTATTAAATAGGCTGACTGACTAACCTTGCTGCCATGTCCTTAGTTTACCGTTATACATAATCGGTGCTTAAGCAGCGACCTCGCTGACGACTTGTGTAATGTCCTATGGCCCGGCAGCGTAGCAAAGTCGACCATAATAACCTTTATATATATATATATATATATATATATATATATATAACCTTTTATATTGAATATTAATGATGGAAAGAGAGTTTTACCTTTTCAATTTTTCAAGCGTTACAGTGCATTACATTTTCGCACTCTGCAGGTAAATCCAACTCATATTTCTACCGTCTTGCAGGGAGGCAGACAGGCAGGCAAGCAGGCAGGCAGACAGACAGACAGGCAGGCAGGCAGGCAGGCAGGCAGGCAGGCAGGCAGGCAGACAGGCAGGCAGACAGGCAGGCAGGCAGACAGGCAGGCAGGCACAATGCTGCTCCGAAATTGATTGGTGATAAGGCATCACAGGAACAGAATGCGTTATAATTTAAGGCAAATTGCTAATTTTTGAAGATGAAGATCAAGATGGTAATGTAAAGATCTAGTTGGCATACAGGGCTGATGGAGTGGTGGAGAAAAGAAGAAAGTGGCACACTACATCCAAGAGGTTGCCGACCCTCCGAGAGGGCCCTTGGGACGCAGTGAAATTTTAATGTGGGACATTTCCTGGGTCTCTGTGCCGTCTTTAATACTCGGTTAGAGTGAAAGGCTTCTCCTTCCTCTGTTTGGGTGGGTAGGAACTAAGGTTGGCGGTGCCTGTGTTCCGGGGGATGAATTATAGAGAGAGGTCAGAGAGGGTCCAGGCTCCCTGGATGTAGAGTCGCCTCCTTCAGTCACCTCTGTCCTCATCCCTGCATACTAACCACCCCCGAACCCATACGCAAATGACCCCCAGTACGCAACACAAATGACCCTGAATTCATATTTTCTAAAGACCCCCAATCCATCTGTACCAGTATAGCACGTGACCTCATATTCAGGTGACCCCAAATTCAGCGATGAAAAACATTGGGGGTGATTGATGCACCACCACTATAAAAGGCTATTTGAATTATTCAGAATAAGATGATTTGCATAAACGTCAGGAATCAATAATATTGTATTATGTGTCGGCTTCTCTACTGCCCCTATGCTAACAGGAAATATGGAAACCTAGTTTCCCATATGTTCTTATGTTAAGATAACACTCCAGTACTCCATCTAGCTGTATTATACTCCAGTATAAGGACAACTGGACGCGTTGGACATTTGTGTGTGTGTGTGTGTGTGTGTGTGTGTGTGTGTGAGTGTGTGTGTGTGTGTGTGTGTGTGTGTGAGTGTGAGTGTGAGTGTGAGTGTGAGTGTGAGTGTGAGTGTGAGTGTGAGTGTGAGTGTGAGTGTGAGTGTGAGTGTGAGTGTGAGTGTGTGTGTGTGTGTGTGTGTGTGTGTGTGTGTGTGTGTGTGTGTGTGTGTGTGATAGTGTGTGTGAGTGTGAGTGTGAGTGTGAGTGTGAGTGTGAGTGTGAGTGTGAGTGTGAGTGTGAGTGTGAGTGTGAGTGTTTGTGTGTGTGTGTGCGTGCGTGACTGCGTGACTGCGAGAGTGATTTCTCCACAGGGCACAGTGGTGTGTGTGATGCCATGCGTGGGCCAGATTACAGCGGTGTGTTAATGTTGATGTTTGTGTTTAGATCTCCAGGGTGTTAAACCCTTACCTCATCATCACACACACATTTGTATATTTGCACATGTATTTTCCTGTATTGGACCGATGTATTTCAATACATTTCCAGCGTTTAAGGTGTCTATTTATGGGTGTTTTTATGTGTGAGTTTTGAAGGTGTGTATTTATGGGGGAGTTTATGCACATGATGAAATTGCTCTCCAGCAGGCAGGTGCTTGGGATGTGGAAGAAACTGATTAGGATTCGGGACAAATAAATCCCCCTCCCCCACCCCACCACACATCTGGAGCCCTTTGAACATCTTGTATAGGTAACACTTTGCATTAAGGTCACATTTGTCACAAGTGTTTATAAACGGTTTATAATTAGTTAATACAGTGCCTTTGGAAAGTATTCAGACCCCCTTTTTCCATTAAATGTTTTGTTGTGTTATAGACTAAATTTAAAATTGATTGAATTAAAGGGATTGTTATATATTTCAATATATAAACATTTAAATACAGAAATACCTCACGTACATACAGTTCCCTCCATTGGCATGTGGTAATGGTAAAGTTGAGTAAACATGGTTATTAAAAAAAATCACCTTTTGTGAATTTGTTTAATGACACACTGAAACATATGAGAAACATCAGTTTATTATAAAGTGAAATAGCCTTTACCTTTCATAGGTCATTATGAACAGTAATGCATGTTTATAGGGTACATAAAGTAAAGGTATACAATATTGCATAATTCATAATAAATAAATAAATAAATGAATAATTCAATCAATTGTTTATTTGTGCTTGTCTACACTAGTAGTAGGACAGAAATGGCATTCACTTTTCACAACAAAACATATAATATATGATATTATATAATACATATAACATATAACATGACATATAATATAATAACCCAAAAAGTAACTGCAGCAAGTCAACTGACCTGCTGCGAAATGAAAATAAAGTTAATAAAACAGTTTGAAAGGTGCGTTTAACATTGGCATCAACTGAAAGGCTTTCTACAGGGGGATACTGGTTAACTAGCCACTACTGAATTTAGCTAGCTAGTGAGCAACACCAGTGGCTCCCAACAGCAGATAGTAACTGCACTATCAGTTTTTAAAGTTATTTCAACCTTGTGACATAGCCACACTGGTGCAGAGCTAGCTAGGTAGCTGTCATAACCAATCATCTCAGTCAGTATCAAAAGGAGCATATAGCTATTATGCTCAGCTTGTGTAGATAGTTAGTAGCATAACCTTTGAAGTAAGTCGCTAGTGCTATGTGATCTTTCTCTTTTTCTTCGAACAGCTGGCCATAGCCTACGGATCATTTGTAAATGTTATATATCATTCGATGGTTTTGACCAAATATTGAGTAAAGACCAAATATTGAGTAAAGACTTATAAACGGTTTAAATTAGCCTGCTGTAACATAGTGAGTGATCTGTATGCTGTGTCCCAGCAGCAGCCATTAAATCCAAACCTACACACCCTGACCATGAGTTTCAGCACAGCGGTGCATTACGTCTCTTTCATTATACCATTGTACCATTTAGACAACGTAGGGCACTCTTTGGACATT
>NC_137692.1:14378671-14381171 GCF_963989245.1 Nansenia antarctica | reverse complement strand
AATATTGCATTAATTTTCAAATGATGATATTACATTTAGCGTTGATGGCTCATCTATCAGGGCGTGAGAACTGCTCCCGTACTGTAGGCGCTCCATCTTAATGCTATCTCTGTGTGTCAAGGGCATGGAGGAAATTAAATAGGAAAGTGCAGATAGACCAAAGAAGATATTATCTCTCTATGATTGCAGTTTTGATAGGTATTCCTCTGGATTTCATTTTCTACGGATGGGAGAAGATGAGTTAGCACGCACATTTGCTCATTTTTCTTCTACATGATTTATGTGAGTTGAGTATAAAACTTTTACCCCTCCTCCTTTTATCGAAAACACACACACACACACACACACGGACACGGACACGGACACGGACACGCGCACACAAACACAAGCACGCACACACACAATGACAAAAACACACACACACACACACACTCACACACACACACACACACACACACACACTCACACACACACTCACACAGGGTGGTAAATTAATGCTCTTGGTGTGGGCAGTTTGTGTGTGCGTGTGTATGTGTGTGCATATGCATGCACGTGTGTGTGTGTGTGTGTGTGTGTGCGTGTGCGCGCGCGTGTGTGTGTGTGTGATGATTCCAGGGAGACGGAGGGTGTCATTACTCAGGCTTGTTTACATTCTAAATCCGTAATGAAATCTTGTTGGTAATAATGAAGGAAATAAAAGTTTGGGAAATTGTAAAAGTGGTGAAGTTTGAGAAATGAGTCCTGGTGTGTGAAATAACATTTGGGGGCAGGAAACGACATTATTATGCAGCTCTGCTGCCTGCTGGAGACACCAAGATGAACTGCTCCCCGCCCATAAAATGCTGTTAGCGCTAGCCTGAAGTATGGCGCACCCTCGAAGAGCTCTGGTCCCATATTGCCATTATATATAAAAGTATATCCATACACAACATTATTTTTTATTTAAGATGAGAGAGATACAGAGGCTCGGCCCCTGATAGGCAGGAGTTTTATAAATATATAAATAAACATATTGCAATGGAACCCATCTCTGCCCTGATCTTATAGACCGCAATATTAAAAACAGGAATATTGCATTTTCTAGGCCCGCTGTTTTCCCTCCTCTTTTGGCTATCCGTTGGGTGTTTGGGGGGGGGGGGTTATGGGTGGGTTGAAGGGTGGGAGCGGGAGGGTTGGAGGGCGGTTGGAGGGCGGTTATTGGGGGGGATCGAAGCAACAAATGAAAAAAATTGAAATAGATAGAAGAGTAAAACTCTAATAGAATAATATACTGAAGTATGCAGAGGGTCATTTGTGCGTGCGTGCGTGCTTGCGTGCGTGTGCGTGTGTGCGGCTAAACATCAGAGTTCTCCACCTCTCTGTTACCATGACAATCTCATAGTATGTAATATCATTTAATTTAGATGGTTAGAAGAAGAGTTGTTGTTGGAGTTATGAGCTGAGCTGGTGCAGTGGTGGATTATGACATCATATCCGTCATGTGCTGCTGAGATTGAGATGGACTAGGACCCCCGTCTCTGGTCTGGTTGGGGGAGGGGGGATGGGGTGGGGGGGAGGGGGGGTGGGTGCGGGGGAGGGGGGGGGGTGGGTGATGGGTTGCAGCTTCTGCTGACTAGTACTCAACTAATCAAGAGACCACCACCTCTCTCTTTCTCCCTCGCTCTCTCGCTCTCTTTTCTCATCTCTCCTGGCAGAGGGGAATTGAATATAGTCTAATAAAAATGAACGGATGGACAGAGAGAGACAGAGGAGGTGGAGTGGCAGTGAAAGAGATGCTGTGTGTGTGTGTGTGTGTGTGTGTGTGTGTGTGCGCGTGTGTGTGTGTGTGCGTGCACGTGTGCGTGTGCGTGTGTGTGTGTGTGGAGAGAGGTCTGGGTTGCTAACCTAAGGACCTTTGTATCTTTCTCTCAAAGTGTGCTCTTCCTGTCCTTGTTCCAAGTGTCCACACTTGTTGTGTGGCGGGTCGATAGATACTTCTGCAAGGTCTGAGCACCTTTTAGCTGGTTAGATAATTTCCCGTTATATTAACGTTTGTTCTAATTCAAGTCGTATAATGTCAATGAGAACAAACGCTGTACACCGAGCTCTGTTGCATCACTTCGTGTGACATATTCACCAATGACAGTTTGTTCACCAGTACAGTGTTTCCCCTGCATTAGACATTAGTGTCGATCTTAGAGGAGTGGATAGGTATAAGAAAGATGGCGAACCTTGCACTTAGTTGTACAGTATTTATTCATAATATCCACTCATATTGGCACTGTATATTTTGTCTTGAGTATTGTCGTGTTGTCGTCTTGTTGTTGTATGTACTGTAGCTTGTTTAGTATGGTTGAATACCAAATCATGTTCCTAGTGCACTGCACATGGCGAATAAAGTTGAATTGAATTGAATTGAACATTCCACGCAGCCAGGGCCTTAGAGTTAGAGGAGTAGAGGTATTACTCTTACGTACGAAACTGTGTGTTGTGGTGTTTGCGACGTCATGTTCTGACGTTA
>NC_137692.1:14368671-14371171 GCF_963989245.1 Nansenia antarctica | reverse complement strand
CCTCCCCTCTGTCTCCCTCCCTCCCCTCTGTCTCCCTCCCTCCCCTCTGTCTCCCTCCCTCCCTCCCCTCTGTCTCCCTCCCTCCCTCCCCTCTGTCTCCCTCCCTCCCTCCCCTCTGTCTCCCTCCCTCCCTCCCCTCTGTCTCCCTCCCTCCCTCCCCTCTGTCTCCCTCCCTCCCCTCTGTCTCCCTCCCTCCCTCCCCTCTGTCTCCCTCCCTCCCCTCTGTCTCCCTCCCTCCCTCCCCTCTGACTCCCTCCCTCCCTCCCCTCTGTCTCCCTCCCTCCCCTCTGTCTCCCTCCCTCCCTCCCCTCTGTCTCCCTCCCTCCCCTCTGACTCCCCTCCCTCCCTCCCCTCTGTCTCCCTCCCTCCCCTCTGTCTCCCTCCCTCCCCTCTGTCTCCCTCCCTCCCTCCCCTCTGACTCCCTCCCTCCTCTCTGTCTCCCTCCCTCCCTCTGTCTCCCTCCCTCCCTCCCCTCTGTCTCCCTCCCTCCCTCCCCTCTGTCTCCCTCCCTCCCCTCTGTCTCCCTCCCCTCTGTCTCCCTCCCTCCCCTCTGTCTCCCTCCCTCCCTCCCCTCTGTCTCCCTCCCTCCCTCTGTCTCCCTCCCTCCCCTCTGACTCCCTCCCTCCCCTCTGTCTCCCTCCCTCCTCTCTGTCTCCCTCCCTCCCCTCTGTCTCCCTCCCTCCCCTCTGTCTCCCTCCCTCCCCTCTGTCTCCCTCCCTCCCCTCTGTCTCCCTCCCTCCCCTCTGTCTCCCTCCCTCCTCTCTGTCTCCCTCCCTCCCCTCTGTCTCCCTCCCTCCCTCCCCTCTGTCTCCCTCCCTCCCTCCCCTCTGTCTCCCTCCCTCCCCTCTGTCTCCCTCCCTCCCCTCTGTCTCCCTCCCTCCCTCCCCTCTGTCTCCCTCCCTCCCTCCCCTCTGTCTCCCTCCCTCCCCTCTGTCTCCCTCCCTCCCCTCTGTCTCCCTCCCTCCCCTCTGTCTCCCTCCCTCCCCTCTGACTCCCTCCCTCCCCTCTGTCTCCCTCCCTCCCTCCCCTCTGTCTCCCTCCCTCCCTCCCCTCTGTCTCCCTCCCTCCCCTCTGTCTCCCTCCCTCCCCTCTGTCTCCCTCCCTCCCCTCTGACTCCCTCCCTCCCTCCCCTCTGTCTCCCTCCCTCCCCTCTGTCTCCCTCCCTCCCCTCTGTCTCCCTCCCTCCCCTCTGTCTCCCTCCCTCCCTCCCCTCTGTCTCCCTCCCTCCCCTCTGTCTCCCTCCCTCCCTCTGTCTCCCTCCCTCCCCTCTGTCTCCCTCCCTCCCCTCTGACTCCCTCCCTCCCTCCCCTCTGTCTCCCTCCCTCCCCTCCGTCTCCCTCCCTCCCTCCCCTCTGTCTCCCTCCCTTCCCATCTGACTCCCTCCCTCCCATCTGACTCCCCCCCTCCCCTCTGTCTCCCTCCCTCCCCATCTGACTCCCTCCCTCCCATCTGACTCCCCCCCTCCCCTCTGTCTATCTCTATATGCCATCCCAACTTGTTTATTTCCCTGTGTTTTCCCTAACATGCCCCCCCCCTCCTCTCCTCCCCCCCTCTCCTCTCCTGTCTCATTGTCTCCAGTATGTGGTCGGGCAGATGCTGGAGGTTGGTTGTGTGAATGTTAATATCCTGACGTAGCCGCCGCGCGCTAAGCTAAGCCCCCCTCTCCTCTCCTCTTCCTCTCCTCTCCTCTCCTCTCCTCTGAGCGCTAGCCAGGCTTTCTCCTCTGGGGTCTCTGGAGATCCTTAAAGCCACCGGCTCCCCCCCCTCCCCCCCGCCCCCCCCCCCCAGTCCCTTTGTCCCTATATGGACTGTGTGTAGTCAGTAGAGAGCAGATCATCCCCTGGCTAAAGCTGCTCAGGTCTTTGTGTGCGGCTCTGTGGGGCTGTAATGAGGCCTTACGGCTGGTCCGCCGCCCCCCCCCCCACACACACACATACCCCCGCCAGCCTGCCGACCTGCTCAGAGCCCGCTGGGGGAGACACACAGGCACACACACACACACACACACACACACACACACTGGCCCCCTATGAAAGAGCTAGAGCGATATGTTTATGGGTCACTTTCTACTTGGCCCGCACATTCAGCCCCCCCACACACACACCCCATTCACCCCCTGTCTCTGTCAAACACACACAGGCTAATCTTATCATTTTAATACTGAAAGCGAAACACTATCATGCACTTATATTTTAATAACTGTGTGGTTACAGTTTAATTGGTTTGACAGTACAGTATTTATTTTATAGTGTGTGTGTGTGTTTGTCTTTGTGTGTTTTGTGTGTTTGCGCGTGTGTGCCTGTGTGCATGTGTGTGTTGCATGTGTGTGTGTGTCTGTTGTGTTTCTCTCTGAGTCTTTGTTGCTTCTCACTAAGCCCCAGTGTAAACACTGCCCTATAGGCAACACACACTTCATTCACTTCACTTCACTTCACTTCTCACACACAGAGACACACACACACACACACACACACACACACACACACACTTTCCACTGTCC
>NC_137692.1:14364127-14368471 GCF_963989245.1 Nansenia antarctica | reverse complement strand
GAGGTTAGTATGCGGCTCAAAAAACATGTTTTTTTTGTTTTGTTTTTTCAAACGCCGTGGTATCGAATCGGTACTCGGTATCGGCAAGTACTGCACGGTCAGGTATCGGTATCGGGATCAAAAAATGGTATCGGAACAACACTAATTAAGACACAGACGTTGTTCTTAAATAGGACATTTCTATATACAGTATATCGGACGTACTTATGTAGTCCGTTTCTTCGCGTCGCATCTTAGAACATGTTTGCATTTTATACAATTGTGTACAGCTCCTATTTCAGACGTACAGAATAGGTAGAATTCAGATGTTTATTTTACGCCCTTAGTTACCTGAAAGTAGATGTTGCCTCTCCGGTGTGATGTTGACATTATAGTCTCCGACTGTAGTGAGCCTCGTTTGGAGAACGAGAGGATGGATAGAAGAACGTTTGAGATGGGTAGAAGAGAGAAGGAGAGATAGAAGAAAAACGTACGACAGGAAGAGGTTGTTAGCTACTTAGAGGGAGAAGGCATAGTTGGGGGGGGGGGAGGAGGAGGGGGATGCGGGGGGGAGTAGGAGGGGTTGAAGCTGCTCCTTTCTTCTGTTGGCAGATTTCAAACAGCATCTGGTGAGCTCTTGAAACAGAACCTTATGAGTATGTTCAAATCCAAATGGAATAATTTCTCTGCCCCCCCCCCTCCCTCCCCCTCCTCCTCCTTTTTTGTTGGTATTTAAAGCCACATGGTGATGCGTCTCTCTCTCTCTCTCTCCTCCGTCCTCCCTCCCTCCCTCCCTCCCTCCCTCCCTCCCTCCCTCTCTCTCTCTCTCTCTCTCTCTCTCTCTCTCTCTCTCTCTCTCTCTCTCTCTCTCTCTCTCTCTCTCTCTCTCTCTCTATGAACATGTACACATTTCCATAACAGAAAACGAATATTTTTAATTTGCTGCTTTCCATGATTTTGCAACATATGGTAAAAAACGATTTTGATGCAAATGTATGTGCTAATTATTTGCAGACGAGCCTAAAACAGGCTCGACATTGAAGTGGAATGAAAGCAAATTTGCAATCACCTTAAATTTAGCTAACCATTTACTGTTGAGTAAACTTTGTAAGTAATTTAATTACCTTGGACCGCTGGCTGGCGCTTTGGGGAGCGGGTGGGTGAGAGTGGGGGGTGTAAGAAGGGAGTGGGTAGTAGAGTGGGGGGGGGGGGGGGGGGGGGAGGCTGTTCCTACAGAGGAGAGCTCTGTGTTTCAGGGTGTGAGGCGTCATGGAGTGGAGGTTTTTCCTTGCTATCTATGTTGGAGGTTTTGTTGGAGGATTTTGGTTTTTTGTTGGAGGTTTTTCCTTGCTATCTATGTTAATGTGTGTGTGTGTGTGTGTGTGTGTGTGTGTGTGTGTGTGTGTGTGTGTGTGTGTGTGTGTGTGGTTTGGTTTGGTCCTGCGTGCGTGCGTGCGATCCTGCGGTCCCATGCGGCTCAACATACCACAGAGAAACATTCAATTCAATCCAACTTTATTCGCCATGTGCAGTGCACTAGGAACATGATTTGGTATTCAACCATACTAAAACAAGCTACAGTACATACAACAACAAGACGACAACACGACAATACTCAAGACAAAATATACAGTGCCAATATGAGTGAATATTAGGAATAAATATGCTGTACAACTAAGTGCAAGAACATGTAAAGTGCAAGGTGCAATGATCAGCAGTTATTGAGAAGGGCTATGGCTTTGGGGAAGAAACTGTCCAAGTGGCGTGATGTTTAAAACAACATGTTCTGCCTGGTTTATAATGATACAAATGTTTTAACTCTCCCCCTCACCCCTGCTTGAGTACATGTTGATACTCTGGCTGGCTGGCTAGATAGCTCCCCCGCTGCTCTCAACTAAGAACTAACAGTTGAAAGTTTAGAAGAGGTGAATTCTGTATCTTTCTTTTCGTAATTGTTGTGATTTCTTTTAAATTTAAATGTCTGTTTGTGTGTGAGTGTGGGTGTGTGCATGCATGCGTGCGGGTGGCTGTGTTGGGTTGTGTGTGTGTGTGTGTGTGTGTGTGTGTGTGTGTGTGTGTGTGCGTGCGTGCGTGCGTGGGTCGGGTGAAGTTTGAACAACGTCTCGTCATTCACAGCAGCTCTCTTCCACACGGGGCAGGGTGAGGGGGGGCAGGGGGTGGAGGGGCAGGGGGTGGAGGGGTGGAGGGGCAGGGGGTGGAGGGGCAGGGGGGTGGAGGGGCAGGGTGAGGAGGGGCAGGGGGTGGAGGGGTGGAGGGGCAGGGGGTGGAGGGGCAGGGGGTGGGGGGGGCATGGGGTGGAGGGGCAAGGTGAGGAGGGGCAGGGTGTGGAGGGGTGGAGGGGCAGGGGGTGGAGGGGCAGGGGGTGGAGGGGCAGGGTGTGGAGGGGTGGAGGGGCAGGGGGTGGAGGGGCAGGGGGTGGAGGGGCAGGGTGTGGAGGGGTGGAGGGGCAGGGTGAGGAGGGGCAGGGGGTGGAGGGGCAGGGTGTGGAGGGGTGGAGGGGCAGGGTGAGGAGGGGCAGGGGGTGGAGGGGCAGGGTGAGGGGGGGCAGGGGGTGGAGGGGCAGGGGGTGGAGGGGTGGAGGGGCAGGGGGTGGAGGGGCAGGGGGTGGAGGGGTGGAGAGGCAGGGTGAGGAGGGGCAGGGGGTGGAGGGGCAGGGTGAGGGGGGGCAGGGGGGTGGAGGGGCAGGGTGTGGAGGGGTGGAGGGGCAGGGGGTGGAGGGGCAGGGGGTAGAGGGGCAGGGGGTAGAGGGGCAGGGGGGTGGAGGGGGCAGGGGGTGGAGGGGTGGAGGGGCAGGGGGTGGAGGTGTGGAGGGGCAGGGGGTGGAGGGGTGGAGGTGTGGAGGGGCAGGGGGTGGAGGTGTGGAGGGGCAGGGGGTGGAGGGGTGGAGGTGTGGAGGGGCAGGGGGTGGATGAGCAGGGGGGTGGAGGGGCAGGGGGTGGAGGGGTGGAGGGGCAGGGGGTGGAGGGGCAGGGTGTGGAGGGGTGGAGGGGCAGGGTGAGGAGGGGCAGGGGGTGGAGGCGCAGGGTGTGGAGGGGTGGAGGGGCAGGGTGAGGAGGGGCAGGGGGTGGAGGGGCAGGGTGAGGGGGGGCAGGGGGTGGAGGGGCAGGGTGTGGAGGGGTGGAGGGGCAGGGGGTGGAGGGGCAGGGGGTAGAGGGGCAGGGGGGTGGAGGGGCAGGGGGTGGAGGGGCAGGGGGTGGAGGGGTGGAGGGGCAGGGGGTGGAGGGGTGGAGGGGCAGGGGGTGGAGGTGTGGAGGGGCAGGGGGTGGAGGGGTGGAGGGGCAGGGGGTGGAGGGGTGGAGGTGTGGAGGGGCAGGGGGTGGATGAGCAGGGGGTGGAGGGGCAGGGGGTGGAGGGGCAGGGTGTGGATGAGCAGGGGGTGGAGGGGCAGGGGGTGGAGGGGCAGGGGGTAGAGGGGCAGGGGGGTGGAGGGGCAGGGTGTGGAGGGGCAGGGTGTGGAGGGGCAGGGTGTGGAGGTGTGGAGGGGCAGGGGGGTGGAGGGGCAGGGTGTGGAGGGGCAGGGGGTGGAGGTGTGGAGGGGCAGGGGGTGGAGGTGTGGAGGGGCAGGGGGGTGGAGGTGTGGAGGTGCGGGGGGCGGAGGAGAGGAAACCCAAGTAATAAAAGCCTCTTTGTTTTAGTTTGTATCCAGCCATTCATCATGCGTGTGTTTAATATGAGCTGCGGGGAGGGTGCCATCCCCAGCCTGGCTAATGGCCGCTCGCCTGTGTTTGCTTTGTTGATGGAAATGAATGAAATTAGAATAAACAACCGCAGAGTCGCGTGTAATCAAGACCTGATTAATGGAGCGCCGTTTCAGCGCCGTTCCCCCGTTCCACAACACCTGATCTCTCTCCCATAAACAAATTGTGTTTGTCTAAATGGAGAAATTAAATGACGCATTTGATGAGTTTCTGATTGAGCCGGTCCGACATTACTCTCTGTCTCTGTTAGAGGGCCCTGTGTGTGTGTGCGTGTGTGTGTGTACGTGTGTGTGTGTGTGTGTGTGTGTGTGTGTGTGTGTGTGTGTGTGTGTGTGTGTGTGTGTGTGTGTGTGCGTGTGTGTGTGTGTGTGTGTGTGTGTACATGTGTGTGTCTGTGTACATGTGTGTGTCTGTGTACATGTGTGTGTGTGTGTGTGTGTGTGTGTGTGTACATGTGTGTGTGTGTGTCTGTGTACGTGTCTGTGTGTGTGCGTGTGTGTGTGTGTGTGTGTGTACATGTGTGTGTGTGTGTGTGTGTGTGTGTGTGTGTGTGTGTGCGCGTGTGTCTGTGTGTGTGTGTGTGTGTGTGTGTGTGTGTGTGTGTGTGCGCGTGTGTGTGTGTGTGTCTGTGTACATGTGTGTGTCT
>NC_137692.1:14341627-14361627 GCF_963989245.1 Nansenia antarctica | reverse complement strand
TTCATGGTCGATTAATCAGTGGGTGGTATGAACGATTAATCGGTTTTAGATTAAGCTGACATTCACCGGCAAGAGATGCCGTGGATCATCGGCAAGAAATCACTTAATATCTTAAATGCCCAAAAAAAACTACCTTTAACAGTGAACCTAATTTATTCTTGTATTAATCCTCATGGATTTCACCTTCTGAATATTTCAATTAGGTAGAATAACAATATGTGAATCTGAATGACAATAATGCAGAACAGATAAAAGGCATGCCGCTAATACGCTGCTCACGCATTAGAGTGGTGCGCACATTTTGTATAGCTGTCCAGACATTTCCAATTACGATGTTCACCGATAGTCTAGCTATAGCCTACCTGAAATCAAAACGGCCAAATACCCCAAAAAATGAATGCAGATTAAATGGAATTTAATTTGTCTGTGGTAATAGCTCCCCTCTACTGTACTAATAGGCAGCATGTATTTAGCCGCCGTGTTGGCAATTAGAGCAGTCGTTTTTTAGCTGCGGGTTCTGTCACACTTACAAGCAGTGGTGTGCCGTCAGGGCCAGCAAGGCCTTCTCTGCTGGCCTAAACATCATCAGAATATACATTTTATTTTAATATATTTTTTCCACAAATATGTATTAATGATTCCCCATAGTCTATTCTCTTCATTTCATAGCTTTCCTCTTGGTTGCGCTGCTTCCAGTCTCCGATTGAGATTTGGAGGGCTGGCCTTTATGTTAGAGCTTTTATCCAATCAAAATGTGTTGCTAGGGGGCTCCAAAATCTGCCCGCCTGCACGATAAACGGTGCCGCGAATACGACCTGTAACTTAACGTTGGAACGAGAAAACCTGTGGCGTACCTAGTAAACCTACGTAGATGCGAGCAAAAGCAACAACTGCGCCTGCTGTAAGGCTCAATGATGTCAGCACCCAGCACGTCTTTTGATTGGATACGCACTATTGATACGCACTATTGATATTCACTATTGAGATGCGTAACTATGCCGGTAGATGTGAAACTTTTGAAAGTGCGCAGGGAAACGGAGCTCCACAACGAAAGCTTTCGTTGACTGATCGATAATACTGATCGATTGTGTCCTGTTTTTGGGTAAACAATAACTTTCATTTAGGGGACACGATAAAAGCGCCGAGTCCACAAACAGAGGAAACTACGTTGAGCTTCTTTCTTTTCTGGCTGAAAACAACCCAGATTTACATTACCACCTGTCCACAAACAAAGTGTTTACTGGGACGTCAGGCAAAATACAAAACGACCTGATTTTTGCTATTGCTGAAGTGATGGGAGAAGAGATCAAAATGGAGATTAAAAAGGCACCCTTTGTCGCTATTATGGTGGACGAGACGACAGACGTGGGTAATGTAGCGATCTTAAAGATGTTAGTTTAACACTCTTCATTGTAAATGCGGATTTATTGATTAAAAATGCTTCGGAAATATTAATATAACTCTGTTGTACTTGTCTGACTATGTTAAGGTGATGCAACGCCCGGTTATACTGTGTTTCTGTCTAGTTTCTAGAGCCATGGCGTCATAACGATGGTATTAAGAGGTAGAATAATTCAGGTAGGAATGTGTCGGACATCACTGAAGGCCTAGGTGTGAAATGCACCGCCCGCCACTGCTTACAAGTGAATGTGTCGAGGCTGTCTTCCAGAGGGAGAGAAGACCACATTTTCTGAGCCTTACCAGTCAGCTAACACTGAAAAAGAATGGCCAATGCAGGGCAGCAACTCGACCTCAGACTCTCGGAAAACAGGGACCAATTAAATGTTTTTACTCCTATCAGAACCTGAGGAACACTGCGCGCCAGTGTTAGAGCCCATCGCTATTTCACCTTTCTGCAACTCCAAGCCTCTTCAGCTTCAACTGAAACTCTCACTCTCTTTCTCCTTTGTGTGCCTCCAGCTGAAGATGAGCTGAATGCACTTTCAGCATGGGATCTACCATAGAGCCAGGAGATGTAAACACTGGCATTTTTACAAAGAGACCCACAAAACAACAACCTTAGTATTCCTACACTAGGAACGTAGCCCTCACAAGGCCCTCACAAGTAGCCTAGTAGCCCAACTGTAAACTAAGGCTGTGTTCGGAATGGCATACTATTCATACTAGGTATGATGTAGATTTTGAGTATGCAGTGCGTTCACACTGTATAGTATGTGAAATTTGAGTATGCCAGAAATCTAGTACACACTATTCAACCACTCAATCCCCAAAATTCACTGCGCGTCTCTTCTGTCTCATCAAATTGCGTCATACAAACTCGTCATACACTTGTTGTTTACATGGTCTGAGAGCCTGGACACCGCAAGCTCGCAATAAACATCGTTTTTTGCACAGATTTGAGTGTACAGATGCTGATTTTTTGCACTCTATTTGATACTCTTCGGGGAGTCTATTTGGGGAATTTACATGGTGAAATACATTCTACGTCTTAATGATTACAAAGATGCCACTTGAAATCTATAAAATCCAAGTTTATTTGTGTCTTACACACACGTTTGCCTAGTATTTGACTGCCTGTAGCCCAGTCACGAATGGTCCCAGTATTGTAGCTTCAGACGGAACAAGTTGGGTTGAATTGTGCTTGCTGTAGCAAGCCCACAATATGTTATTGCTCATATATATTTATTTTAATCCTGTTCTTTTACCAACTGCTGAGACAACAATATAGTAAGCTAGTTACTTTAGCTAGCTAAAGATATTGGCCCCCAAATAATTGTACAACTTGTTTAGCTAATATCTTCCACTGTTTCTGTCGAACCCCACAGTGACGGTATCTAAGCAACGTAATGTAGCTAGCGAACAGAAGTGGGAACAAATCTGTCTGAAGATTATATTATATTGTTTTTCTGTGCATGATTAATGCAAAAACAACAACTAATAGTGCTACAGAACTGACATTAGTTCTGTCCGTTCATTTACGTTTATTTGAATGGGGGAAAAATGTTAACAGTCCAAATGTTAAAAATCTACTTTGACCCTTGGGAACGATTAATCATTATTCGATTATTCTGTCCCAACCCTACTAAAGACAGGGGGAATACTCAACAGTGTGTGTGTGTGTGTGTGAGAGAGAGTGATCTAGATAGATAGATAGATAGATAGATAGACTTTATTTGTCATTGTTACAGTACAGGTACCAGACAACGAAATTTAGGAGGGGAGGCTCCCCTGGTGTTTAAGAAAGGAAAAAGAAACACATTTTGAAAAAGCATAGATGCATAAAATCACAAGAAGATAAAGAGCTGGTTTACATCAATAGAGGCTATGTACACAATCCACTGTACTATACTGCACAGATAGTCAACTAGGGTTGTCATATTGCACAAGAAAGTATTTTTTCACATTTTTTTAAATCTATGCTGTTGATGGTGATGGCATGGTGGAGGTATGACCAGTAGATTTACTGCTGCGGAGCGTCAGGTAGATATGATGCTGACAGATGACTTCCACAGCCGTGACAGATACAGATATATAACAGATCTACCTGGGTGGGATCATCCTTGATTACTGGCTCTGGAAACACGAGAGGAGAGTGGCAATAAAGCAGAGAGCACTATTTCACTACCACCTTTCTCCCTCCCTCCCTCCCTCCCTCCCTCCCTCCGTCCACCCTTCCTCCTACTCTCCCTCCTATCCTACACCCCCCCCTACAGCCTTTCACCCCTCCAACCACCCACCCTCCCCCCCTGGACTCTCACTCGGTGTGTGAGGTGATATAAGGGGTCTCCCGGGGCTCTTTCCAGGGGTGTAGTAGGTGAGCGGTGATCCGTTTGGGGGGTTTCTACAGTGCACACTCATGCACTCACACACACACACACACACACACACACACACACACACACACACACACACACACACACACAGCATCATGGGGCCTGTGAGTTCACCAGGCCACTAACAGAGAACCAGAGGAGAACAGCACAGAGTATTACAGGAAGTCAGAGAGATTGAGCGATCGAGAAAGACGGGCTCCTGGGATTAGGGGTGGGGGGGCATCAGATGAGGAATAATCAAATCTCACTGTAGAGTGAGTGAACAATTGCGGTGAATTGGCCAGGACATGACAGAGAGAGAGGAGGAGGAGGAGGGAGGGATAGACAGACAGGGGGGGGTTTAAATCGGTCGCTGTTCTCCAGCCTGTCTTTTCTCCTCAATCTCCCTCCTCCTATTCACTCTGAGATAGAGAGAGCAGGGATGAGCATCTATGATAGACACGTAATCCCCAATAATCCGCACACATTCAACCCCGGAGGATTACATTTTGGGGGGAATTACAGCAGGATTTCTGCTCTCCTCCCTTTCTCCTCCTTCTCTTCTTCTCTCTGCCCTGGTCTTCTTTTCTCTCCATCTCTTGGCCAGGTTGCCAGTAACACTTCCTTTGATAAGCCAGTGTCAGACATGGAGGCTTGGCCAGCAACAAATGGATGTTTGGAGAGAGAGGAGGGGGGGGCATTCTGCAATATGAGGCAGAGAAATATATATTATTGTTACAGTAATCTGCACCCCCCCTCCCCCCCCATCCCCTTTCCTCCCTCCTTCTCTCCTCTTCTCTATTCTCTCTTTCCTCCCCTTCCTTCCTGCCAGTCTTTATCTCCTATACACAGGCAGCGGTGTAAGGCTGCACATGATTATTGGTGTAATCTCACCCTCAGTTTAGATTATCTAATATCAGAAAGGCCTCACAATAATCTTATCCCCCCCCCCCCCCCCCCCCGACCCACACACCCCCTCAACCTCCTCTTCGCTCCGCAAATTGAACTACTTTATTTTACTCCTCAATTTCTTTCCTGATGACAAAACATTAGGCCAGTCAATTCACACAGAAAAGCCCAGTTAGAACAATGCGTGTCTAAACCCATTCACTCGATACACACTGCTTACGGCGCTGTAATGTAAGCCCTGGGTTTTCCTGTTAAGTAGATTTAGGCCACAATGTACCAGTGGAGTTGCTTTAACTTTCTCTTCAGCATTTTGTGGTAGTCTGATGGCTGTGTTGACGCTGGTGTCTGGGCTCACTGCTAGTAGGGATTGGGGCCTATATGACAGCTCACAGTACTGTGTGAGCCTACTGTCTGTTTGCCTTGCCCTGTAGTATCACCACATCACCCTTTAGTAGCTGTCTACTGTCTGTCACAACCCTGCCCTTCACGCACGCATGCACGCACGCACGCACGCACGCACCTGTCTGCTATGGGGTGACCTGTGTGTGTGTGTGTGTGTGTGTGTGTGTGTGTTGTAGCTTTGGGACTGTTAATTACCCATGAAGAAGTCCCCTGCCAGCAGGCCGAGGGTCTTGGGAAGGAATATAGGGGTTGATAGGGTCTCAAGGCACCAATCATATGCTCAACTCAGCCAGCAGGGGCCCTCTCATGTATTCATTTACACAACAGGCTCTTCTACTGGGCTGGCTTAATCCGGATATACCGTGGGGGAAATAAGTATTCAACACATACATTTTTTTAATGCAACATATTTCTATTGCAGCTATTCACATGAAATTTCGACCAGACATTGGTATTAACTCAATAAAACTACCACAGCTAAAGACATTGTAACACTCCAATCCATAAAAAAAAGTTATGTGCAATAATGGGGAATGACACCTTTGTTTCCAGTGACGGCTTCAAGACACTTCCTGTACAAGACTCTGAAACTAAAAACTAAACTCTCACAGTGATCAGGTGGGACCCGTTCTTCAACACAGACAGTCTTTAAATCTGGAAGATTCCGGGGGGCCTGCTGGTGAATCTTGATCTTCAGTGCCTTCCACAAATGTCATATTGGATCTGAAGTCTGGCGATCGACTAGGCCAGTCCAACACCTTTATTCTCTTCCTCTTGAACCGATTGAGAGTCTCCTTTGCAGTATGTTTTGGATCGTTGTCTTGCTGGAAGATCCACCCGCGTCTCAACCTCAGCAGCTCTGCTCAAGTGGTCCTTGCTTCTTGGGCTCCTCTTCTGACTAACCAGTCTTCTCTTCTGACTGACCAGTCTTCTCTTCTGACTAACCAGTCTTCTCTTCTGACTAACCAGTCTTCTCTTCTGACTAACCAGTCTTCTCTTCTCACTAACCAGTCTTCTCTTCTGACTAACCAGTCTTCTCTTCTGACTAACCAGTCTTCTCTTCTGACTAACCAGTCTTCTCTTCTGACTGACCAGTCTTCTCTTCTGACTAACCAGTCTTCTCTTCTCACTAACCAGTCTTCTCTTCTGACTAACCAGTCTTCTCATCTGACTAACCAGTCTTCTCTTCTGACTAACCAGTCTTCTCTTCTGACTAACCAGTCTTCTCTTCTGACTAACCAGTCTTCTCTTCTGACTAACCAGTCTTCTCTTCTGACTAACCAGTCTTCTCTTCTGACTAACCAGTCTTCTCTTCTGACTAACCAGTCTTCTCTTCTGACTAACCAGTCTTCTCTTCTGACTAACCAGTCTTCTCTTCTGACTAACCAGTCTTCTCTTCTGACTAACCAGTCTACTCTTCTGACTAACCAGTCTACTCTTCTGACTAACTTTCTGACTGCCCGGGCAGAATTCTTGCGCTTCTTGAGCTCCTGTGCGTGGACGGTTATTGTCAAGTGATGTTTCTTCCCCTTGCGGATAATGGCCCCAATGGTGCTTATAGGAACATTTTTGGAGTTGAGAAATCCATCATAACCAGTGCCATTACTACGCTGCTCAACAATCTTGTTTTGCGAAGCTCTTTGCCTCGCCCCATCATGAGATGTTTCTTGCAGGGAAGCTTGGTGACAAATTCTTTATTTACTTGCATTGCAGAGGTGGGAAACCCTTTTTCAAAGACTGTAAGTACTTACCCACCAACACACACTAACCCAGCTGATTCTAATTAGCACAGGTAGAAGAACTCATCAGTGGCATAAGCTGGTTTAGTGCTTTTTCTTACTGTGTTCAATATGTTTTCCCTGTCATTCCACTTTATTGCACATAGCCTTTTTATGGATTGGAATGTTACAATTTCTTTAGCTGTGTAGTTTTATTGATACCAATGTCTGGTCTAAATTGTGAATGGAAAAAAACTTACTTTTTCCTGCTCTGACTGGTGGATAGATGATTCACTTACTTAGTCAAATGTATTTTGTTCTAAGTCGCTTGGGAATAAGGCGTCTGCTAAATGCCAAAAATGTCAATGTAATGTAAATGTGAATAGCTTAATTGTTGATGTGTTGAAGACTTATTTCCCCCACTACAGTTATTTTGAGGGCTATGGGACTGGGACAAACAGGGATGGAGGTAAACATGGTGGAGCTGGAAAACTCCCTAGGAGGGCCATGAGGAAGCCTGATTGGAGGTTGTATGGTCACATGGTCACATGTAGTTAGGAAGGAATGACTGTCTGTCTGTATAGGAGTGACTGGCGTTGTGCAATATATCATTCATCTCTATAATTTACCAGGACAATCACAGGCCTACAATCTACAGCCTGCTACAACCCAGGCCCAAGAATAAAAAAAAGATGCGTGTGAGAGTGTGTGTGTGAGAGTGTGTGTCATGACTCATGTGTGTGTGTGTGTGTGTGTGTGTGTGTGTGTGTGTGTGTGTGTCTGTGTGTGTGTGTGTGTGTGTCTGTGTGTGTGTGTGTGTGTGTGTGTGTGTGTGTGTGTGTGTGTGTGTCCGTCCAGGGTGATAATCCCTCCCCCCCTGAGAGCCTACTAAGCCACTTCATTCACTTTGATCCAGTTTTGGGGGGCAGTTTAATTTCCCATAATGCCACTGATCAATGATTTCCTTTCAGCGATGATGTAATGATTGGGTTTAAGCCCGGTCAGTTCTGCGGCTGTCGGGCCGCTTTAGGCAGACTGGAATTTATTATTGAGGAGCTTAAAAGAGGATCAATACAGGCTAGCCGATCTACAGAGGGCACAGGGGTGTGTGTGTGTGTGTGTGTGTGTGTGTGTGTGTGTGTGTGTGTGTGTGTGTGTGTGCGTGTGTGCGTGCGTGCGTGTGTGTGTGTAGTAGGGGGGTTGGGGGTTCAGGACAGAGAATATTTTTTTAACAAGGAATTTACCGTTGGTTTAGTTTAACAACGATGATTAACAAAAGCAACAATTCTAATCTCAGCATAAACAATTACAACTATAATGTATTATTCATTAGTTGAATATATAGACCTGGGTTGTTTTATAGATGAAGTTGATTAAACGCAGGCCTGTAACAGCGGCCTGGATTGGAAGTGGTGCAGTGATTAATGCCACCAGTCGGTCATATCTAAGATTCTCATTATCACTGAAGTACCATTACCTCCATATTACAGCCCAGTCAACACTGCATTTCATAAAGCAATTACACACAATTACAGACAAGTCAGGAAAATTAAACCTGGGCTTGCTGGGTAATTGCGGCTATTAAACACATTGTAGGAAGACTAGGGAGCACAGGGAATACTAGTGAGCAGTGGTGGAGTGTTACTGTACCAATACTGTAGTAAGAACTGTGAGCGTGTCGGGTCCTATCCTTACTTGAGATCTGTGGGGCGTCATTTTGAGGTTTGGATTGGGGGTAAGACCCTGCGACATACCGGCGTCATGTCCAGGGGTTGTACTTGTACATCAAGCCGCCTCACTCTACGGAAACAGTAGTAATGGCTATGGGCCATTAGGCTCGAGAACCATCGGTTCTCAAGGCTACTTCCTTTGAGTTCTTGCCATACATACGACGTCATGCATGCATGCACACATACGAACATGCCCAAACAGTTTCCATCACACTCTCTTAACATGGATGCACTTACCAGACGCTCCAAGCAACTCCATAGAGAACTGAGAGGGCGAGTGTATCTGAGTGTGTGTGCAGGTTAAAGACAGTGTGTCTCCAGTGTGAATTACAGACCTGTCTCCCAGCGTGCCCCCCACGCCCAGACCCCCTCACCTGTCATTAGGTGGACGGGGCCGACCAGCCGTGGGGCCTGTCCTCAGCCGTGGGGTCAGAGGTCATGATCTAAGTACTGGTGATGTCGCTGATTTGTCCACTCCCCCCCCCCCCCCCCCTCCACTTTCCATCACCCGTGCGCCGTCGAAACGGCCTCATCTGTACAGTAAGACTGACACGTACGAGTCGAAACATGGACTCTGTGACAGTGGAGGTGACTTACTCTGCTATTTACCTGGGCAGGGACAGACTGTAGGCTTCCATTAACTCATGCTCTTCATATCCATTCTCTGTTTCCTTTTAGTTCAGTTCATTTGTCCCTCATTAATTGCTATTAACACTGTTTTACTTTCACAGCGCCTTTGAGTAAGCAGCGTCTAAAACTGTCAAACCAGGCCTGCTTCCTGTCGCCGCCATCTTAGCAGACTAGAGTGAGAGTATCACATGCACGTCAGATTCAGTGTCGTTTTCTTCTTGAGTTTTTTTTGGTAAAAGTCACAACCCACCATACACACATAGTAGGTAAAGAAATGCATCTTTATTTGACAACAAACAAGTATAAAGTTAATTTCATTCCAACAGTTTCACACACAAGTCATTTTCAAATCTTTCTAAGACATTCCAGCATCTTCCTGTGCTTGTGATTTATCACACACACACACACACACACGCACACGCACACACACACACGCACACACACACACACACTAGCCGCTAGGTCTCTGTGGTTCCCACAACAATTTTTTGTTGCTGAAAATACCACTCAGATTTGAATCTAAAGGCTTTTTTTTTTTTTTTTTTTTTTTTTTTGAGTAAAGGCCCTTGCACACCAATGCGTTTTTTACGTCCGTTAAAAAAATAAATTAGAACTCATGTTGTGTCAACCACGCTTGCACACCAATCCGTAATTTTCGTCCGTCCCCCCAAAAAACGCAACGGACCGGTGTGCAAGGTCTCTGTGCGTAACGTTTTTTTCGGATGACGGATTAAAAAATACGCATGCGGAAACGCACGCATTGGTGTGCAAAGACCTTAAGGCAGTCCCACTCATACAGTATATATATATTTTTTTTTTTGGGGGATAGAGACAGTGAAGGTAGACAGGAAAGTCAGGAGGAGAGGGCATGTCAGCAGGGCATGGGCCCGGATTCAAACCCATGCCGACATGGGCATATGTGGGCACTGTAGACTGCGGTTCTAGGCCACTGGACCACCCCAGGCCACTCTAAAGGCATTCTAACTTTGTTTCACGACGGGTGGTTTCTGTGTGTTTAGCTTTAAATTAGGTTCTCCAACCGCGACACTCCAGAATTCATCATGTCAAAAACGTTGCATGTGGGACAATAATGTTACGCAACCAATGTATTGAGTCCAGTGTTTACTAACACAATGAATATTGAATAGTAAAGTGTACAAGACTTGTGGCCAGAGGAGAGATTTGCGAATGGATTTTTTATCAGAAAAGTTACAAGAAAAGGTAGGCTATCTATTTCATTGTTAATTGTTACTGCTGAGCTTGTGTGTGTGTGTGTGTGTGTGTGTGTGTGTGTGTGTGTGTGTGTGTGTGTGAGAGATTAGACTACCTAGTGTAGTGTGTGTATGCGAGCCCTAAGTTACTGAAAACAACTACTGCAATACATTTGCTTTACACTTTATTCAAGCTAGTGTGTGTATCAGAAATGCTTTGATGGTCTGCAGGAATTTAGCTGCTGGGTGCTAATCAAAGTTATACAATGTTGACAAGAGAAGGAAATCCTGCTGTTTGACCATTTCTTTTTCACACGTGTATCGTTAAACTAGCAGCGTGCAGTCAGACACAAAATGGTTGGCACACATGTACAGATTTTGCTGTAGCTGGGATGTTGCCATCAAAAAATAACTTTATCCACGCAGGATAAAGTCCTGTCCTCTGAGGCTGTAGAGATTTGTGCTGGTCTTATTTTTTTTGTTTGTTTTGTTATTTTTTCTGGCAGTCCCACTCATATTTTCATTTTTATTGTGACAGAGATAGTAGAGATTTGACAGGAAGGATGGGTGAGAGAGAAGGATATGTCCGCGGCCGGAATCGAACCGGGAACCCTGCGGTTACATGGTCAACGCTTAGTCCGCTACGCCACCTAAGCGCCCCGATTTGTGCTGGTCTGTGCAGCTGAGTTGTTGCCATGCTTCGCTCTTAGCTTTGACATTTAATCCTAGTGGGTCCGGCGCAAAGAACGGCGAACTTTCGCTAGGATTATTTAGTTCTCAAGCCGTGGGCGGAGATACTCTCATGTTACCCCCCCTCCATCGCACCCTTCACTGGCTTGCATCCGATTCAAGATTCAAATTCAAGACCTGCCTACCGGGCAGTAAAAGGGACAGCCCCTGCCTACCTGCAAGCAATGGTCTCCCCCCAAACTTCAGCCTGTTCACTCCGCTCCTCCACCTCTGCTGGCCGACTGGCCCCACCACCTCTACGCCAACGCGGCAGTCATGCTGCCCGGTCACGTCTCTTCACTACCCTGGCTCCCCGCTGGTGGAATGAGCTTCCCAGGGCTGTCAAAACTGCACTCCCCATCTTCCGTCGGAGACTGAAGACCTCCATCTCTTCAGGTTACACCTTAACAGCTCCTCCTGAGACATCTACTACCCCCCAGCACTGTGTCTCCAGAGACACCTGCTTCCCCCTATACTGTCTCTCCTAAGATTTCTACTCCCCCCCCCTTGTACTGTTTCTCCAGTGTCTACTTAAAATATAATTTAAAAATCTTTCTTCTTCTATCACGACGACTGCCATTGGCCGCTGGCTTGAACTAGATTACTCTTCCTGCTACGACTGGCGGATTGATGATTCACTTTCTTAGTCAAATGTATCGATTGTAAGTCGCTTTGGATAAGGCGTCTACTAAATGCCAAAAATGTAAAAAATGTAGATACTCAGATGGGGGTGGGGGGGGTATAATTCTAATGAGACCTGTTTGTGACATAGAAAACGAATAATAAACTAATCTGTATGACTTGAATCGCATGTTTTCTGAAATAGGCAGCCCACTGCTAGTTTTTTCATAATGGGAACTTTAAGTTAAAGGCTCATCTGGGTAAAGCTAAGAGACGAGGCAGTGTTGAGTAGTTTCCAAATGAAACCAAACTAAGCCGATATAAAAACAAAAACCCTGGAAATTAGACTGAGCTGGCCTGCTCAGGATCACTCCTCAGCCAAGGCCAAAAGAGAGAGAGATCAGGAGGGAGGAGGAGAAAGAAAGAAAGAGAAGAATCTAGAACGGCGCTCCACCAAAATCATACGAAGGGGCTGTTTGTTTTAATGGTTGTGAAACACAACGTGTTTCTGTTTTTTTAAAAAGCGGAGCATATTCGGAGGGTTAAGAATGGTGTAGCAACGCCCTGTGTGGGTGTGGGCAGGAGGGGCAGCCGCTAGAGGCCCAGGCCGAGTGGGCGGCTGGATTGTGTGGTGAGAACAAAAGGTGAAGGATGGAGAACGGAGGTGCCTTGGCAGAATCCTGCTCGCAAGCCTGGAACCAAACCGCTCGGCTAATTACTGACACACATTGTCAACGCGGAGGAGACGCAACAAAACAGGGATAAAGATTAATTTCATACCTCATCCTCCTCGCTTTGCCGAGACACAGACACTAATCCTGTAAATTGAAAAAGCGACTGAAGGAGGATTGAAGGATCAGAGGAGAGGGAGAGGAGTGTTTAAACTCAAACAAGGGCTGGCTCCTTCCTCTCCTTTCCTTTCAGTTAAACACACTGACTTTTCAGAGCCCTTTCCTCTCGCTCTCTTGTTTTCTGTCTCCAGAGGTGGAGAAGCAGAGGTGGAGAAGGGTGGAAGAGAAGAAGGGTGGAAGAGAAGAAGGGTGGAAGAGAAGGAGCAGTGGGCCAGGGAGTTGTTTGGTAGAAGTGACCCAGGCTGGCCTATGAATCTGCCCTCCTCTTTCTCTCTCGCTCTCTCTCTCTCTCTCTCTCTCTCTCTCTCTCTCTCTCTCTCTCTCTCGCTCCCTTCCTCTCCCTCTCTCTTTCCTGTTTCTCTGAGTGGAGCTCATGACTCTCAGCTCTGTAACAGAGAAAGAGAGGGCTAGTATTTTTATTATTAGTGTTCTTGCTGTAAGCAAGCCACACTATTGTTATCATCAGTGTATGTGCGTGCGTGGCTGACTGTCTGCATGCGTACGGTGACATGACAAAAGTGAGACGGAATGATGGGGCGCTTAGGTGGCGTAGCGGGTTAAGCGCTGACCATGTAACCGCAGGGTCCCCGGTTCGATTCCGGCCGGGGACATATCCTGCATGTCATCCCTCCTCTCTCTCTCACCCATCCTTCCTGTCTAAATCTTCACTGTAACTGTCAATAAAGATGAAAAATATGAGTGGGACTGCCCCACTCAGAAAAAAAAGAAAGAAAAAAAAAAAGTGAGACGGAATGTAAAAGAGGCGACATCTAGTGGTCTTTGTCTGTCAGTAACAGCTCCCCATTGTAAAGATGACTACGTCATTTGACCTGGAACAAGCACTAAGAGTGGGTGAATATGGCGCCGCGCTCCTAGTGTTAACAATAGACAGATATCTCATATCTCACATCAACATGTTCAGCTCTTCACACTGTCACTCCACATTTGGATATCTAAGCCATAACATTAAGGGCCAATCCCAATTCCCTTTTCTACCCCTATGGCTCGTTTTCGAGTGTCACTCGATTCGAAGGCAAGGCCTTCGAATACGTCACAAGCCCTACCCCTTGACATCTAAGCCCTATGAATTGGGACAGCCCTTCACGGCGCCTACGTCATCAACAGTGGTTTAGACGGTACGGGTGACGCGTTGTGTTGCCGGCGAATTCTCACATCTCCTGTGACCGGAGGAGATAGCAAAGATGGCGGCCTTTAGCATCGCAAACACTATGATAACATCCTCCGTAGTATATAGTCTATTTCAGTCACAGACATGTTCAACAACAACACGTTTTACAACAAGGAAGGGATACAACTAATAAACATGTTAACTCACTATTCACCTTGTTATACAACAACTACTACTACAAGTGTCTATGACTACTGTTAATGTTAAATCCGTGTGGAGCTAATGCTATCGCGTCTCCACAGGCTAAAGTACAACACTGATATCCTTAACTTATGTCCTAAACACACTACTGTCATACAAGTCGTACCTTCTCCTTGACATGGACATAAACACCTGCTACCTTCTTTGAAAGAAATCGCGATTTATTCAGTGAAAACTAGTACATGATAGCACAACATAGCATAGCATTCGCGAACACTATGCTAACAACACTATGATAACATCCTCCGTAGTATCTAGGATAAACGGGTTATTTTGATAAACTGGACACATTTTGTGAATATATATGGTTACTTTCTCGCCTGAAAACATATAAAAACTTCATAAAATGACACATTAACACTTGTAGAGCCAAATTACAGATTGTAGCCAATGGCGGCCAAAATTGAGGATTTTATATTTGTAGATGATTCGCAATGCATCCTGGTATCAAGGGGTAGCGTACCTCTAGCCCTTCGAAGCTAGTCTGGTCCTGAAATCCCTCGAAACGAAGTAATAGTTAGCCCTCTCCCTTACCCCTAGCCCTCGATGAAATATGAATTGGGACAGCCCTCCCCCTAAACGTGAACGCGCAAATCGAGCCATAGGGGTGAAAACGAAGGGCTAGGGGTGAATTGGGATTGGCCCTAAGTAGTTTTTACGTTCTGGCCGTTTGTTTGTTGGCTAGCTAACACAGTGGTTTGAGACCCGGTTACCATGGTAACGGTCTATGGTCTTACATCGGGTTAGGGATGGGCAACTTGGACGGTGGTGGAGGCCACAGAATTTATGTACTGGCCGTCAGGGGGCCGCAGATTCACTTGGAACACACACACACACCCACACCCACACACACACACACACCACACCCACAAACAAACATACACACAAACAAACATACACACAGATATGTTACACTTCAAAATGTAAAAGCTTTTTAACTTACACGTTCAATATCAAGTGATTGCGTTCATACTTCTTGGCTTAAATACCCCGATATGGGTTTTATTGGGGCGAGCACACTTCACAATTTCCACAGAAATGTGTAGGCCTACCTCTCCGGTTGTTGTTTTCTCTGTAGTCCTGGAGAGAACGCTAACACCTCCTGACATGTTTACTCTGTGTTTACTCCGTGTTCACCTCGTCCAAACTCTTTCTTTTTTTCCCTCTTTTTATTACTCTTTTATATTTTTGACGAGGGTTCGAAGCTCGTCTGTCATCCTCAGAACCGAGGCGAGGCTTCGGTTTGTTTAGTGTTTTTTTCCCGCGGAGGCTTGGGCGAGTGTGTGAGCAGAGCGAGCGAGTGAGAGAGAGCGTACGCTGGGGTGATTTGGAGATGAAAGATGCGGCGTCATGGTGATTCCTGGCCTGCCACTGAAGCGTTCAGACGCCCAGACAAACCTGTCAGCCCTCGTTTAGCCCGGAACAGCCAGAGGAACCTCCTCTGTCTCCCACAATCACCAGCAGACACGGCAACGCTCTTGTCTGAGACGATGTCAGGCCTCTACCTCGGAACAGGCCTTTCAAACTAACACCTCTCGCTCGCTTTCCTCTGCTAGTTGGACTTTGTTTCCTCCTGGTCCTGTCTAGCTCAGGGAGGGAGGGAGAGAGAGAGAGAGAGAGAGAATCTGACCAAGATGGAGATGTTTAAAGGCCTATACTGTACTTGCTGCAGCAGACACCCCTAGATGAGATTAGAGCACATCAGACTTGGGGAAGTTGCGTATGTTTGATCATCATCATCATCATCCTCATCCTCATGTTGTTTTGTGATGTGAAAACCAGCAGGCATTTTTTAATGAGCACCAAACAGGGACGGCGGGTCTTTAATGATGAAGACATTTCCCGTGTCTTGTCGTGCTTGTCCAACGGACGTCTCAGCACTACGCTGTTACCACACAGTATGGAAGACATGTTCTTACCTCCGTCACGGCTCGGCACCACGGTACACTACCGAGAGACTGGTGATCACTCCCCACACTGACGTTTCAATTACATGAGACCAACAAACAACAACACTAACATGAAGTTCCCCAAACACTATAACTTTAGTGACGACATTGTATTAACTTGTTGTTAATGTATACTAATATTTGGGTCTAGGAAAAGCAATGTATTTGTTACGGTACATGTGGGAAGACGGTACAAACTAGGGTTAGGGTTAGGTGCTACGTCAACTTGGTACATGCTGGCATGTCTAACCCTAACCTTAACCCTACCCCTAACCCTAACCGTAGCACCCTAGCACCTAACCCTAACCCTAGTTTTCCCACATGTACCGTCTTCCCACATTTAGCGTAACATATTCATGAAATGTATTAGTATTGGAGGTGAGAGAGTGTTTCATGTTCACAGTGGAGGAAGGATCTGGGATCTGGCCTGCTAGGACAGCATCTCATTCCTCTGTAAGGTTGTCACAGGTATGCTGAAACCATCAGTCACTCTGAGGAGTATCCCGTGCGTGTGCGTGTGTGTGTGTGTGTGTGTGTGTGTGTGCGTGTGTGTTTGTGCGTAGGTGAGTGTGAGAGGCATGGTTGGTTTCCATGCAGTAGTGTTCCCCTGGTTGTGAGAAGAGGAAGAGGCTTGGTGCCCTGCCTGGTGCCCTGCCTGGTCTTTCATGTAGCTGAGACCCAGGAGAGACAGAGATGTAGCTGAGACCCAGGAGATCTCAGCAGACCACTCCCTCCTCCCTCCCCCTAGACCACTCCCTCCTCCCTCCTCCCAGACCACTCCCTCCTCCCTCCACCCAGACCACTCCCTCCTCCCTCCCCCTAGACCACTCCCTCCTCCCTCCTCCCAGACCACTCCCTCCTCCCTCCACCCAGACCACTCCCTCCTCCCTCCCCCTAGACCACTCCCTCCTCCCTCCTCCCAGACCACTCCCTCCTCCCTCCACCCAGACCACTCCCTCCTCCCTCCCCCTAGACCACTCCCTCCTCCCTCCCCCTACCACTCCCTCCACCCAGACCACACCCTCCACCCTCCTCCCAGACCACTCCCTCCACCCTCCTCCCAGACCACTCCCTCCTCCCTCCCCCTAGACCACTCCCTCCTCCCTCCCCCTACCACTCCCTCCACCCAGACCACTCCCTCCACCCTCCTCCCAGACCACTCCCTCCTCCCTCCTCCCAGACCACTCCCTCCTCCCTCCACCCAGACCACTCCCTCCTCCCTCCTCCTCCACCCTCCTCACTCCTCCCTCCACCCTCAACCCAGACCACACCCTCCACCCAGACCACTCCCTCCACCCTCCTCCCAGACCACTCCCTCCTCCCTCCTCCTCCACCCTCCTCACTCCTCCCTCCACCCTCCACCCAGACCACACCCTCCACCCAGACCACTCCCTCCACCCTCCTCCCAGACCACTCCCTCCTCCCTCCACCCAGACCACTCCCTCCTCCCTCCACCCAGACCACTCCCTCCTCCTCCACCCTCCTCACTCCTCCCTCCACCCTCCACCCTCCACCCAGACCACTCCCTCCACCCTCCACCCAGACCACTCCCTTCACCCTCCACCCAGACCACTCCCTCCTCCCTCCACCCAGACCACTCCCTCCTCCCTCCACCCAGACCACTCCCTCCACCCTCCACCCAGACCACTCCCTCCACCCAGACCACTCCCTCCACCCAGACCACTCCCTCCTCCCTCCACCCAGACCACTCCCTCCACCCAGACCACTCCCTCCTCCCTCCACCCAGACCACTCCCTCCTCCTCCACCCAGACCACTCCCTCCACCCTCCACCCAGACCACTCCCTCCACCCTCCACCCAGACCACTCCCTCCACCCTCCACCCAGACCACTCCTTCCACCCTCCACCCAGACCACTCCCTCCTCCCTCCACCCAGACCACTCCCTCCACCCTCCACCCAGACCACTCCCTCCACCCTCCCACCCAGACCACTCCCTCCACCCTCCACCCAGACCACTCCCTCCTCCCTCCACCCAGACCACTCCCTCCTCCTCCACCCTCCTCCCTCCTCCCTCCACCCAGACCACTCCCTCCTCCCTCCACCCAGACCACTCCCTCCTCCTCCACCCTCCTCCCTCCTCCCTCCACCCAGACCACTCCCTCCTCCCTCCACCCAGACCACTCCCTCCTCCTCACCCTCCTCCCTCCTCCCTCCACCCAGACCACTCCCTCCTCCCTCCACCCAGACCACTCCCTCCTCCTCCACCCTCCTCACTCCTCCCTCCACCCTCCACCCTCCACCCAGACCACTCCCTCCACCCTCCACCCAGACCACTCCCTCCACCCTCCACCCAGACCACTCCCTCCTCCCTCCACCCAGACCACTCCCTCCTCCCTCCACCCAGACCACTCCCTCCTCCTCCACCCAGACCACTCCCCCCACCCTCCACCCAGACCACTCCCTCCACCCTCCACCCAGACCACCTCCCTCCTCCCTCCACCCAGACCACTCCCCTCCCACCCAGACCACTCCTTCCACCCTCCACCCAGACCACTCCTTCCACCCTCCACCCAGACCACTCCCTCCTCCCTCCACCCAGACCACTCCCTCCACCCTCCACCCAGACCACTCCCTCCTCCCTCCACCCAGACCACTCCCTCTCCTCCTCCACCCTCCTCCCTCCACCCAGACCTCTCCCTCCTCCCTCCACCCAGACCACTCCCTCCTCCCTCCACCCAGACCACTCCCTCCACCCTCCACCCAGACCACTCCCTCCTCCCTCCACCAGACCACTCCCTCCTCCCTCCACCCAGACCACTCCCCCACCCTCCACCCAGACCACTCCCTCCTCCCTCCACCCAGACCACTCCTTCCCACCCTCCACCCAGACCACTCCCTCCACCCAGACCACTCCCTCCACCCTCCACCCAGACCACTCCCTCCTCCCTCCACCCAGACCACTCCCTCCTCCTCCACCCTCCTCCCTCCACCCAGACCTCTCCCTCCTCCCTCCACCCAGACCACTCCCTCCACCCTCCACCCAGACCACTCCCTCCTCCCTCCACCCAGACCACTCCCTCCTCCTCCACCCAGACCACTCCCTCCTCCTCCACCCAGACCACTCCCTCCTCCCTCCACCCAGACCACTCCCCCACCCTCCACCCAGACCACTCCCTCCCCCTAGACCACTCCCTCCTCCCTCCACCCAGACCACTCCCTCCACCCTCCACCCAGACCACTCCCTCCACCCTCCACCCAGACCACTCCCTCCACCCTCCACCCAGACCACTCCCTCCTCCCTCCACCCAGACCACTCCCTCCTCCTCCACCCAGACCACTCCCTCCTCCCTCCACCAGACCACTCCCTCCTCCCTCCACCCAGACCACTCCCTCCTCCCTCCACCCAGACCACTCCTCCACCCTCCACCAGACCACTCCCTCCTCCCTCCACCCAGACCACTCCCTCCTCCCTCCCCCTAGACCACTCCCTCCACCCTCCACCCAGACCACTCCCTCCTCCCTCCACCCAGACCACTCCCTCCTCCCTCCACCCAGACCACTCCCTCCTCCTCCACCCAGACCACTCCCCCCACCCTCCACCCAGACCACTCCCTCCACCCTCCACCCAGACCACTCCCTCCACCCTCCACCCAGACCACTCCCTCCTCCCTCCACCCAGACCACTCCCTCCTCCCTCCACCCAGACCACTCCCCCCACCCTCCACCCAGACCACTCCCTCCACCCTCCACCCAGACCACTCCCTCCTCCCTCCACCCAGACCACTCCCTCCTCCCTTCCACCCAGACCACTCCCTCCTCCCTCCACCCAGACCACTCCCTCCTCCCTCCACCCAGACCACTCCCCCCACCCTCCACCCCAGACCACTCCCTCCTCCCTCCACCCAGACCACTCCCTCCACCCTCCACCCAGACCACTCCCTCCTCCTCCACCCAGACCACTCCCTCCTCCCTCCACCCAGACCACTCCCCCCACCCTCCACCCAGACCACTCCCTCCTCCCTCCACCCAGACCACTCCCTCCTCCCTCCACCCAGACCACTCCCCCCCACCCTCCACCCAGACCACTCCCTCCTCCCTCCACCCAGACCACCTCTGTCCGTCATCT
>NC_137692.1:13973916-14331416 GCF_963989245.1 Nansenia antarctica | reverse complement strand
TGACACGTGTAACAACAGGAGTACGGTGCATCTTTCAGTTGTCGGCAAATATTACAATATGACAGCTGTCACTCACTGGCATTAACTCTCCATCATAAATCATCGAGTAAGTCTTTAAAGTCCAACCAGTGGCGTCACATTCTAACCCAGACAACAATGGTGATTTGCAGGAACCATTATTACAGGCCATTTTTGTCTTGCTGAAGAATGTACATAGAAGAGTTGGAAAAATTAGGATTCCCCTTCAAACTAACACTGAAACAGTCTTTTATGTACCGTAACCAACGCCACTAACCCCCCTGCCTGGCTGTGACCTCTGACCTCTCTCTGCTCGGCTTGCTGCTCCCTCTCTGGCTCTTACCATGCTGGTGAACTATGATGATGACTATGATCATGATGATGATGATAATGATAATGAAGGTCTGGTTAACGCTGATGTCGTTGGCTTGTGGACAGGAAGTTAGCAGCAGCAGTAAAGTTGGCTCAGGCCAATCAGAGCACTGGCACCGGCCACGCCCATGGCCCTACCCCCTCCTCTGGTCTCCTCCCACAATGGTAAAACACCAGAGGGCCACCTGCCTTCGACACTCACCACAGGAGCTGTGCTTCACACAGCATTAACACTAAGGACAGCCGCGCCTATTTCACCAACTCTTAGCGCCGCCTCTTTGGTCAAATGACCGTAGTCTTTAGAATGGGAATCTGCTACTCACACACAGAGATCACTAGATGGCGCCTCTTGTAAATTAGCCTGCCTCCTACATAGAAAAACTGCAAAATAGCTTTATACTAGCTTATTCTGATGTGATTTTGAAAATGTAAGGATACTGGGCGGTAAAATGCACTTATCTAGGAAAACTCATGAAAGGAGGGTCCTGAAATTTGATTGAGTGCAAAGGTATAAAACATTTTTTACTCACTTGGTCAAATGACCCCACACATGGCTGTTCTAGTTTAACACATAGACCTCCTCTAGAGTATATAGCGGGAGCACATACAGACCCTTCATACAGTTGTGAGCTGGACAACAGGGCTTCATGTAGGCTACTTGGAAAACACACACATTGAGCCCCAACTTGCTTGCAACTGTATTGTGAGAAACATTCACATGAAATCCTGTTTGGCGAGGACAATGGCGAGATTGGCGAGGACAACGTCTTCATGTTATATTCAGTTTTTCCCACTCACTCAATGCTGGAGACCTGCATAAAGGCTCTTTAGTGGAGGCCAATTGGGGCCCATTATGTTCATACTGTTGCATTACAGGATGAGTAGACCCGGGCTGAATAGTACGTACAGGTAGACTACAGGAGCACCTCTAGGTAGCGTAGTTAGCCTACTACCTGTCTGTTGAGAGAGTAGTTCATCATGTTCCATCATTAGTCTTGTCTTGATTTTTTTGGCCTCAACAGTGCAACCATGAGCATCTCCATGGTTACACTGTCAGTGGTCACGTGACCGAGTATAGCTCTGTTTTCCCTGCATGCACCTGTACCATACGTGTGGTGCTCTGTTATTAGCTAGCCTGTGTCTGTGCCCCCATGTGATTGACTAGTCTGTCTGTATCCCCCAGTGTAACAACAAGTCTAACAACAACAACAACAACAACAACTATTACTATGTGGTACAGAACTAGAAGCAGAACAACTTTAACTACAGTTGTAGCTCTGTCAGATTATTCACCTTCAGTGTAGAACCACTGGATGTATCTAGGGCGTCTACTCTATAACCTGTTGCCCTCGTCCGCCCCTCCTAGGATGTTATCTGGGGGACAGGACGGCCACACCCACCGCCACGCCCGTTCCCAGACCATGCCCATCATCAGGACCAAAAACGCCCTGAACAATCCCAAGCTGCTGCACATGATGGAAACAGGTAACACACACACACACACACAGCAACCCTAAACCGCTGCACATACTGGACAGGTATGACTCCCATTCACTGTTGCGTAAGGTTTGTAGTCTATCCAGCCTAGTTTGAGGTCATGTTTGGTCGGTCAGTGCTGTGATATAGTGTGTGATAGTACGTGAGTGTGGGTGCGAGTGTGAGTGTGTGTGTGTGAGTGTGCGTGTGCGTGCTTTTGGTAGCTGTATTATCTGTTCTTTGTCCCTCTCTCTCAGATATCCAGCCTGTTTGAGGTAATGTTTGGTCGGTCAGTGCTGTGATATTGTGTGTGATAGTATGTGAGTGTGGGTGCGAGTGTGAGTGTGTGTGTGTGTGAGTGTGCGTGTGCGTGCTTTTGGTAGCTGTATTATCTGTCCTCTGTCCCTCTCCCTCAGATGGGAACATCCCCGAGGGAGACACTCTCAGCCCTACGGACATCGAGGCGAACCTTTCTACTGAGGTGGCTTTAACAGTGCTGGATGTCCTGGGACTCTTCACACATCACCACAAGGTAAGACAACTATCCAGCTACACCCAACACTGCTACACTAGGGTGTTTGGTTCTTTATTGAACATAATACACAGCTGTTTTATTTTATTTTTCCTGTCAACTGCATTTTATTGCATCCGTTTAGGAAATGTGACACGTTCTAGTCTTTTGTGGTCCGCATATCGGCAACCAATCAAAATATTCTGACTTTTATTTTGAAACACGGAAACTACGTGTTAACGTTGTTGAGAATCACAGCACAAACTCGCTAGTCAAGCCAAAGTTCTGCAACAAAATGGATTGGGTGAGTAATCCCCACTGCTACCTAGTTAACTAGAACACTACTTTACACTGTTAGCAGGCTCACAAAACAAGCTGTGTTAGTTTACTTGCGAGTGTGTCATTGAGCGGAGAGTGGAGCACTTTGAGCTGCATCGTTTGCAGGAAAAGCGCTATACAAATAAAACGTTATTATTATTCTTATTATTATTGATTTTCAACAACGTGGAAATGTATTCACATTTTTCGAAAGAAAAGTCTGATCATTACATCGGATCCCGATATGCGGACCAAAGCATTAGAACGTGACACAAATATGCTATATATATATATATATATATATATATACAGTATATGTATATATAAATATATATGCTAAGTTTGGCTTGATCTGGTTAGTAATATGTGTGTGTTTGTGTTGTCATAGAAACAGCTCCTACATGACGAGGGGCAGAACCCGCTGATGAAGAAAGTCTTCGACACCTACCTGCTGTTCTTCCAGATCAACCAATCAACAGCCACCCTCACTCATGTGTTTGCTTCCTTGAGGCTCTTTATACAGAAGGTACACGCACACACACACGTACGCACACACACACACGTGCACACACACGCACATACACACATCTATCTATCTATTTATATATTTCTCCCCCCTCTCTAGTTCCCCTCTGCCTTCTTCCTGGGCAAAGCGGACCTGTGTGGGAGTCTGTGTTATGAGATACTGAAGTGTTGTAACCACCGGTCCAGCAGCACGCAGACCGAAGCCTCTGCTCTGCTCTACGTCTTCATGAGGAAGAACTTTGAGTTCGCTAAGGGCAAGTCCATAGTCCGCTCTCACCTGCAGGTCAGTGTGTGTGTGTGTGTGTGTGTGTGTGTGTGTGCGCGTGTGCGTGTGCGTGTGCGTGTGCGTGTGCGCGTGTGTGTGTGTGCGTGTGTGTGCGTGTGCGCCCACAAGTTTGAGTATGACCTCTTCTTTCCTTCTTACCGTTCATCCTCTCCTCCCCCCCCTCCCCTCCTCCTGTCCAGCTGATCAAGGCAGTGAGTCAGCTGATAGCAGACGCAGGGATCGGGGGCTCTCGCTTCCAACAGTCTCTGGCCATCATCAACAACTTTGCAAACGGAGACGCACCGCTGAGGGTGAGAGCTGAGAACCAACTGTTACCTTTAGAACTACCTAGCCAAAATAGCCAAAAGAAAGAGATACCTAGCCAAAATAGCAGAAAGAAAGAGATAGCTAGCCAAAATAGCCACACACACAGTTGCAGACAACATAGAACAACAAAATAGAAGCCTACACATTACAGTATATAGCATCATATGTATACAGATACACAAGTATACATTAAAACTAAATGCCACGGGGTCGTGAGGTTGACGTGTGATATTCCCATCATGTATCAAATGTGTCATTTTACACTGCGATCTCACACGCCGTATCGCGCAAGATAGCGGCTAAGGACAGACGCAGTACCTGCACACTCACATGTCATATTATATTGTTAAATTATAAAAATAAAAATAAATCTAGATATATGTATCTATTCTTGTCATTTTTTTATTTCTTACTATCCTTCTTTTTCTGTATTTTTTTTAATGCTATATGTAAAGCACTTGAAATGTGCTGTACAAATAACCTTGGCTTTGCCTCGCCATGTGTCCTAGAACACAGCGTTCCCTGCTGAGGTGAAGGACCTGACCAAGCGGATCCGTACGGTTCTGATGGCCACGGCTCAGATGAAGGAACACGAGAAGGACCCGGAGATGCTGGTGGACCTCCAGTACAGCCTGGCCAACTCCTACGCCAGCACGCCTGAGCTCCGACGCACCTGGCTGGAGAGCATGGCCAAGATCCACGTCCGCAACGGGGACCTCTCTGAGGTACGACACTCACAGGAGTTCCAGTAGGGTTAGGACTGGACCAGCTCAGTGGCCTTGCGCTTAGAGTGCCCGCCCTGAGATTGGGAGGTCGTGAGTTCGACTCCCAGTCGAGTCATACCAAAGACTATAATAATAATAATAATAATAATAATAATAATAATAATAATAATAATAATAATAACTTTATTTGTATAGCGCTTTTCCTGCAAACGTTGCAGCTCAAAGTGCTTTAATCATTATATAATCTTAATTTTATTATTTTGTAACTTAAATGCAATATTAAAAGGATGGGTTTTTAGAATCTTAATTAAATTATTTAGTCATTTAAAGGCAATATTAAAAAGATGGGTTTTTAGTCTTGACTTGAACATATTTGCTGAGGTTGCATCCCTAATGTAAACTGGCAACAAATAACTATAACATATGGTACCCGATGCCTCCCTGCTTGGCACTCAGCATTAAGGGTTGGATTGGGTGTAAGACCCTGCGACATACCAGCGTCTTGTCCAGGGGGCGTACTTGTACATCAAGCTGCCTCAGGAAACAGCAGATAGGCTCCTGCCCTATGGGCCATTAGATAGATAGATAGACTTTATTTGTCATTGTTACAGTACAGGTACCAAACAACGAAATTTAGGAGGGGGAGGCTCCCCTGGTGTTTAAGAAAGGAAAAAGAAACACATTTTGGAAAAAGCATAGATGCATAAAATCACAAGAAGATAAAGAGCTGGTTTACATCAATAGAGGCTATGTACACAATCCACTGTACTATACTGCACAGATAGTCAACTAGGGTTGTCATATTGCACAAGAAAGTATTTTTTCACATTTTTTTTAAAGTGTCACAGTTTGCAGGCTTGAAAATGTACATGTTTGTGCCTCAGCACTAGCTGCCATTACAATCCGTCCGGACTTGTCCTGGGCCCAGAACTTAGGCCTTTTCTGTGTTCAGGGCCTTGACGGCCCTGTGGTAGAAGCAGTTCTTCAGTCTGTTTGTCTTAGCGGCCGGGGTCCTGTACCTCCTGTTCGAGGGCAGCTTGACAAAGTGTTCGTGCCCAGGGTGGGTCGGGTCCTTGGAGATCTTGGAGGCCCTCCTGAGACAGCGTGTTTCGTACAGCTTCTCCAGAACCATCGGTTCTCAAGGCTACTTACTTAGGACTGGGCACTGATCCAATAGGGGTGCTAGCCACATGTAATGGGGGGTCAGGGTTAATATATATATATATATTAATATATGTCCCCCAAATATATATATTATATATAGGGGCATGGTTAGTTAGATAGATAGATAAATGCTGTAGATAGACAGGTATGGTACAGTATATGTGTGCAGCTTAAAGTGCCCAATACACATTTAAGTAATAGTAATGTCTCACACACTCACTCTCTCTCTCTCTCTCTCTCTCTCTCTCTCTCTCTCTCTCTCTCTCTCTCTCTCTCTCTCTCTCTCTCTCTCTCTCTCTCTCTCTCTCTCTCTCTCTCAATTCAATAACAATTCACTAAGCTTTATAGACATGGTAAGACATCTTACATACATATAGGAACTTATCAATCAACAATGACAGAAAGGGAAATTATGATATAGAATTAACAAAAACAGTAACATAGCAGTAACAATATTAGCAGTGGTTACAAAAACAACTCCTACTAGTAGGCTACTGGTTTTGTTTCAAGTTAGTTCGTTGTTAGTTAGTTGTACCACAAGCTGTCCCTAATGTAGTGGCAGCAAGCCATGTACCTGGCTGCCAATTTGGAGCAGTGTGATTTTCCCCCAATAGGAATTGGAATTTCACTTTTTTTTGTTTAAAATGTTCTCTCTCTGTCTCTCTCTCTGTCTCTGTCTCTCTCTGTCTCTGTCTCTCTCTGTCTGTCTGTCCCCTAGGCGGCTATGTGCTACATCCACATCTCAGCCCTGATCGCTGAGTCCCTTAAGAGGAGAGGTGAGCCACCCTGACCACTGCATCTTCTCTCCGTGTGTGAGTGTGTGTGTGTGTGTGTGTGTGTGTGTGTGTGTGTGTGTGTGTGTGTGTGTGTGTGTGTATGCTGTAATGTGTGGAGACTCATAAACTCTTTAAGCCTTCAGGATGGCCCCTACCAACGATGGCTGGCAGCATGTGTGACATCATCAGCTTTCGCTTTGTTCTTATGGCTAGTCTTTCTGCTGTGTGTGTGTGTGTGTGTGTGTGTGTGTGTATGTGTGTGTGTGTATGTGTGTGTGTGTGTATGTATGTATGTGTGTGTGTGTGTGTGTGTGTGTGTGTGTGTGTGTGTGTGTGTGTGTGTGTGTGTGTGTGTGTGTGGTGTGCGTACGTGCATGCATGTGTTTGTGGGTATTTTTTCCTTTTACTCTCTTATTGAAACAAATTGCGAGTGAGATTCACTCCACTTTGACATGGGTACATAGTGTTTCCCTCTGCTCGTGTGCTTCCCAGTGTGTGTTGGCTGGCTTGCATCATCATAGAGCATCATCTCTCTCTGCCTGTCCATCTCTTCATGTGACAGCATGTCTATACAGCTGACTCCCTAGATTGTTATACAGTTAAAAGGCAGAAGGCGGTGGTGGTAAACTGTGTAAATCAATCAATCAATCCTTCCTCCTCCTCCTCCTCCTTCCTCCTCCTCCTCCTCTCTTCTCCTCATTCTCCTCTTCCTCTTCCTCCTCTCTTCATCTCATTCTCCTCCTCTTCCTCCCTCCTCATCCTCTCTTCTCCTCATTCTCCTCCTCCTCCCCTCCCTCCTCCTCCCTGTCCCCCCCTCCTCTTATAACAGGCTACTGGAGAGCTGACCAGGCCAGGGGGTCCCGTGTGTGTCCAGAAGGGGCCAGTGTGTTTAACTGTAGCCCCACCCCTGTACTAACCCCCCGAGATACAGACAGTGAGTGGTCCCGGGGAGGGCGGTGGGCCGGAGATGGAGTGAAGTGTATCATGTCGTCACCTTCTTAAAATAATGGCTTAAACGTCACTTTTGAGGAAAATCGTGTTTTTGCCTAAAGATCATATATTCTAGATTTTGTTCAGTATTATTCTGTCGTCATCTTCTTAAAATACTGGCTTAAGTCGTATTTTCAAGTGTTGAGAAAAACGGAATAAACTGAACCAAATCTAGAATATATGATATTTAGGCAAAAACATAATTTTCCTCAAAAGTGACTATGTATTGTATGTGTGTTCATGGGTACCAGGTGAAGTTTGACATATTGGATGATTATATTGTATTGTATAGTTCTCGGTGGGAACATTGACTTCAATGTGAAAAAAAGATCTTAGTGGCTTTAGAGCAGCGCAGCTTTTATGTGCATGCTGGCTTGTGGTGTCGGAGATGACATTTCTTGTTGTTGGTGGTTTCTGCGCCTGTTTGACAAATAAACAGAATTACCAACCAATGAAGTGATAGTGTCATGACAAGTCTGAGTTGACAGAGAAACGAATAGGTATAGACAATTATCAATTTAGCATTTTGTTACACATAGTAACATCAAATGAAATAATGTATTATAGCTTCATACGATCAGTTTTTAAAGAATGAAATGTTTACCATCCTCACAAAACGGATGTCCTTTGAGCTGCTAACTAACTGACACTTCCTGTGTCTGACCTCAGCGTCCTTCTCCATGGGCTGGGCGGCATTCATGTGTATCAGCCCCAATGTGAAGGAGGAGGGCGCCATGAAGGAAGATTCAGGGACACAGGACACCCCCTACACTGAGGTACTGCATTCACGCACACACACACACACACAGAGTTGACTTGGAGCTGTGTGTAGACTAATCGTCTGTGTGTTCAGGACACTCTTGTAGAGCAGTTGGAGCTGTGTGTGGACTACCTGTGGAAGTCCGAGAGACATGAGCTCATCGCCGACATCAACAAGCCCGTCATTGCCGTCTTTGAGAAGAGGCGGGACTTTAAGGTGATTGACGTCATGTTCTGTTTCCCTGGTCACAGCGGAGGATGGTTGCTGTTTTGACTGACTGACTGACTGACTGACTGACTGTGTGTGTGTGTGTGTGTGTGTGTGTGTGTGTGTGTGTGTGGTTGTGTTTGTGTGACCTACAGAGGTTGTCGGAGCTCTACTATGACATCCATCGTTCCTACCTGAAGGTGACCGAGGTGGTGAACTGTGAGAAGCGTCTGTTTGGTCGATATTACAGGGTGGCTTTCTACGGCCAGGTGAGTGGTCTAAACACAGGCCTACATATGCGTCACATTCCAATGCTTTGGTCCGCATGTCGGGATCTGATGTAATGATCCGACTTTTCTTTTGAAAAACGTGAATACATTTCCGCGTTTCTTGAAAATCAACGACACATCACTAGTCAACTAACACAGCTTGTTTTGTGAGCCTGCTAACAATGTAAAGTAGTGTTCTAGTTAACTAGGTAGCAGTGGGGGATTACTCACCGAATCCATCGCGATGCAGTATTTTGGCTTGACTAGCGAGTTTGTGTTGGGATTCTCAACAACGTTGAAACTTAGTTGTGTTTGTGTAGAAAAGTCTGAACATTTTGATTGGTTGCCGATATGCGGACCAAAAGACTAGAACGGGTCACACATATACATGACAAACCTACACAACTCACATACATGCTACAGCTCACATACACTAAGCTGGTCGGGCTTGGCTATGAAGAGGCCGAATACTTTTTGTCTCATCTCTCAGTAAGAGTGGATCAGGGTTAGGGTTAGTCTAGGAGAGATAGTGGTGGAGTTGTAATCAGGGTTAGTCGAGGAGAGATAGTGGTGGAGTTGTAATCAGGGTTAGTCGAGGAGAGATAGTGGTGGAGTTGTAATCAGGGTTAGTCGAGTTTTCAGATTCATCTTTTTAGTCTCTTTGATTCCCTCCGTCTGCTCTTTTCTTCCTTTTGATGTTATTTGTTATCAAGGCTGTGGTAAGTTTTCTCTTTTTTTGTCATCTTTTTCTTTCCTAGCACTCTGTCACCTCCCAGCTCCTTTACTAATAACTTGACTAATATGTCACCATGACAACATGTCTGCTCGGCATACATATTGATTATCTGTTTGTATGATACCTCTGGTATATGAGAGATAACCCACTGACTTTTTGCCCATGGTGCTTTGAGAATGGCCCCTGACCCCAGCTTCACCCAGAGTGTAACGTTGGCATCTTCTCAGTGTATATTTAATCAAAACTTTGTTTTAACAGTCTGACAATATGTGTTTGTGGTAACCCAGCAACACCACTCTAGACGTATTCATTAGAAGGTCACAGTTCGAAAACAAAAGACACAGACACTCACTATTCACACACCACCCAATAGTTACCTACTGTACACCAGTTACACACACACACACACACACACACACACACACACACACACACACACATACACACACAGTCTCTGATTCCTAGTGTTGTGACAGGGTTTCTTTGAGGAAGAGGAGAGCAAGGAGTTCATCTACAAAGAGCCCAAGCTGACGGGTCTGTCAGAGATCTCCCAGAGGTTATTGAAGCTCTACTCTGACAAATTTGGAGCTGACAATGTCAAGGTGATCCAGGACTCCAACAAGGTGAGTCGGAACCATTGGTACGGTATCCCAAAATACATCCCCTGTATATCAAACTGATAGTATAACAGTAGTTGGAACATAACAGTAGTACCTTATGTGGACTGCTATCAGCAGTGTTGACCACTGGAATGCAACAGTAGTAAAGTATACAGTATATAGACTATGTTGACCACTGGAACATAGATCGACACTGACCTCATGACCGTTGTAGACATGGTAATCAAACTGTGGACTGATGATGTCATGATGGTGTCATGTGATACCTGTCCAGGTAAACCCCAAGGATCTGGACCCCAAGTACGCCTACATCCAGGTGACCTACGTAGTGCCCTACTTTGACAACAAGGAGCAACAGGACAAGAGGACGGACTTTGAGCGACATCACAACATCAGGCGCTTCGTGTTCGAGACTCCGTTCACGTTGTCAGGGAAGAAACACGGAGACGTGGAAGAGCAGTGCAAGAGACGCACCATACTGACCAGTACGTATACCAGCATATCCAACACACTGACCAGTACGTATACCAGCATGTCCAATACACTGACCAGTACATGTACCAGGAGAACAGTCTAACCAGTATACTGACCTCTGCACTACATTGTATATTAGTATACAGTATATTCCCCTCTTACATCTCTCAGATACAATCTCTACTAGGGATGTACCCGAATACCAATACGTTATTCTGGGAAAACACAAATAATGTGATGGAAACAGATACAAATTCTACTGGAAGTTACTTGTTATTATTCGCAAAAAAAACGAATATGTGACGATTTAAAATCGGTGAGATTAAAAAATATTTGTTATCTTTTGATATTTGTTTCGGCCAATGCGAGGAATGTTGCAGTGAGAGAGGCCGGGCTAGAACCACATAATATCACCATATTATAGTGTTTTGTCCAGGCGTTACACTTGGCCACACAAGCGGTTGAGTGTACCCTGTGTCAGCTGCTTGCTGGGTCAGGTGAGGCGGGTTTCAGCCTTCTGCCACCGAGGCTCCACAGCAACCACTGTGTTCGTATCCTAGAATGCTTTTTGTGAATGTCTTGTAGCTAATAGAATGAATGAATGAATGAATGAATTAATGAATTAATGGACTTTATTGTCATTGCTACAGTACAGGTACCAAACAACGAAATTTAGGAGGGGTGGCTCCCCTGGTGTTAGGAAAGGAAAAAAAAAAAGAAAACTTAAAAAAAAAAAAGCACAAGAAGGGAAGGAGCTGGTTTACATAAATAAAGGCTATGTACACTATCCACTGTACTATACTGTACAGATAGACGACTAGGGTTGTCATATTGCACAATAGTATTATTTCACATTTATTTAAAGTGTCACAGTTTGCAGGCTTGAAATGTACATGTTTGTGCCTCAGCACTACACCTGATTTTTTCAGTCCAGCAGCTGCCATCAATCCGTCCAGACTGTCCAGGGCCCAGAACTTAGGTCTTTGCTGTGTTCAGGGCCTGGATGGCCCTGTGGTAGAAGCTGTTCTTCAGTCTGTTTGTCCTTGCGGCCAGGGACCTGAACCGCCTTTTCGAGGGCAGCCTGGTAAAGTGTTCGTACCCAGGGTGGGTCGGGTCCCTGGAGATCTTGGAGGCCTTCCTGAGCGAATAGCGTTGTACAATTGAAAACATGCGGAGCACATTTTTTAATGTATTGAGCCCATGACACTTGATTGCAGATTGAACTTGGAGTGAAAACCATGTAAAAAAAATCCATGTTGTTGGGCTTTAAGGTTAAACTGTTATTGCTGTAGCTCGCTGCACTCAAGCTACACTTGCAATGCTGTTCTCGAAGTGTGCATTGTTGGTGGTGTGTTGGTGTGTTGTTGTAAGTGTACAACAGCTAAACTAGCTAGCTACATTAACATTGGCAATGCAGTTGAGGAAGTGATTCTGCATGCAGGGTTATCATCGAAATGTAAACTACGGGGAAAATGCGTTTTAACAAATATCAACTTCAGGACCATGGCCACTTTCTGACAGTTAATTTCTTATTAAAAGTAAGACTAGTAGTCTAATATACTGAAAAATAGATAAGGTAATAACATCTCTGTTTAAAGTATAATCAGAGGAAAATATTAATATTGCACACTTCTCTCTATGCAATTAAAACATATTTTATTATAAAGTCATCAACATGTTTAGTGTGCAGCAAATTATAATAGGCTACCTGCAACGTATCTACACCAAAACAAACCAATTAACAACATGCCGTTCTAGAGTAGGTGTTTAACAGCTGTTAGAACAGCTGTTTCCTACTGTTAACAGGGGAAACGGATGAGATGAGGCCAGTGACATAATCAGGCCAGGGTATCCGGGGCTCCAGCCCTGAATGTTTTCTAAATAGCTCCGGATCTCCAAATCTCTCTCTCAAAAAAAAGAGAGAGAGATGACATGTACAGTATGAGGATGTGGAAATATATTTAATAATTAATGATATGCCAATATAAAATCGATTGTATGCTTTGAAGGCACAAAAATTGCATTGCCAATGCCAATGAATATTAGGTTAGAAAATATGTTTAATGTGACTTCCGGTATAAACCACGCCCACTTCCGGTCTTCAATCCGAATACAGATACAGATCATTTTGTTGGTTGAACAGATACAGATACAGTCTCTGTACACCTCTAATCTCGACTGACCAGTTTACCGAAACTAAAATATTTTCAATGGCTTTGGTTTGCTTGCCAGATTGAAAAGCGCCACCCCCCCCAACACTAATCGTTTCTTTCCCCCAACCCCCAGCAAGCTCCTCTTTCCCGTACCTGAAGAAGCGCATCCAGGTGGTTGAACAGCAGAGTGTGGAGATGAACCCCATAGAGGTGGCCATAGACGAGATGTCCCGCAAGGTGTCTGAACTCAACCAGCTCTGTAACATGGAAGAGGTGGACATGATCCGGCTACAGCTCAAACTTCAAGGGAGCGTTAGTGTTAAGGTACACACACACACACACACACACACACACACGCACGCACGCACACACACACACACACACACACACACACACACACACACACACACACACACACACACACACACACACACACACACACACACACACACACACACACACACACACACACACACACACACACACACACACACACACACACACACACACACACACACACACACACACGCACACGTGAACTAAAATCCCTGGAACTGATTGCCAACAGTAATGTAATGTTGTGAGCTTAGAATTATATCTATCTCCGTTTAGGGTAGTTCAGAGATATTGACCGTCAAAGTTTTTACATTCCATTATGTTTTGTGAGATGGAACCTTTGTATTTTATGAATTACTAACTCAAAAAACGTCAACATTTTAAGAATAACACCACACAGGCATTAATAAACACCTAATGGATCAGATTATGTAAAAAAACTAAATTGAGATAGAACCTTATAATTCTAACGTCACGAACAGTAATGTAATGTTGTAGTAATGTAGTGAGTAAGCAGCCTGTCCTCCCTGCCAGGTGAATGTTGGACCCATGGCATACGCCCGGGCCTTCCTGGAGGAGAGAAACGCCAAGAAGTATCCTGACAACCAGGTCAAACTGCTCAAGGAGATATTCAGGTATTCATCACAACTCCCTCAGCACATACTAGGACTACAATATAGAGCTCGACACTAGAGGTGTCTACACACCCTCGGAACACGGCACTGCACTAGAGAGTCCCACTCTAGTCCCAACCACTGTAGTGTGTATATATATAGTACTAGTCCCACTCTAGTCCCAACCACTGTAGTGTGTATATATATAGTACTAGTCCTACTCTAGTCCCAACCACTATAGATGGTGCAGCTGCTGATATTACAGATGCCCTAGGAAAAGCTCAGTGTCTCCCCCTAGAGGCAGTAAAGCTCAGTGTCTCCCCCTAGAGGCAGTACAGCTCAGTGTCTCCCCCTAGAGGCAGTAAAGCTCAGTGTCTCCCCCTAGAGGCAGTAAAGCTCAGTGTCTCCCCCTAGAGGCAGTAAAGCTCAGTGTCTCCCCCTACAGGCAGTTTGCAGAGGCGTGTGGCCAGGCGCTGGATGTGAACGAGCGTCTGATAAAGGAGGACCAGGTTGAGTACCAAGAGGAGATGAGAGCTCACTACCGAGACATGCTGACAGAACTGGCTACTGTCACCAACCAGCAGGTGTGTAAGCAGCTCACTGTAGAAGAACACAACTCTCTTCCCTACTCTAGAACCACAACTCTATTGTATAGTCTTCATAAAAATCGTGCTGGTATTAACTGTTCTAAACGTTCTCAATCTCAATGGTAAACAGTCTCAATTGTATTTAATATTCTAACCATAGAATATGTTAACCTCCAACCTGCAGACCCTTTTGTTTCCTCCGTGGCACCTTTTCATTAATCTCTCTCTCTTTCTCCAGATCCCTCACACAAGACCACCTGGGACAGAAAGGCACAGTGCCCACTGAACAGCAAATAGGGTATGCTGGAAATGGCCTGGTCCCAGGGGAGCATGCTGCCCTAAAATGTCTCTTCATCAACAAAGTCATCCTTGAGAAAGCAGCGAGGTGTGGATTGGAACTGGGAATTATGGGAAGTGGAGTATGTAGACGTGGTTGTTGTAGTCTGTAGTCCCTATGATGACGTCCAGTAGGCCAGGCTACTGTCATGTTACAATGTTTGTTTTTAAAAGCTCCATACATGTATGCACTCTGCCGACGCCTCATCGTCTTACTCTATAAACATACACACTCACACACACACACACACACACACACGGCAACACCTTTTCTCCACAGCCCAGACCCTTTAGTAAACAGTGACCTTAATGAGCTTGTGGTGCGTTCAACTGAGTGATATTTGGTCATCAATCTGGTCACAGTATTTCTATATTTCAGATATTTGTTATCGTCTTACTGCAGATGTTTGCCACACGTGGTACTGTAGATCTCTGCAGGTCTGGTCTGACTAACCGTCAGCCCCCAGCCTGTTTGGTTGAACGCACCCCAGTTCCTATCTGAATGTAGACCAGCTCCGCATCGCTACTTTGTATCCTAACGTTCTGGAATTCCCAGCTCACAGATTTTCAAAATGGAAAGTTTTATGTTTTATAACATTTTTATGATTGATAATGTTGTTGTTATTGTTATTATTTCCTGTACTGTTTGGAAAAATTGTAAATAAGAATTATTAATATTTAAAATGTTTCTTTTTATAAAAAATAAAAAATACACATGACTTCTTGTTTAGCTAAGAAAAAAGAACAAACTAAAGTTTTATGTATAACATTTAAATAAAGTTTTGTTAATGTCCATTGATGATATCTGTCCAGATTTGAATACAAATGAAATCATGTTGAATGATTGACATCCTATTGGTTGACCAGGAGAGGGGTGACATCCTATTGGTTGACCAGGAGAGGGGATGCCAGACAGCGTAATTAGAGATAATTGTTGAGCTCTTTACCTGCCCAATAAGTGTTGACAAGAGATCAGAGGAAGTGTGTGTGTGTGCGTGCGTGCGTGCGTGTGTGTTTGTGTGCGCGTGTGTGTGTGCGTGTGTGTGGTGTCTGCCCACATGTATGTGTGTGTGACTGTGAAGTGGAGGAGATGAATGATCACAATCCTTCTTTGTACTGAACCTTTGTTCTTAGAAAGAAGACAATACAACAATAGTGAGCAGATGGAATGAGAAGCTGCTATTCCCTCTCTTTTAGAGGATGATGTCACAGTGTCAGTCTGCCAGCTGAGCTTCTTAAAACATCAACAATCATCCTTTAAACTTAGCCATGACCCCTCTGCCTTCATTAGGAAACTGTCATACTGGGACTTGGCTAGTTGTTTCATGTGTGTACGTACACTGGCCCATTGGACTAACTACACGGTAATCAGAGCAGAAAGCAATATGTTGATTGTGTCTATTACTTGCCATGTATGTGACATTGAGCAGTCACATAAATGTCCATGTCACTACTATAATTACTGTGGAGAGGAGATGGACAGAGGGACCGTTAAGTTATTGATGTTAAGCCTTGTGCTGCAACACTGTAGCACGACAACAGCTGAAGTGGGTCTGAGCAGCAGAACCTGGGTTCTAGCTGTGCTTGACTGAGCTTGCCTGCATGGTGCAACTGAATCAATGGAATAGACCCAAAACTACAATCTGCAAACTACAATCTTTCATTTGGCAGGTAAATCGAATATGGCAGGTAAATCGAATATGATTTGAATCTCTCTCTCTCTCTCTTTCCCTCTCTCCTCCCCCCCATGTCCTGTGGGTTGTAGACCTGAGTGGAGGTGATTGGGTTTCTGTCTCCAGCAGACAGACAGGTCTCATGTAGCTCTACTGCCCAATGGCCCAGAAACCACTGGGGGTTCTGGTTACCTCGCTGCCTATTCTAATCTAATCTAATCTATCTAGTTTCTACAGACTATTGATATAACTTGTCATCAGTGACCCAAAATACAATACCTGCATGACCACATTACTGCTGGATACGCCATTCACAAAGTATGTATACGAGTGTAATTATCCTTCATTGTAATTTCTCCTTTGTGGGTTTTTATTGATGGTTTTTAATGATGTTTATTGCGGGGGGTTTGTTTTCTTGTCATTATCAAAAGCCTGTTTCATTTGTATGCATTTTCTCCTGGGCTCACTGTAATTATAGAGCTAACCCCATGACCCGAGGCTTTATACACCTGAGACATGCATATTCACAAGACAGGACCTAAAGTGGAACCCCACCCCAACCCCACCCCAACCCCACCCCAACCCCACCCCCAAAAGAGTTTTTAAAAAGATTGTGTTGCGCTGACCCTCATCAAAGTTGGACGGGTACAAATTTTACAGCCACAATTTACAATAGGCTACCGGTGACGCGTCAGATGTTGTAGGCCTATTACAACGTGAGCCACGAACATTTGTATTTTTCTCTGCACGTGCTGTGTCGTGTAGTGTTACGTTTGGCCCCCTGTCCCTGGGTCAGTAACAGATAGGCTTAATTTATCATGATAGGCTACCGTATCCTCAGCCTATCCCCAGTCAACCGCCAGCCAATAGAAGCTCTGACTCTGAACCATATAGGCTATTGTAAGAAAAACGTTTAGAAATAAGACACAGCCCTTCTCATTGCGATCCATGGCGTTATTTTATTTCATCCAATAAAAGAGAGACACTTAGCACGTGCCAGGGGGTTGTTTTGCCACCATAATATTATTATCTTTGCTGTATGTGTTTGTTGGCAGATCGGATAAATATTTCAGGCGCCGTGGGAGAGTGGGGCAGATCACTATCACTATCGGACTCTGGGGCTTGCAAGGTAGATCTAGGACAATTTGCGGCCTTCAGATCAGATTAACACACACGTTTGATCAGTCTCCTCGTTTTATTTGTATCCTTGAACTGCTTTATAGGCTCTATAACAAACAGGCCAAATATTTACTGTGTTTTCCCTGTCCCATGTCCCTGTGTGCACAAATAAGATAGTATAGTTCATTCTCAACCATACCTACACTGTAACCCGACCCCTGGGGGTCATTAATAAAACATTGGCTGTGTTGCTCACCCGAGGCCCGTCAGGTGGGTAAGTGGTGAAAGGCGACAAAATCTGCCGGGGACAAGATCCAGGCTGAGATTGAGGGACGCAGACAGGACAGGGGCTGGGAGAGATAGATAGAACAGATAGATGACGCTGGGATAGATAGAAACAGGCAGGAGGGAGCATGTTAAAACCTCAGCAAAGCGAGTTCCTCTCTCTGGAGGCGCCAGTGTACGGCAAGCCGTGGTTTTGGCAGCGGAGCTTCAGCACCATGGAGAGCAGCCGCAGCCTGGCGCACGTTATCATGGAGATGCGCAGCGACATAAAGAAGCTGGAGACGGAGAACCGGGCGCTGCGCGGGGAGCTCGGGGGTCAGCCTTCCTTTGGGACCGAGCCACGGAACCGGAGCCCGGTGTCACCGGCAGCAATACAGCACCGGACCGGGGTGGATGTCGTCAACCCGTACATCAGCCTGCGGCGGAACGTGTCCGCGCCAGCGCTCGAGGGGCAATACAAGGGTTAAGTCCTACAGCCAGGGGGGCTCAGCCCTTAGTTAATAACTGCATGTCGTGACGTTAGAATTATAAGGTTCTATCTCCATTTTTGTCAAAATTTAGTGTTTTACATAATCTGATCCATTAGGTGTTTATTAATGCCTGTGTGGTGTTATTTTTTAAATGTTGACATTTTTGAGTTAGTAATTCATATAATACAAAGGTTCCATCTCACAAAACATAATGTAATGTAAAAACTTTGACGCTCAATATCTCTGAACTGCCCTAAACGGAGATAGAACCTTATAATTCTAACGTCAAGATGTGTTTGTTTGTGTACAAATGTAAAGGTATTAGGTCTATAGGCATTGATATCTGTCAATGGGCTACTTTCAACTTTGCATAATGGTTGAATTTGGCTGAAATGTCCTTGACTTCACAGAGAACTTAATGACGGTCCGCCGGTACTCCATATCCTCCAACATGCCGACCGGGTTGAGGGACAGAGGGGGAACGGACCGGCCACCGGGAGACAGAGACGACGGGACGGGAGAGAGTTCTAGTTGGGGAATGCTGTACCGGCAGGTCCACGGGAACACTTCCAACATCTTTGGACATTCGTCCCAAGAGGAGATCAGCAACACGGCCAAGTCAGACAAGCTGACCAACAGGCGCTCCCTCCAGGAGTACGTGCACAAAAACAGGTGTGTTGTCCAGGTCTTCACTCTCCTCAAACAAAAACAAATACATATATACAACTATAGTTTTCTTCCTTTTCTCTAACACTGTGACTGCTTCTAGCACGTATTCTTATAATAAGTCTGCGATGATGTATTATTAGCCTATTGCCTTATAGACTTGTTTCAATCAGGCTAAGATCAGAATCAGAATCAGAAGACTTTATTTGCCATGACATGTAAACATATTAGGAATTTGGTTTGGGACAGTGGAGCACGGTTTACAGCAGGACAGGTGCAAGACAGGACAAGACAGTGCAAACCAACATTATAGTGCAAAGAGTCATAAATAATATAAATATAAGAAGTGCAAAAAATCAAGTGTTCAAGTGTTCATGTCCAGACAGTCCAAAGCTCTCTGGGTGGGGGTGGAGGGATGGTAGATAGATAAGATAAGATAAGGCTAAGATAAGAGCTTAACGAATAACGTGCAAATGTACAGTAAGCTGAGGCTACTACAGTCTCTCAAATGAATATGCTTTGCTTACAATTAAAACTTATTTTACAGGACCAAAGTAAAAACTGTCACCTTCCTCCTACCCGTGGACGACATTTACACCAACCGGCCCGTTCTGGCCAACCACCCGACAGACCAGACCAGCGAACTGGACTCTATTGCGGAGACGGATTCCTGAGTTGAAGATGGGCCTAGGATAGCGAGATATCGAATGAGCTTGTGGTGCGTTCAACTGAGTGATATTTGGTCATCAATCTGGTCACAGTATTTCTATATTTCAGATATTTGATATCGTCTTACTGCAGATGTTTGCCACACATGGTATTGTAGATCTCTGCAGGTCAAGTGTGAATATCAAGACTGAAAACGGGGACAGAAATGATGCTATAACCGGTCATTGCAGAATATGCCTAAGTGATGTAGCCTATACCAACAGCTAGGTAAATTGCAGAAATGATAGCCTACCAACAGACACTATCAAGAAGATCAGATTAGGCAGTTTGTCTTAAGGTCAGTTTAGACACACACGCACACAGACGCGCGCACACACACACACACACACACACGCACACACACACACACACACACACACACACACACACACACACAGTCACACACCCACACACCCACACACACCCACACACCCACACACGCTTACAAACTCCGGTTTCAGGTTCTGTTTCCATCCGGCCAACGCAATCCATGCGCGGTCATTGGTGATGAGCAACTGACCCCCTTTCGCGCGGATCGGATTTCCGGACTCTTCAACCCAGTGTCAGGTCGGTGTCAGGTCGGAGCCACGCGGACGCTGCGAGTGACGAGTGGCCCTGGGTGACTATGTGATGATCATCACTTATTCACAGATGTTTGTTTCTCAAAACCAACTAGGTCACTAGGTGTTAGCTATGTGACATTTCATCCATCCAAATAGGTCATGTACATAATAGGCCTATATAATCAGTTTTGACTATTCATCTCTGTCAATTATTTTTTTATTTAATTTAATAATGAGATCTGGTTCAGCAGAAAGTAATCTGGTTCGGTTGTTCATTTGCTATTTTCTCTGTGAGATTTTTATCATCATTCAATCAATCATTACTGTAATAAGATGGCATGTTTTGTGTGTTATTCATCGAATGTTATATATAAATTACGTGTTCACCATTAAATGCCCACGTTAGTACAGCTTGGTGATCATTCATCTTCAGCTAGTCTAATGTTCGAGTTGACAAGCTCTACAAACACAAGCATACACTTCAATACAAATACTCAGAAAACAAAATCACATGGATAGTTATACTGTTTACAACTCTGAGCGACATATGGCACTGCACTCCTAATAGTGAAACAATGACATTATTCAAGTCTTCCTCTTGTACATCTCACACTAAACCCTAAATATAAGAACAGTGAACAGCTAAAGGCTTTTTTCTATATTGGCTCAGCAGTAGTCAGTTAGCCAGTCAATCAGCCAGTCAGTCAGTCAGTCAGTCAGTCAGTCAGTCAGTCAGTCAGTCAGTCAGTCAGTCAGTCAGTCAGACAGTCAGTCAGTCAGTCAGTCAGACAGTCAGTCAGTCAGACAGACAGTCAGTCAGTCAGTCAGACAGACAGACAGTCAGTCAGTCAGTCAGCCAGCCAGCCATGCAGCCAATTAATTGTTGTCAGCCAGTAATTAATTAATCAGCCAGTCAGATAGTTAGTCAGTCAGTCAGCCAGTCAATCGGTCAGTCAGACAGTCAGCCAGTCAGTCAGTCATGATAGTTTTCAGTGTAATGTAAGGACATTGTTATGAAAATCTGAATGCTACTCATATTTCAGAGCATACAGTAAAGCTTCAGTTCAATTGGTAGCGATCAGGGAATGAAAGAAAAACTTAATTTACAAACACTGCTTTGGTCAGGAAAAAGCTGGATCCTACGTTACTACACTACACTACCTCAGCCATGAGGTGTCATTTGACCGCTGTGAGTAAAAATAAATTCTATCTTTGCCTTTCATGACTTTTCCTAGATATGTGCGTTCTACCACCCAGTATCCTTACATTTTCAAAATCTAGCCAGTATAAAGCAACTTTGCAGTATTCCTGTGTGTTTCTGTGTATTTGTGCTATAGTATTTGGCTGCCATCGTTTTTTTCCAAGGCTGCAATTCTCACATACACACACACTGTGCTGAATCGTCATGCTTCATGCTTCGGTGCTGAATTAGATTCAGCGAATAAGATTGGCTCCAAAATGTACAACTGTCTTGCGTATTGTGTATTATTATCATTGATGCTGCGAGGTTGACATGAAAATTGTAGCCTTATAGCCTGACTCCTGCCTGCCTGTCTGCCCACTCTGGCTTCGGTTGGGGGCTCACACATGCTCTCCACACCCTACCTTTATGATGCTCAACAAAAACTGAGACTGTGAGCATTGCTGATTTTTTTGTTTGTTTTTTGTTATTTGTTGTTGTTGTTGTTGTTGTTATTTGTTGTTGTTGATGTTTTTCTTCTTTGTTATATGTTTTTATGATGATTATGTTCTGTGTGGACCCCAGGAATAGTAGCTGATGCTTTGCAATGGGGATCCTAACAAATCAAATCAAATCAAATCTCAACAACGTAACCAATTAACTATACCACTCTCAACCACTCTACCCACTCCACTGAACTACTACCCCAGGCTTATCATATCTATGTAGTCAGCCTCATTACATGTTTGGCAAGCAGTAGTCAGCTACATGTGTATGTTCTTATAGCCAAGGAAAAGAGAATGATACCTACTCTCTGTTTCAATGTGTCTGTAGTTTAATTTCAACATTTAGACCACTATGTCAGACCTTCAGGATAATGAGTTGTATTTTTAGACAACTAAATTATAATTGCAGTAATTGATGCAGGCTGGGTCCTGGATTAAATCCATTGTGACAGACCTACAAAGAAGAGAATGACATAGTATACAATTGGTAGTAAATAATTAAATCAGAATATCTGTTGATATGAAGGTGAATTTATGGTATATGCATGCAGAGATACTTCCTAATTCTAACTCTCCTCCCATCCCTGTCTTAGAATGTGGTTCTGGGGGCACATAGTGGCCTAGCACAATAATGCACTTACCACATACAGTGAGGTGCAAAAATGTAGGCACCCCTGGTTTAAATGTCTGTTACAATTAATCTCCAAGTGATTGAAAGCAAACCTGAACACTAAATGCTACAACGTTTTTAAATGCTAAAAAAGGAAAAGGGCCCTGTGCATAAGTTTGGGAACCCTTTTGGATTATTCTTTGTTACCTTTTGAGAAGATGATTGCGAAGGGCCAGACCAGAATCAAGATAGTTCACTTCCACCATCAAGGAGAAGGCTACAAAAAACTCTTGCAACGTTTCAAACTACCCATTTCCACTGTCAGAAACATCATCAGAAAATGGAAAATATACAAATACAATTGAAGTCAAGGCAAGATCTGGAAGACCAAGAAAATGTTCAGATAGAATGGCCCGAGATCTGGTGAGAGATGCTCAGAAGAACCCACACATCACTGCAAAAGAGCTGCAAAAGAGTAGCAGACACCTGACTAGTTGTTCACAGGACAACAATACAGCGTACCTTAAACAACAAAGACCTACATGGCAGAGTTGCCAGAAAGAAGCCTTTCCTACGACCTCAACACAAAATTAAGCATCTGAAGAATGCAAAAGAAAACCTTGAGAAACCTGAAGCCTATTGGAACAATGTGCTTTGGACTGACGAAACTTGATTGAACTTTTTGGCCACAACCAAAGAAGGTATGTTTGGAGAAAAAAAGGGTGAAGCATTTGTAGAAGCATTTGCATTTGTATTTGTAGAAGAACACCTTGCGAATCAAGGACCCCAATTGAAATAAGCCAGTGGCTTTCTTGTTTTTTTTATCCTTTTAGTTGACCTTGTATGTAATATGTACTTTCATGTACCTACTTCTGCAAATCTTCTAATAAAGTTTTCAATCAATCAATCAAACTCGTGACGTTAGAATTATAAGGTTCTATCTCCATTTTTGTCAAAATTGAGTTTGTTACATAATCTGATCCATTAGGTGTTTATTAATGCCTGTGTGGTGTTGTTTTTTAAATGTTGACATTTTTGAGTTAGTAATTCATAAAATACAAAGGTTCCATCTCACAAAACATAATGGAATGTAAAAACGTTGACGCTCAATATCTCTGAACTTCCCTAAACGGAGATAGAACCTTCTCATTCTAAACGGAGATAGAACCTTATCATTCTAAACGGAGATAGAACCTTATCATTCTAAACGGAGATAGAACCTTATCATTTTAAACGGAGATAGAACCTTATCATTCTAAACGTTGATAGAACCTTATCATTCTAAGCTCACGAACTGTTAACAGTGAGCTATCCAAACAGCGAGGTTGCTGTCAGTCAGTATAGAGACTTTGTAACAAAAACAAGAAGGCTATAAGCAATTGGCGAACAAATTATGAATATTTAGGCTGCGTTCGTAAATTCGCTCTGGAAATCTTATCAGCACTCATGGAATGCCTCTCTCTAACCCAGTGTGCGCTCCGGCGCTCTCAGAGCGAATTTACGAACGTAGTCTGAGTTAGGTTAGCAACGCGCTTGTGTAGTGTGTTTTCACTTCACTTTTTTGTGACTTTCAGACACTGACATTTTGATACCGCCTAAATGCTATCTATCCAGCCCAACCGCCCAAATGCTTTTTTTCCCGGGCCAGTGTGATCAAAAGTAGCGGTAACCCGCCCCATCTGGCAACCCTGGGGGAGGGCGCATGCGTACTGGCGCGTCTCCGGTCAGCGTGGCGCAAACGCCTGTGATTGGCTTACATACCAGGTTTCCACGACAACTCAAAACACTAATGTTTATTTATTAACGAACGGTGACTTCTCTGAAGTTTGCATAGGATTTCTTGACCTCATTTTATAGCCTTTTTCAGAACAACACGTGTTGTGTTTGATAGGATTTTCACCAAAATATTTTTTTGTAGTTTAGTTTGCCTTACCACACTTGTCAGGTCACTGACATATTAATTCCTAGTTTGTTTTAGAATAGGGATAAAGTCATGGATGGGGAGGTAGACCAGAGAGAAAATGACCCTAACACTGGAAATGAAAACATAAACAAGAGCATTGACCAACTCCAACAGACACCATCTGAAGAGCCCTCAGAGAACAAGTCATCTCATTCTGGAGACAACCAGGAAGGAGCAGATTCCCCTGCAGATGAATCAGTCACAGCTGAGGAGGGAGGAGCTGATCAGAGTGGACAAGAAGTCATATCAGAGATTACAGAGGTGACCACCAACCCAGCCACATCTGAGCCAGGGGAGGTGTCTGGAGATGAGGTGTCCACTGGAGCCGACCTGCCCTCAAGCAAGACCTTCGAAGAGGGGGAGGCCCCAGAGATAAACCCCCTCATTGGTGAACCTCTATCACGTGAGAGCAGCCTCGTGCTCACAGACCATGATCACGAAAAAGATAGACCACCTGCGCTGGACCCAGGGACCCCGGAGAGGGAGAGCTGTAGCCCCACGCAAGAGGAAGATAAAGACCCTTCTCCCGTCGAAGAGACGAGGCCCGGCATCGACTACCAAGAGTACATGGACCTCTTCCATCAGCTCCAGAGAGAGACGGAGGCACTGACCCAGCACAACGCCCAGCTCCAGACAAAGCTGGTGCTGTACTTCCGCAAGAAGACGGGAAACGCCACGCGGCCGGAGAAGGAGAAGGACAAGGGTTCGGTGTCCGACAAGGAGCAGCGCTACCACAAGTACATGGCCACCATACAGGACCTGAAGCGGCAGCACCGGCGCCACTCGGAGGCGGCCCGGCGACAGGCCGACGAGCTCCGGCTGCAGACCCAGGAGAAGCTGGACCTGGTGGAGCGCGAGCGGAGCGCCTTCGCGGCGGCGAAGCGCGACGTGGCGGTGGCGGCGCTGAGCCGGGGCGGCCCGGGCAAGGCGGCGGCGCGGGCCGAGACGGAGCGGCTCCAGGCGCAGGAGCGGCGCGGGGAGGACGAGCTGGCGCGCGTGCGCCTGGAGAACGTCAAGCTGAAGAACGAGACGCGGCGGCTGGGGGCCACGCTGCGCAGCCGCGAGGAGCCGGGCGTGGGCCTGCACCTGATCGACTTTGAGCAGCTGAAGATCGAGAACCGCACGTACGGCGAGAAGATCGAGGAGCGCAACGAGGAGCTGCTCAAGCTGCGGAGCAAGACCACCGGCACCGTCCAGGTGCTGACCCACGTCAAGGAGAAGCTCCAGTCGGTGCAGACGGAGAACCATGCCAAACGGGCCCAGCTGGCCGGGGCGGAGGCGGCGGTGGCCAGGAAGAGGGACGTGCTAGGGCGGACCAAGCGGGCCAGGGACGGCCTGCGGACGGACAACCTGAAGCTGAGTCAGCGCCGCGGCCTGCTGGGGAACGACAGCCTGCTGAGGGACTTCGAGGAGAAGGTGGACGCCTCGGAGGGCCTGGAGGACAGGCTGGAGGGGCTGAAGCGCAGGAACGCAGAGATCACCCTCAAGTGTGCCACGGTGAAGAAGAAGCTGCAGCAGGCAGCCAAACCAACAGCTCCATGAATGAGAATGTACACGGACACAGACACACACACACACACACACACACAGGCATATACATACAGTACATACATACATACACACACATCAGGCATGTATATAATTATTCACATAATAGTTAGTAGTAAAAGTAAAAGTTTTCTTTATTCCTCTCAACATTCTAACCTTTTTATTACAGCGTTGGAGTGTAGAATGGTACAGTATTTCACCTAAAAGTCTTGCATAAAAAATCTGGTACCAATAGTACATTTATTGTTCAGTGCGTTATTTTAATCGGATACATTCTGAAACATGTTAGGGGCCCGGTAACACCCCTGCACTCATATACTACTGTAGAAAATACATCGTTTATTATATCCAAACATTTGACCAACGTACTCACTCCAAAACAACACAAAGACAGACCGATGCTAACTCATTCTTAATGAGTATTAATCACCAAACTAGCAGGGCCACATAGGGGCAGAATGATATAGGCTGTTGGTGCACATTGGGGGAGACACACACACACACACACACACACACACACACACACACACACAAAAGGTCATTTGAACAGTGATTTCTGCCAGCAAACGACACAGACCAAGTGTTGAGTGTAAAATGAATGTGGGCCAATGGAGCTTTTCCTTAAAAAAAACATATTTATGACTCAAGTTGTTCAATTACAATCTATCCTGATCCCGTAGTGACTCAACATATAACACTGTATAGTCTGCTTCGTTTAATAAGCTAAATTATTTACTAAACATATTTACTCTATCCTGTGATCTCTCTCACTGGCATACATGAGCGAGTATGCACAAACACGCACACGCACACACACACACACACACACACACACACACACACACACACACACACACACACACACACACACACACACACACACACACACACACACACACACACACACACACACACACACACACGGCCAGTACAAAGTCTATGACTTGATCCCCTGACTGATCATGTGTGAGACCTATACTATACATCAATATCTGATCCTCAAAGGGAGACCTAACTGTATAGCTGGCTCTCCCCCCGGATGAGCTGAATAGCTTCTAAGCCCGCTTTGAGAACAACAGCATCAGCCTCTCCCTCTCCACAGGTATAGTTCCCTCCTGCTTCAAGTCAGCCATCAATGATCCCTGTGCCGAAAAAGAACAAGGTAACTCGCCTGAATGACTTTCGCGCTGTTGCTCTCACTTCCGGAGTGAGCGAATTCTGTGAGAAGCTGGTCAAAGAGCTGGGGCCTCGTTTATAAAGCTAAAAACTGTGCGCAAGTCCCACACCTGCTTCCCCTTATAAATCAACATTTTGCGCACATGAACGAGCGTCTTGTCCCACCCTTTTAACGCCCATAGTTGCCTATAAATATATATATACATGTATATATTATTATTTTTAAGTATCAAAAGTTTCGGTACCGGTACCGTTTTAAAAGTAGCGGTTTGGCACCGGTATCAGATAAAGCCCAAACGACACCCAAGCCTAATTATAAATGCACGACACATTTGATAAATCTGTCCCAACACTTTTGGGTACCCTGAAACAGGGGGGCTATGCATAAAAAGTGTTGCTTAATTGTTTGATCGCCCACATTTCTTCCATTGTAGCCTGATGAGGGATATCACTGGTGCTACTACGTTTCAACGCAAGAGAAATCACACAGGAAGTGTCTGTACCCTTCTACAACATGCCATTCACACTCCAAAATGTTGATTTGGTGTGTGATTTCTCTGAACTTGCACGCATACACACACACAGGGCTCGACATTAAGGCTTGTCCGCTTGTTAGCGACGCGCTTGTGTCTAGTGTGTTTTGACTTCACTTTTTTGTAACTTTCAGGCACTGACATTTTGAGACCGCCTAAATGCTATTCATCCAGGCCAGCCCAACCGCCCAAATGCTTTTTTTCCGGGCCAGTGTGATCAAAAGTAGCCCATTCGACGGTAACCCAGCCCATCTGGCAACCCTGGGGGAGGGCGCATGCGTACTGGCGCGTCTCCGCTCAGACTGCTGCGTGGCGCAAACGCCTGTGATTGGCTGACATACCTCGTTTCCACGACAACTCAAAACACTAATGTTTATTTATTAACGAACGGTGACTTCTCTGAAGTTTGCATAGGATTTCTTGACCTCATTTTATAGACTTTTCCAGAACAACACGTGTTGTGTTTGATAGAATTTTCACCAAAATATGTTGTAATAGTTATAGTGTAGTTTGCCTTACCACTTGTCAGGTCACTGACATATTAATTCCTAGTTTGTTTTAGAATAGGGATAAAGTCATGGATGGGGAGGTAGACCAGAGAGAAAATGACCCTAACACTGGAAATGAAAACATAAACAAGAGCATTGACCAACTCCCACAGACACCATCTGAAGAGCCCCCAGAGAACAAGTCATCTAATTCTGAAGACAACCAGGAAGGAGCAGATTCCCCTGCAGATGAATCAGTCACAGCTGAGGAGGGAGGAGCTGATCAGAGTGGACAAGAAGTCATATCAGAGATTACAGAGGTGACCACCAACCCAGCCACATCTGAGCCAGGGGAGGTGTCTGGAGATGAGGTGTCCACTGGAGCCGACCTGCCCTCAAGCAAGACCTTCGAAGAGGGGGAGGCCCCGGAGATAAACCCCCTCATTGGTGAACCTCTATCACGTGAGAGCAGCCTCGTGCTCACAGACCATGATCACGAAAAAGATAGACCACCTGCGCTGGACCCAGGGACCCCGGAGAGGGAGAGCTGTAGCCCCACGCAAGAGGAAGATAAAGACCCTTCTCCCGTCGAAGAGACGAGGCCCGGCATCGACTACCAAGAGTACATGGACCTCTTCCATCAGCTCCAGAGAGAGAAGGAGGAACTGACCCAGCTCCAGACCAAGATCGAGGAGCGCAACGAGGAGCTGCTCAAGCTCCAGACGGAGAACCGGGTCAAACGGGCCCAGCTGGCCGGGGTGAAGGCGGAGGTGGCCAACTTGCTGACGCGTGCCAAGCGGGCCATGGACGGCCTGCGGACGGACAACCTCAAGCTGAGTCAGCGCCGCGGCCTGCTGGGGAACGACAGCCTGCTGAGGGACTTCGAGGAGAAGGTGGACGCCTCGGAGGGCCTGGAGGACAGGCTGGAGGGGCTGAAGCGCAGGAACGCAGAGATCACCCTCAAGTGTGCCACGGTGAAGAAGAAGCTGCAGCAGGCAGCCAAACCAACAGCTCCATGAATGAGAATGTACACGGACACAGACACACACACACAGGCATATACATACAGTACATACATACACACACACACACATCAGGCATGTATATAATTATTCACATAATAGTTAGTAGTAAAAGTAAAAGTTGTCTTTATTCCTCTCAACATTCTAACCTTTTTATTACAGCTTTGGAGTGTAGAATGGTACAGTATTTCACCTAAAAGTCATGCATAAAAAATCTGGTACCAAAAGTACATTTATTGTTCAGTGCGTTATTTTAATCGGATACATTCTGAAACATGTTAGGGGCCCGGTAACACCCCTGCACTCACATACTACTGTAGAAAATACATCGTTTATTATATCCAAACATTTGACCAACGTACTCACTCCAAAACAACATAAAGACAGACCGATGCTAACTCATTCTTAATGAGTATTAATCACCAAACTAGCAGGGCCACATAGGGGCAGAATGATATAGGCTGCTGGTGCACATTGGGGGAGACACACACACACACACACACACACACACACACACACACACACACACAAAAGGTCATTTGAACAGTGATTTCTACCAGCAAACGACACACACCAAGTGTTGAGTGTAAAATGAATGTGGGCCAATGGAGCTTTTTTCCTAAAAAAACATATTTATGACTCAAATTGTTAAATTACAATCTATCCTCATCCCGTAGTGACTCAACATATAACACTGTATAGTCTGCTTCGTTTAATAAGCTAAATTATTTACTAAACATATTTACTCTATCCTGTGATCTCTCTCACTGGCATACATGAGCGAGCATGCACAAACACGCACACACACACACACACACACACACACACACACACACACACACACACACACACACACACACACACACACACACACGGCCAGTACAAAGTCTATGACTTGATCCCCTGACTGATCATGTGTGAGACCTATACTATACATCAATATCTGATCCTCAAAGGGAGACCTAACTGTATAGCTGGCTCTCCCCCAGGATGAGCTGAATAGCTTCTAAGCCCGCTTTGAGAACAACAGCATCAGCCTCTCCCTCTCCACAGGTATAGTTCCCTCCTGCTTCAAGTCAGCCATCAATGATCCCTGTGCCGAAAAAGAACAAGGTAACTCGCCTGAATGACTTTCGCGCTGTTGCTCTCACTTCCGGAGTGAGCGAATTCTGTGAGAAGCTGGTCAAAGAGCTGGGGCCTCGTTTATAAAGCTAAAAACTGTGCGCAAGTCCCACACCTGCTTCCCCTTATAAATCAACATTTTGCGCACATGAACGAGCGTCTTGTCCCACCCTTTTAACGCCCATAGTTGCCTATAAATGGTCGGTGAAGCCACGCACGGTTACGGAAACTAGAGCAGCTGGAGCCGGAGTACCTCAGACTGACCAACACACAGAATCGCACCGAGGTATACACAGAACAACACAAACACACACACACACACACACACACACACACACACACACATCCAAAGCCTAAGAATTTTACTCTGTTACACTTGTGTAATGTGACGTAACAATAAACCTGAAACTTGATCCTGCAACCATTCAGCTGTCTACTGAGTGACTGCATCTCTGTAGCACCAGTGAGCTTGGTCTTGTGCAGTCTGAGCAATCGGTTGAGTTTTGGTCAGTAGTCGGTTGTGTCGCGGTCAGGTGCGTAACGAGGTCTGCAGTGCCTTCATGTCTCTAAGAAGTCTCAGGCTGTTCTGACTGCGATCGCCAGGTCGAACCCTGACCGCTCCGGGAGATCGACCGCGTGTGGTCACTGTGGTGGTCACTCTCAGCTCCCCTCTTCTCCCTAGTTTCTGATCACACACCTCCCTTCTTAACCTCTCCATCTACGGAGAGGGAGAGGGAGAGGGAGAGGGAGGGAGAGAGAGAGAGAGAGAGAGAGAGAGAGAGAGAGAGAGAGAGAGAGAGAGAGAGAGAGAGAGAGAGAGAGAGAGAGAGAGAGAGAGAGAGAAAATATGCTTGCATCATCCCATAATCTACAGAGTAAATTTGACTACAAAACAAATAATAATGACCAATCCAAGCACTCTAAAACAATACGGAGGGAGGATATTTGAGAAGCTCCTGCTGAGAGAGAAGGCTTCTCACGACAACCTCTGAAGACATTCCCCTCGCACGGTGTGCCGACAAGTAGCCTCCGTCTTTTGGTGTGTGTGTGTGTGTGTACCTGTGCTTGGTGTTTATGTAGCTTGCTGATCTGTTCTCCTTTTCTTGCCATCCTCTTGAGTAGATTCTCCTGCTCCCTCTGCAGCTCTCTCCTCTCCTCATGCCCACACACACACACCTCGATCTGCTGCTCCAGCTCCTGCTGCACCCTGCGAAACACACACAGGAACACACACACACACACACACAGGAACACACACACACACACACACACACACACACACATACAGCTTTAACTGCAAACTAAAACACAAAGTTACACGCTCACATGCAAGCGCGTGCACACACACACACACACACACACACACACACACACACGCACACGCACACGCACACACTCACATGCTCATTTGTCGGAGCTCTTCCTGTAGAGCCTGTAGCAGCTCTGTTAACTCCTCCCCACCGGAGGAGGCGGAGCTACCATCAGAGCGGCTGTGACCTGCAGTATGAGCCGTGCTCTGGACCGTTAGACTGTTAGAGAGGACACGCGTGTTACAGAGGACAGGCTGGTGCTGCTTCAATAGAGACAGAACCGACTGGACGTTGGCTCTGACTGAGTGGCTACGTCCTACAGCCTAGGGGAGTGGGAGGGAGGGAGAGAGATTAGAGTTAGGGATGGTATCAGTCACTGGTGCTGGTTGTAAACTGTAACATTGTACATATCACATTAAGGATTAGACTTTAGGATTAAACATTAGTACATTCATTGAGCTGAATACCTTGGAAAACCTGTGTGTGTGTGTGTGTGTGTGAGTGAGTGTGTGTGCCCGCGTACCATTCCGGACACAAAGGGCACATCCCTTAAACTCAGTCTATAGTGTGGCTGGGTGTGTGAGGGCTGCAAAAAAAAAGAGGTCACTGTAATATCAGGATGCATATTAATTCAATATTTGTACTCTGCATAAAGGATTGATGACGTTTGTCAGCAAGTTTACTACTGTGCCCTACACGCAGGACACCCTGCGTCAGTAACAGGACACCCTGCGTCAGTAACAGGACACCCTGCGTCAGTAACAGGACACCCTGCGTCAGTAACAGGACACCCTGCGTCAGTAACAGGACACCCTGCGTCAGTAACAGGACACCCTGCGTCAGTAACAGGACACCCTGCGTCAGTAACAGGACACCCTGCGTCAGTAACAGGACACCCTGCGTCAGTAACAGGACACCCTGCGTCAGTAACAGGACACCCTGCGTCAGCAATGGGGCAGTGAAGCATCGTATTATGGTTCTACACTCTCTACAAGGTTTAGATAGAAAATCAAACAATTACTTCTCAGCTTTTTCAGACGGTATTTGTGTACATATTGGTTTCACCATTCAGAAATGACAACACTTTGTATGCTGTTTCATGTTGTCGACCGTGTTATTATATAGCCTATATATATATATACATGTATATATTATTATTTTTAAGTATCAAAAGTATCGGTACCGGTACCGTTTTAAAAGTATCGGTTTGGCACCGGTATCAGATAAAGCCCAAACGATACCCAACCCTAATTATAAATGCACGACACATTTGATAAATCTGTCCCAACACTTTTGGGTACCCTGAAACAGGGGGACTATGCATAATGGTTGCTTAATTGTTTGATCGCCCACATTTCTTCCATTGTAGCCTGATGAGGGGTATCACTGGTGCTACTACGTTTCAACGCAAGAGAAATCACACAGGAAGTGTCTGTACCCTTCTACAACATGCCATTCACACTCCAACATGTTGCTTTGGTTAAAAACAACAATCTGAACTTATCCTTAAATGTTTGGAGTCTCACTCACACGCATGCACGCATACAAACATACACACATACACGCATGCACACGCACACACACACACACACACACACACACACACACACCTTGGAGGCGTGTCTCTTCTCTCTTCTTCTTGGTGGGTGGGGTGACACTGACTGGAGGAGGATCCTATTGGCTTCATCCAGACCTGTCTGTAGCTGAAGACCATCCATGCGAGAGTAGAACACAACACAGTCAACTCAGTGTGTGTGTGTGTGTGTGTGTGTGTCTGTGTCTGTGTGTCTGTGTGTGTGTCTGTGTGTGTGTGTGTGTGTGTGTGTGTGTGTGTGTGTGTGTGTGTACAGTACCTGCTTGGCCTTGTCCTGCACCAGTATTCTCTGGTGTTCCTCCTCCAGTAGTTTTATCTCCAGCTCTCGGATCTTCCTCTGGCGCACACACGCACGCACACACACACACACACACACACACACACACGCACACGCACACGCACACGCACACGCACACACAAACACAATAATGACATTATTACCAGATATTGTATTGGATACAGTATGGTTGTGTGTGTGTGTGTTTCAAGTTTATTTGTAACGTCACATTACACAAGTGTAACAGAGTAAAATTATTAGGCTTTGGATGTGTGTGTGTGTGTGTGTGTGTGTGTGTGTGTGTGTGTGTGTTGTTCTGTGTATACCTCGGTGCGATTCTGTGTGTTGGTCAGTCTAAGGTATTCCTGCTCCAGCTGCTCTAGTTTCCGTAACCGCGCGTGGCTAGCGGCCTGATCAGGGTCACGGTCATGTGATTGGACAGCTGTCCTGGCTGTCTCCATAGAAACCTGAGAGTGTCAAGAATCTGTAGCCTTTATCATAGACACTGTGGTGTTATTGTTAATGTGCTTGTGAAATAACACAACAGATACCAGTACCAGTCAACATTTTGGACACACTTCCCCCATTCAATTGACTCAATTAAATCAACTTTTGATTGGTACTGTATATATTAAACACATGTCATTTGCGGGTTCGAGCCAGGCTTTGGCTAGCTGAGGGCTAAGCTAAGATAGCAGAGGCCTGTGCTAACCTGTTGTTTGAGCAAGGTGGTTCTCTCTGCCTTGGCGTTGCGGACAGTCCTCTTCATGCGCTCGAGCTGCTGCTCTAACAGAACACAGCGGGACTCCGCCGAAGCTAACTGTGCTAGCAGCTCTGAGAAGGAGCAAGATAGAGAGAGAAGGGGAAATTAGATTACATTAGATTCAACTTAATTGTCATCGCAGAGTACAAGTACTATACAACAAAATGCAGTTAAGCATCCAACCAAAAGTGCAAATAGTGATAGAAAGGGCATAAAAAGAGCAAGAATGGTAGTGATAGGTGACTATGCAATACACAGTATGTGCAGAGGTAGTAGTGTAAACATCGGTTTAGTTTAGAGGAATATACAGTTATGAGCTATGTACAGTTAGGTAGTTTATGTACAGTATCTAATGTGCAGAAGTATAAACAGTGAGAGTAATAGGGAGAGATGGAGAAGGACAGAGCGAGGGGGAAGGATAGAAAGAGACAGAGCGAGAGAAGCGGAATGTGAGAAGAATAGAATTTGATTACTACCAAATACAGCTCTTCATTTGGAGAATAATACACTATAAAACACTCCAATGAGGGTTACACAGAAACTACACTGGCAGCGCACGTGTGCCCACAAGCATAAGAGCTTAGAGCGAAGCGTCTTAGTAGAACCAGTTTCTAGTTGACACACGCGGAGGAAAACAGGCACTTGCAAATGCTCTCAGACGCTTGCTTGGGATGTGGGGGAAATGATTGAATAGAATAGCGAGAAATTTGCAACGCTTGTATGTTAGCGGCCCATGAGCGCGGCCAGTGTAGTTTCAGCATTAGGGGTTACATGTCTTTACCTTGGTTGCATGCTGGCTGGTCACTAGTCTCTGTCTTTGTGTCTCTCTGAGTGTGTATGTCTGCGCGTTTGTGGGTGTCATCTCTGTCACTTTGTGTGAGTTTGAGTAATGCGTCTTTCTCACTCTGTGTGTGTGAGACAGTGGCTGCTGTATTTTTCTCCAAGCTGTCAAAACTCCGCTTTGCTCTGCCTCTCTCCCGCTCCAACATTCGGATCTTCTCCTGAAGGTTCCTCAAAGCAGACAAGATAGCTGCGCGCACACACACACACACACACACACACACACACACACACACACACACACACACACACACACACACAAATATTCAGTGTATTCCCCTCAGGAGATCCCTAGTATATATTGTCACAAACACTGACAAATAGCCATTCAATCAGCCGCAACCTCACTTAGTTGAGAGGAGGGAAGGGGGTTGTTTGGAAGGACAGTTGAATGGGTGAGAGGGATAGATAGAGGGATGTATGGATGGATGGATAAGATGTGGGATAGAGGGATGGGCGGAGGGACGATATCAGCTGAGCCTTTTAGGTAGAGTGGTGTAAGGTGTCACCACCACCTGCACCTACTGTGGCCATGACGACCAGATACAACACTAGTCAGAGTTAACTGACTGAGGAGAACACACACGCATGCATGCATGCACGCTCACACGCACACGCACACGCACACACACACACACACACACACACACACACACACACACACACACACACACACACACACACACACACACACCTTCTCTCTTTTTCTCGTTACCTGCATGGCTGCTCTCTGGGAAGGCCTTGCTGGGTGGTGTGGTGTGTGTGCAGTGGGGATGGTGTGTATGCATATTAATAAAGGGATGGTGTGTGGGGTAATCTTTGAAGGAGGGCATAGACACATTGTCTGACGTCATCAAGGACGTCATCAAGCCTGGGTTGGGCTCCAGCTCCTACACAGAAACACATCCAATGGTATATTAGTGAACACAACACAACCCCACTCAGTCATACTTATATTATAAGTCAACAGAATCTAGGGTTAGCCCAAGATCATTCACTCGCCCAATCTCTCACAGAGGAAAAACAAGAAGTTCCTATATAAGAGAAGCACTGTCTCTGAAAAGCTTCAGAAAATGATATGGGTTAAAGTTAAAGTAGATCAGATTAGTTTCCGTGCAGCTCTGTAACCTATAGATGCATCACCTAACGCTACTTTGAATGCAGTTGCATTGCAATGGACATACGTACCCCAATGTTTCCCACCAGTAGAACCTGGAGCAGAAGTTCCCTGGGTTCACCTCCTCTGCGATCTGGTGCTCTGTTGACAGCAAAAAATGATGGATGCGCGCGATTTGTACGTAGTTTTACTCCGGGTGGGTGGAGTTTTTCCCTCAAAATAAAACTACAGTTCCCTGAAAAAACTACAGTTCCCAAAACTACAGTTCCCTGTCAGCCACATAATGACTTCCGCAGAGGAAGTGGCGCGTGTTGACCAGAGAGTAGGTCCACTCGATTTGTACGAGTGTCTGGAAGGTGTCTGGAAGTTGTGCATGGGGTGGGTGGTGTATGCACTGGAATGGGAACAATTACCCCCCAGGGACCTTCCATAGGGGCATACATACCCGGGATCAATCCAGAAGAGATTTGGTGAGGCTGCATTCTCATTTTATGCACCCAAATTGTGGAATGCACTGCCAGTTTACATTAGGGATCATGCAACCTCAGCAAATATGTTCAAGTCAAGACTAAAAACCCATCTTTTAAATTAATATTGCCTTTAAATGACTAAATAATTAAATTAAGATGATAAAAACCCATCCTTTTAATATTGCATTTAAGTTAGTTACAAAATAATTAAATTAAGATTATATAATGATTAAAGCACTTTGAGCTGCAACGTTTGCAGGAAAAGCGCTATACAAATAAAGTTATTATTATTATTATTATTATTATTATTATTATTATTATTATTATTATTATTATTATCCGCTGGAACTACGGCGAGCCCGGCTGTGAGGGGAGGAGTTAGTAACAAAACAAAACAATAACGTAGCGTAACGCAGGTGATGAAGGACATTGAGCAAAGCAAAGAGTCAGCGTCGTCGTTATAATGTTCGCAACTGGTTAGGGAAACAATTGTGCTATTTCACCGACGATATTCGATGTACTACGGCGGCGAGCTCCGCCCTCCCTGGTTGCGTCAACGTCTAACTGGCTTTACTAATCGAGTGTACCCAGGGTGGCGAAGGGTCACGTGGTGCGTATACGACAAACACGCGGGGAAGTGAAAGCAAAACTCGCGCAGGAGGCTACCCTTGGAAACATAATAAGTGGGTACATCTCTTCTCATGGATACAGCAAGCAGACACAAGTGTCCTATTATGATGTTGTTTACAATCGCACGATGTTTCCATTGACTAACCATGTGTAGCTAATGCATATAAATTAGCCATGCATGTCTTAAAATGACTAGAAAGAAACAGTATGCAACAATACTTTTAAGTCATTCATGCAGGATGCAATAGTCCTAGTCAATAATACAACCTTATGGGTCAGTCATCATGCCATTTGGGATTATATGGCATGGAAATTGTTCACTTATTTTCCACAGCTGCTTTGCTGTGTCTAGCATGAGAGACTGCAATGGTTAACCACGTTTATTTTTATTTTTTTCATGTTATTTAGGTGACATTCCCTTCCTCAGGTGGCAGGATTCTGTGAGTTGTTTGGGTGCCGTGCCACTTGAACAACATGACTTCAGAGAACACCATGCAAGTTGCCATCATCTTATTGTTGTTTTCACAAGAGAACTGTGAGAGTGGAGTTAGTGTGTAGGGGGTAGAGCCGGCGTCTAATGATCGCAATGTCGGCAGATTGACGGTTCGAACCCTGCCTGGCCACATGTCGAGGTGTCCTTGGGCAAGACACCGAACCATAAATTGCTCCCAATGAGCGGGCAGGCGCCTTGCATGGTAGTTTGCCGCAATTGGGGGTGTGGCCATTGTAAAGTGCTTTGGAATAAGGTGCTATATAAGTATTATAATATATTGTATTGAGTATTGAGTTATAATAAGTATTCAGTTAGTGTGTAAGGTGAGAATGGGGTATATAGGCCAAGTAGAACTAGTGGATGTAGTGGTTCTAACAACAGTACCCTGGTTGGTTCTGTCGCCAGGGATGATGAAGACACCTTTAAGATCCTGATCGCTACGGACATTCACCTTGGTTACATGGAGAAGGACGCGGTCCGAGGAAACGACACTTTCAACACCCTTGACGAGATCCTAAAATGTGCCAAAGAGAATCAGGTGTGTGAAGTATAGATTGTGACGTTTTAGACGCCGTTCTAGGACCAAAACGTGCTACCGAAGCCCCTCCGGCATTCTCCTCATTGTCTACTGTCCTTTTATCACTTCGCATGGAGGATGAATCAAGTACAGTAAGCAGCCTTGAGAAGGGCCCATAGGAGCAGGAGCCTATCTCCTGTTTCCGTAGCGTGAGGCGGCTTGACGGCGGACACTCTAACCGCAAAGGCCACTGAGCTGGTTTGAATCAAGTACACATGTACATCTATTGTGATGTGATTTCCGAAAACATTCTGCTAGGAAGAGGTCTGTAGATCTGTTAGGGCCTACATCAGAACACGCTGTCTGATCTCGGTCTTGCTCTCCCACCCAGGTGGACTTCATCCTGCTAGGAGGGGATCTGTTCCACGAGAACAAACCGTCCCGTCGCTGCCTCCACTCCTGCATCTCTCTCCTCAGACAATACTGCATGGGAGACTCTCCCATCCAATTCAACATCCTTAGCGACCAAGCAGTAAACTTCAGCAACAGCAAGTGTGTGTGTTTGTGTGGCTAGTTAGTTGGCTTAGGTATGACGTCCTGTAATATAATACTACTGTTGGTGTGTGTATCTGTGTTCTCAAGTGAGCCTGTCTGTGTGTTTCAGGTTCCCCTGGGTGAACTATCAGGATGTCAATCTCAATATCTCCATCCCTGTGTTCAGTGTTCATGGTAACCATGACGACCCGACTGGGGTAGGCTCTGTCACCATAGTTACATTCTAACTCGAGGCAGATTGAAGCTCTAACATTTCTTCTGGAAGAGGTTCTGTCTGTCTTGTATGTGACACGTTCTAATGCGTTCGTCCTCATATCGGGAACTGATGTACCGTAATGATCGGACTTTTCTTTCGAAAAATGTGAATACATTTCCACGTTGTTGAAAATCAACGACACATCGCTAGTCAACTAACACAGCTTGTTTTGTTGGCCTGCTAACAATGTAAAGTAGTGTTCTAGTTAACTAGGTTGCAGTGGGGGATTACACACCGAATCCATTGCGTTGCAGTTTTTTGGCTTGACTAGCGAGTTTGTGTTGTGATTCTCAACAACGTTGAAACATAGTTCTGTGTTTCAAAAGAAAAGACTGAACATTTTGATTGGTTGCTGATATGCGTTGTATTGAAATAGAATATCATTTTGCTGTTTCAAATGTTTTATTAGAACGTCCTTGGCCGTAGTTTTTTAATTGTTAGTGAACGTTCAGAGTGACAACAAGCATTAGTCAGCGATCAGCCTTGTGTTTTGTGTGTGTGTGTGTGTGTGTGACTCAATTTCTCTCCTCCAGGCTGATGGTCTGTGTGCATTGGACCTGCTGAGTTCTGCTGGACTCCTCAATCACTTTGGTCGTCACCAGTCAGTGGAGAGAATAGAGATCAGTCCCGTCCTCTTGCAGAAAGGCAACACCAAACTAGCTCTATATGGCATTGGTTAGTGTGTGTGTGTGTGTGTGTGTGTGTGTGTGTGTGTGTATATGAGGCAATGAGGCTTGTGTTGATTCTGAGCTATATTCTCACAAGTGTGGATAGTCTTACATTGAAACAAACTAGAACGCTGTGTGTGTGTGTGTGTGTGTGTGTGTGCACAGGCTCCATCCCTGACGAACGGCTCTACAGGATGTTTGTTAATAAGCAGGTGGCCATGCTGCGCCCTAAAGAGGACCAAGACCAGTGGTTCAACCTCTTCACCATCCATCAGAACAGGTGTGTGCCACAGAACATAACAGTGTACATGGTGACGTTAGAATTACAAGGTTCTATCTCCATTTTTGTCAAAATTGAGTTTTGATCCATTAGGTGTTTATTAATGCCTGTGTGGTGTTATTTTTAAAATGTTTCCATTTTTTAGTTAGTAATTAATAAAATACAAAGGTTCCATCTCACAGAACATAATGGAATGTAAAAACTTTGACGCTCAATATCTCTGAATTGCCCTAAACGGAGATAGAACCTTCTCATTCTAAACTCACGACATAACAGGGATCATTCTGGAAATTTGCCCAAAACACCCCATTATCCCCCTCTGAATACACTGTCTGTGTATGTGTCCATGTGTGTGTGTGTGTGTGTGTGTGTGTGTGTGTGTGTGTGTGTGTGTGTGTATGTGTGTGTGTGTGTGTGTGTGTGTGTATGTCCGTGTGTGTCCGTGTGTGTCCGTGTCCAGGAGTAAGCACGGGGCCACTAACTACATCCCAGAACAGTTCCTTGATGACTTCCTGGATCTGGTGGTTTGGGGGCATGAACACGAGTGTCTGATCTCTCCGACCAGGAACGAACAACAGTTGTTCTACGTCACGCAGCCTGGCAGTTCTGTGGTCACGTCACTGTCACCTGGAGAGGCTGTGAAGAAGTAAACACACACACACACCCCATAGGAATGTAACAGATATTCAGTAGCAGCCAAAAGTCTGGACACACCTTCTCATTCAATGGTTTTTCTTTCTTTATATATATTTTTGTTGTTGTTGTTGTTTTGTAGATTTATGCTCAAGACATCAAAACTATGAAAGAATACATATGGAATTCTGTAGTAAACAAAAAAAGTGTTAAACAAACCAGAATCTGTTTTATATTTTATATTCTTCTAAGTAGCCATCTTTTTCTCTTTTTTGTGTGTTTTTCTCCCACTTCTATGTGTGTGTTTCCCCACTTCTAATGCGTGTGTGTGTGTGTGTGTGTGTGTGTGTAGGCACATTGGCCTGCTGAGGGTGAAGGGGCGTAAGATGAACCTGGAGAAGATTCCCCTCCAGACGGTTCGTCAGTTCTACATCCAGGACCTCGTCCTGTCAGACCTCCACGACCTCTTCACTCCCGAGACGCCCCAGGTCACACGCAGGGTGGAACAGTACTGCTATAACAAGGTGACACACACTATTCTCTGTATATATCTTATTAGTCCATCATTGATATGGTTTAAAAAATCTAATGTATTTGCACATACAAGCCTTATATAGATATCCTATATAATAGCAAGTCGAAAGTAAAAGTTAAAGTTGAATTGAATTGAATTGAATTGAATTGAATTGAATTGAATTGAATTGAATTGAATTGAATTGAGTTGAATTAAAATGAGTGTGATGGCGGCTGCAGGTCGAGGAGATGCTGGAGGAAGCTGAGAGAGAGAGACTGGGGAACCCCCTCAGCCCAGAGAAACCTCTCATACGTCTCAGAGTAAGACGCACACACTTTCTTACTCTCTCAAACATGCACTCACACACACACACACGTCTGACTGAGAGAGAGACTTATTGATGATACGATTTCTTACACGATTTTACTGTGTGTGTGTGTGTGTGTGTGTGTGTGTGTGTGTCTGTGTCTGTGTTTGTGTGTGTGTTTGTGTCTAGGTGGACTACGGTGGGGGTTTTGAGGCCTTCAACTCGACTCGTTTCAGTCAGAAGTTTGTCGAACGTGTCGCCAACCCCAAAGACGTCATTCATTTTCTCAGACGCCGCGAGCAGAGAGAGAATGTTAAAGGTTGTCCGCACACGCACACACACACAAGTGTGCGCATTCACACACACACACACACACACACACACACACACACACACACACACACACACACACACCATACATTCATACACACACAAAAACACATGTAGCAATGTTATGAGACCCCTGTTGTCTCTTGATTTTTAAAAAGTTTGTATGATGGTTTATTTTTCCATGTGTGCATGTATGTGTATAGGTGAGGACAATGTTGACTTTGGGCAGCTGTTGGATGGCTCCACCACTGAGGGTCTGAGGGTAGAGGACCTGGTGAAACAGTACTACCAAACAGCCGAACAGGTGATCATTGTGATCATTCATCTCCTCCACAGCTCCACTTCACAGTCACACACACATACATGTGGGCAGACACCACACACACACACACACACACACGCACACACACACACGCACACACACACGCACACACACACGCACACACACACACGCACACACACACGCACACACACACACACACACGCACACACACACACGCACGCACACACACACACACACACACACACACACACACACACACACACACACACACACAGTAAACATACACGCATACACACATAGTAAAAATACATATTGCACACACAAGGGGGGTATTCCATCAACGTTGCTAAAGGGGAATCCTGTCTTATTTTTGATCAATCTCGCGAGACTCGATTTTCCTTTAGCGATGTTGATGGAATACCCCCCAGATCTGGGTCGAAATAGTACACATTAACACATTTTCTGTGTGTGTGTGTGTGTGTGTGTGTGTGTGTGTGTGTGTATGTGTGTGTGTGTGTGTGTGTGTGTGTGTGTGTGTGTGTGTGTGTGTGTGTGTGTGTGTGTGTGTGTGTGTACAGACGGTGCAGCTGTCTCTCCTGACAGAACAGGGGATGGGGAAAGCAGTGCAGGAGTTTGTCGATAAGGAAGAGAAAGACGCCATTGAGGAGCTGATCTCCTACCAGCTGGAGAAAACACAACGGCACCTCCAAGCCAGAGGTGTCACTACCGAAGAAGACATCGATATCGAGGTGTGTATGCACACGCACACCCCATCACCCCATCGACAGTCTCTAGAACTCGTATGGTGGTTATCTAACAGAATGTAAGACCTGACCAGGGGCCTATTCCACAAAGCGCGATTAGAGCTAATCCTGACTAGTTTTGAGAATTCACAATCATTTCTACTCGAGTTCCGTTCCATGAATGTGGCTCAAATAATTTGCTGTTTGTTTGTTTCAGAACCAACCTTTTAGCGACCAGGTTTACAGTCTGGTTTAAGTCAGATGTGTGTCAAAAATGTCTCACAGGTGGAAACTAAATCCCGAACGACAGTTCCATCAAGTGTCTTTTTGGAAATATTAGTTCCCACCTTTTACGAGATGTGTGTGCTAGATGTTAATAAGCAGGTGTGTGCTAGATAGTTTGATAGTGAGATAGATAAATAGATAGATCTGATGGCAGCGGTTAATACCACTCTGCTATCTGACAGTTTGTAGCCTGCTGCTCATATCACCACAGTAGTGAATATTCATTTATTTATAAAATAAACATAAAACAATAAGTAGGGGCTAGTATGACCTACGCATTTAATCAGTCAGCAATTTCTTGCCAAACCATTTCCCCTCGCCTCGTTAATTGCGGCAGTATTGCACTTTTTTACACATTATTTTTCATCTTCATAAAGATCAATAAGTAGGAGCGCTGCGCTGTCACTGTCCAGTCTAGTATCTTCTTTTCGACAACCGTCTCTTCTGGGCTCCTTCTCACTGCGGGCACGCGCCCAAATCGAGAATTTCCAAACCGGACTTGTGTGAACATTGATGACACGAGCCTGATTCTCATTCGAGGAATCACTTGAGGGATTTGTGGAACAGCCCCCCTGCAGTGTACTGCAGTGTAGTGTTCCATATGGAAGTAAAAGGAAAATTACTAGATTACCCTCCCTTGACTGACCTCAATCCTAAAACCACACACACACACAAACAGACACACACACAAACAGACACACACACACACACACAAACAGACACACACACACACACACACACACACAAACAGACACACACACACACACACAAACAGACACACACACACAAACAGACACACACACAAACAGACACACACACAAACAGACACACACACACACACACACACACAAACACGCACACACACACACACACACACACACACACACACACACACACACATACACACACACACACACACACATACACACAAACAGACACACACACACACATACACACACACACACACACACACACATACACACAAACAGACACACACATGCGCACACAGGCACACATACGTTAGTTGATAGTATTGGTGTGGCTTAGTCCACGGGCACAGCAAGGAATGCGGTGCAGTCTGAACAAAACTAATCACAGCAAAAATGTTAATACCGTTTCGATTACCACCTTAACCATGACAAGCAATGTTAATACCATTTCAAATAGCTTATTTAGACCTTGTTCAGACTTCAGTCTTAAGATGTGATCCTGTGGTCGGATCAAAGCTGATCAAACGTTGATCCTATCATCGACGTTTTAATGAAACCTAAACACATCCCTGCTGTTTCAACCCCTGGCCACCTTACTGTTCAGAATGCTTCCTCGGAAAAATCTGATCCCACAAGTGTCCCACTGGTTTCCAGACCTGGCTACTTTGATGACATATTATATAATGTGGACATGTATCCGATCACGGCACATAAGAGCAAGTCTGAACGGCCTCTTGTTTTTTCTTTATTTAGATCATTTCTTTAATAGGAAATGGTAGAGAGGTTTGGAGTTTTAACCGTTGTTCTGTTCCCAGATTCGACGTTTCAGAGACTCGAAGAAAAACACTGCGGAGGAGGAGGAGGAGGTCAGAGAGGTGAGTCATGACCACACCCACACATCCACAGACAGACTACCCACAGAGTCAGGGGTAGTGGTGGCGTAGTGGATAGTGAGGTGGACTGGTGATCAGGAGGTCAAGTCCCGCCTGGGAACACCACCACTTGAGTAAGGCACTTAACCCTAACTTAATCCAGGGAGACTGTCCCTGTAATCCCTGTTGAATAAACGCTTGCTAAGTCTGCTAAATGGTAAGAATGTAAATGTAAAAATGAGTCACACACGTGCTTACAGACATACATATGTGACTGACCTTTCCATCCTATTACTTTTTTTTTAGGAATATCTTGTCTCTATGTTGAGATCTCCATTCACGATATCTTACAGGATTTGTCACGTCTTTTTTTCTTCTTTTTCCTCTCCAGGCCATCAGCAGAGCTAGATCCCGTTTGCCACAGGCTGACACCCCCCATGATGATGACCTAGCAGAAGAGATGGATGATATTGCGATGGATTCAGATGAGGACCTCCCCCCTCCTCCTCCGACCCGGGGCCGGGGGAGCAGGGGGGGGAAGGGGAGGGGGAGGGGCAGGGGTGAGTTACTTTGGCCAAGCGAGAGGTTCCATTGTGTGAAATGCAGACTTACCTTAACCCAAGGTCTAGGGTTAAACAGATCTAACCTAACCTAGGGTTAAACAGACCTATGAGTTCATTGGCTAAAACAGAAGCTGTCCTTACCCCCAGGTTCGGGTTCGGGTTCAGGTTCGAAAAAACTAAGATGGAATTGATTCCGCCGTAGAATACGTTGCTAATTAGCCATATATATGTGCCCGGTGATTACGGCTGATTACATGCGATTAGTAACTGGGCTGCTGCTTGGGTATGAGACAGACAGGTGCCCTTTTGCAAAGCTGACAGTGAACCCAGAGAAAATCAGTATATGGCAAGCACATAGAGTAATGAGTTGGATTCTGTGTTCATATACATATATTGATAACATATGCAACGTTGTGTGTGTGTGTGTGTGTGTGTGTGTGTGTGTGTGTGTGTGTGTGTGTAGGTGCAGCAACCGCTGAAGCAAAGCCGGCAGGCCGGGCGGGCCGGGCACGTTCCCAGAAGGCCTCAGTTCTAACTCCCGCCCCCAGCAGATCCATCATGGAGGGTGAGCGCATGCGCACGTGCAACTCTTCGATCAAGAGTCAGAATCAACGTCTAGTCTAGGGTTTGTTTGGAGACTGCACTGCCTTGAAGACTCTCCATCCATCCCTCGTTCCTTCCCTCTTCCTCTTCCTCTGTCCGTTCACCATCCTGTCTTCTACACGTTCCTCCAACCCTGTCTCCATCCTTGTTTCTCCCATCCTTGTATCTCTCTCTCTCTCTCTCTCTGTCTCTCTGTATCTCTCTCTCTCTCTCTCTCTCTCTCTCTCTCTCTCTCTCTCTCTCTCTCTCTCTCTCTCTCTTCTGCAGCGTTCCAGGCTCCAACCCAAAGACCATCGAGGGGGGCGCCGCCCAGATCCTACACAGAGACGGTTAGTTACTCTACCGTATACAGTACCGGTCAAAGGTTGGGACACACTTACCCATTTCGATTCCAAACGTTTGACTGGTACTGTAGGGTTGGGCAGTAAAACGTGTGCTCTCTTCAGCTATCGACATTGTTTGGGCAAATGGAATGAATTCATGAAGTCATATCGCCCAGTCCTGGTACGGTATGATACGGTTGTCCAATACCGTTGGTATGAGCATTAACCACTTGGCTGACTGATAAATCTAACTGGGTCTCTCACCCATTGTTTATCTCTAGGTGATCATTGATGATGATGAGGAAGAATCAGATAAAACATCCAAACAGACTCAGAGGTAAGATCCCTTCGATGTGCCAGGTGGTCGCAGATGAAGTGATGTTTACTTAACTCTCTCTTACTCTCTCTCTCTCTCTCTCTCTGTCTCTCTCTCTCTCTCTCTCTCTGTCTCTCTCTCTCTGTCTCTCTCTCTCTCTGTCTCTCTCTCTCTCTCTCTCTCTGTCTCTCTCTCTCTCTCTCTCTCTCTGTCTCTCTCTCTCTCTCTCTCTCTCTGTCTCTCTCTCTCTCTGTCTCTCTCTCTCTCTCTGTCTCTCTCTCTCTGTCTCTGTCTCTCTCTCTCTCTCTCTCTCTCTCTCTCTCTCTCTCTCTCTCTCTCTCTCTCTCTCTCTCTCTCTCTCTCTCTCTCTCTCTCTCTCTCTAGGACCACCTCCTTGTCTTCCACAAGACGTGGCTCCCAGAGCCAGAACCAGTCAAGCAAGGGAACTGTTTTCGATGATGATGATGATGATGATGATGATGAAGAGGTAAGAGAAGATTAGTTAGAAAGAAAGAAAGAAAGAAAGTTACAAGACTGTGTGTTTTGATTCTGTTTTTATGTCACTTTATTTCAGGACGACTTTGATCCGTTCAAAGGGAGGCGTGCCCGGAAATAGCTGTGACTCCGACCTTTAGAACACTGTTCATGTTCCTGATTGGCTAGTGAGTTGTGAGTTCATGGCTCTGATTTCTTCGGTAGCTGGGAGTGTATAACTAATACCTACCCCGTGGCTCTCCACAGTTGTGTTCGGAGGGTGCAATATACTAAATGTTTCTAATAGAAATGTCATGCATAGAGCTGACTTCCTATCTAAATGTTCCACAACGTTGTGACCGACTGGATGTTGTCCCACCCTGCAAGCCAACCCCTCTGACTGCTGAATGCCTTCATCTCAGCTTCTGAAGCTTCTTCAGTTACTGTTGAGTTATGTTATCGGTTAGCATCGGAAGTAATGAAGTAATAAAGAGTTGCTGTTTTTCTACAGTATTCTTTTCTGTCTGCTTATTTTCGGACTTATTGTTTTGTCTCAGTGTTTCCGTTTGTGCCATTGCATGTGGCTGGCTATGCAGGCTGAGGTGAGACCCACATCATTTGCCACAAGGGGCAGATGTAGTTGTAACAAAGACCTTCTTGCTTCAGATTCAGATTCAGATTCAGATTCATTTATTTATTCAAGGGACAGTGCATATTAACAAAACAAAAAAAAATTGTAAATACGCCAGAGTTAGCCTGAAAGCTAGTTTTCATCCGCAGTCCCTATGCCATGATGTTTTATACGGCTCCCTGGAGGAAAAAAGTACATTTAAAAGATAAAATATAGGTAGACCTAGGCACAAAAAAGTAGACAGGACAAGCATTTAGCTTAAGGGCATAACATAGGGGGTTAAAAGAGCATACATTAATCATAGGCGGTTAAAAGGAGGGTACATATAAGCAGAGGGTTAAAAGAGCATACATTAATCATAGGCGGTTAAAAGGAGGGTACATATAAGCAGAGGGTTAAAAGAGCATACATTAATCATAGGCTTCTGGTCTGTGACCACTGACACTTTCCCTGTTTAGGGGGAATAAGGCAACATCACAGGGAGGGAGGGAGGGAATAAGGCAACATCACAGGGAGTTTAACACACAGCTTCACTGACGGAAAGTGACATTAGAAGTATTGGGATATGGTCTACAAGCGAAAGAAAACATATGTTTTGGCAATGGTGTTAATGACAAGGAATAGACAAGAATGAATAAATGTTTATAACCACTAGAAATTGGAAATGCAAGTTACCCACAGCACACAATAACATGAGACCAGGAGGGTATTCAATGAACACCGATAAACTGTTCAGTTTTTTTATCTTCATGTGTGGGGTCTCTCTCAGATAAAAGATCTGTTAAGATTTTGAAAATCTCTGTGTGTACCAGGCTTAATGGAACGCATCGACATGAATGGCTTTCACAGAACTGTCATGGCTTACTAATATAATGGGGCTCTGCCATTGGCTTAGCTAAGGGGCCACTAATGGAATGGGCTGTGAAGGATTTGAACAATATCTTCTATCACAATATGATATGATATCCACTGTGTTTAGATTTGTTACAGAAGGTGAAAATTAGGTCAGAGGTGAAGATGCAGAGTCTCACAAATTGAGGGCTGTTTACCAGACAGACAGACGGGAGACAGTTTATCAATGTTTTCAGATACCAGCTGCAGGATGGTCTGATGGGGAATGTCAACAACTGTGAGATGGGTGTCTTATACGCTTCTGTCTGTGTGAAACGATCTTGTTGCTGGGTTGGAGTTTGTTTTGAGCTGGAAAGAGAGAGAGGATGTGCATTGTATCCTATATGCTGCAATTCTGTAATCAATGTATTCTCCTGAGGACCCAGCAACCCCATCATTGAACCTGAAGACCTTATTGTTGAGGGTGCTATTTTACATTGAATGGCTGGAATGACACAACGCAGAGACGAGAGACCTTTGATCTGAGATCAATATCAGGTGACATGATTGGAGACTGGCAGTTTCCTTGAACAGCCTTACGTGCTCTTGGTCAGCCAAGTCTGCCTTCCTCCATCTCCAAACCACCTCGTCTCCCTCCGCCCTTCACTCCCATAAGTCTGCTGAAACATTATGACATGCTTTTGTCGCCTCTCGTCTGGATTATTGTAACAATAGTATTTCCAGCAAGGCCCTGAATCGGCTATAATATGTCCAAAGCTCAGCTGCCAGGATCCTCATTGACACTAAACCCTGGCAGCCCATCAGCCCCACCCTACAACAACTTCACTGGCTCCCCATCAAATACTGAATCTCCTTCAAGGTCCTCACCTTTAAGGCACTCCCTGGCCTGGCTCCTGCCTTCCTAACTGACCTACTCCACCCCTGGCTACACCCCTGCACATGGTCTCCGATCCTCCGACACTGACCTCCTCATTATACCCTGCACTAGGCGATGCACACTTGGTGACCAAACCTTTTCTGCTGCTGCACCCAAGCTGTGGAACATGATCCTTCCACCAGCCATCCGATGCTCTGATACTTTCAATACATTCAAGACCAGACTCAAGACCCATCTGTTCTGGCTTGCCTTCCCCATGCATGGCATGGGTCCAGAATAATCCTGTTCGCCATAGTTGCCTGAGCACTTCCATAGTTTCTGAGTATGATTTTATCTTTTTGTATTCTTTTTTCTTCTCAAGTGTCCTTGAGTCTGAAAATGGAGTGAAAAAAAGCAGCATCCGCACACTCAAATCTGTTTTATTCTTTTACACCAAAATATATCAAATATTTACAATATATATTACATAACAGAACAAAAAACAATAGAGAAATGTTACAACATGCAGACATCAGGCAATCTATTATAATAGATGATTAATAATTATTATTAATTATTATTATTATTAATAATAATGGATATACATGGAGCTAGTTGGAGCTCAGAGAACACCTGAGACCGTCTATCTATGAGGACCAGGTGGGTGAGACTTATGGCAAAATGTGTATATGTAATAGTGATTGTATATGTAATACTTCCATTTAACGTGCCTTAATGACTCTACTGTTATTTGAACATTAAACATATTAACAACATGTAGTTGTTAATTCAAACACATTACCCCTAAACAATGAAGTGTTAACCAACAGTGTGCTGACTAGGGTTACCGGTGACCTAGGTCAACCCTAGCTCAACCCTGGCTCTACTCAATAGAGGTTGGGTACCTTTTTATCAGGGAAGTTGTCTCTGATGTAGCATTTTTGCAAAACATTTTATTATCTCCCCTCTGTCTGCTTAGCTTAGCTGGGTGTGAGGGGGCAGGTTTCCCACTCTGGGACGACATAGTGTGACATTGTATTTATGTTCTGCAGTCACATCCTGTCCTTGTATAACGATACAAAGATATAGTGGAATGTCAATGGCCCTGGGAGACGGCTGCCCTTCCTGGTTACAAACTGTCCCCTAGAGATAAGACTATATGATTCCCTATGACCACCCTCCGATCCTCATCCATTGTTCCCCTCACTGTCCCACCCTCAAAACTCAAAGGCTTCGGTCACCGTGCCTTTTCACGAGCTGCACCCCGCCTCTGGAACTCTCTCCCTCAACCACTCAGAGACTCACCCTCACTCCTCACTTTTAAATCCCACCTCAAAACCTACCTGTTCTCCCATGCCTACAGCCTCCCCTACCCCTAGCCATCTCCCCCATCCCACCCCCCCCCCCCCCGGACACGCATACAACCTCCCCTACCCCTAACCACCCCCCCCCCCCCCCTACCACCCCCCCCCCCTCCCCGTTCGCTGATTCTGTGTTCCATGTGTCCATGTTGCTTGCTGTTTTTGTGTTTTCCGTATATCCTGTATTGTCAGCGTCTTTGAGCCTCGGAAAAGCGCTATATAAATCTAATGAATTATTATTATTATTATTGTTCATTCAAAAGGTCACCTCATCCCTGATCAAGACTCTCCCTTCTAATACTAACATTTGAAAACCCTTCCTTGTATTGGAGAAGAGGGGTCTTTTAGCAAAGGTATAAAGTCTATCTGCTGATTGTGTTCTGGGCTCTTTATGCTCTCTGCCCTTTGTTTGTTGGAAGCTGAGAGACAGTACTTGCAAACTACTTATTAAATATTCAAAGGAACAAGTATTGTGCGGCTGTGGCGCAGGAGGTAGAGTCGCCGTCTAATGATCACAAGGTTGGCAGATCAGCGGTTCGAGCCCCGGCTATCGAAGTGTCCTTGGGCAAGACACTGAACCCCAAAATTGCTCCCAGTGAGCGGGCCAGTGCCTTGCATGGCAGCTTGCCGTCATTGGTGTGTTAATGGGTGTGTGAATGGGTGAATGAGAGGCAGCAAAAAAGGCGCTATATAAGTGCAGTCCATTTACCATTTACCATTTATTGTGTCTGTGCATTTTCACCTAAGTCTCACCAACGACCGGAACTTAGATTTCCACGACAGACTTCTCAAGCTTTTTACCTGAAAATGTGTACCTATTGCTACCTGATGCTGCTTATCACCAAAATGATTGACTCAGATGTTTAATTCATGCATCCGAAAAGTGGGGATTGTTGTTGCACATTGATATATCTATTAATGTAAATTACAATTATGTAGACAGGGGAGATTTGATTTGAAGACTGATTAAGTTTTGATTTTGCCTAATTCACTCTTATGATATGAACCAGGATCATCGATCAAAGACATTATGACCAAGAGAGTTATCTATTGTATGCTATGAGTGCTGGCCCTCTGAGGCCATATATATATATATATATATATATATACAGTATCCATACAATAGTGAATTACTTAATTTAACTGTGGACTTGAAATACAATGAATGAATTTGTGTTTACAATGTTACAATGCTGTTGAATGTGGTTCTGATGATTGGAGCGGGCAGCAGAGTGTACCAGCATTGCACTAGTGACATCAAGAAAGAGATGACTTCAAGGGGGATGAGCCTGGGACGCCAGGCCTCATGGCTGAACCCTCTGGAGGTGTAGAGGGCTCATCAGTGTAACGCTGAGGAGGTGTAGAGGGCTCATCAGTGTAACGCTAAGGAGGTGTAGAGGGCTCATCAGTGAAACGCTAAGGAGGTGTAGAGGGCTCATCAGTGAAACGCTAAGGAGGTGTAGAGGGCTCATCAGTGTAACGCTAAGGAGGTGTAGAGGGCTCATCAGTGAAACGCTAAGGAGGTGTAGAGGGCTCATCAGTGAAACGCTAAGGAGGTGTAGAGGGCTCATCAGTGTAACGCTAAGGAGGTGTAGAGGGCTCATCAGTGTAACGCTAAGGAGGTGTAGAGGGCTCATCAGTGTAACGCTAAGGAGGTGTAGAGGGCTCATCAGTGAAACGCTAAGGAGGTGTAGAGGGCTCATCAGTGAAACGCTAAGGAGGTGTAGAGGGCTCATCAGTGTAACGCTAAGGAGGTGTAGAGGGCTCATCAGTGTAACGCTAAGGAGGTGTAGAGGGCTCATCAGTGTAACGCTAAGGAGGTGTAGAGGGCTCATCAGTGTAACGCTAAGGAGGTGTAGAGGGCTCATCAGTGAAACGCTAAGGAGGTGTAGAGGGCTCATCAGTGAAACGCTAAGGAGGTGTAGAGGGCTCATCAGTGTAACGCTAAGGAGGTGTAGAGGGCTCATCAGTGTAACGCTAAGGAGGTGTAGAGGGCTCATCAGTGTAACGCTAAGGAGGTGTAGAGGGCTCATCAGTGTAACGCTAAGGAGGTGTAGAGGGCTCATCAGTGTAACGCTAAGGAGGTGTAGAGGGCTCATCAGTGTAACGCTAAGGAGGTGTAGAGGGCTCATCAGTGTAACGCTAAGGAGGTGTAGAGGGCTCATCAGTGTAACCCTCAGGAGGTGTAGAGGGCTCATCAGTGAAACGCTAAGGAGGTGTAGAGGGCTCATCAGTGTAACGCTAAGGAGGTGTAGAGGGCTCATCAGTGTAACGCTAAGGAGGTGTAGAGGGCTCATCAGTGTAACGCTAAGGAGGTGTAGAGGGCTCATCAGTGAAACGCTAAGGAGGTGTAGAGGGCTCATCAGTGAAACGCTAAGGAGGTGTAGAGGGCTCATCAGTGTAACGCTAAGGAGGTGTAGAGGGCTCATCAGTGTAACGCTAAGGAGGTGTAGAGGGCTCATCAGTGAAACGCTAAGGAGGTGTAGAGGGCTCATCAGTGTAACGCTAAGGAGGTGTAGAGGGCTCATCAGTGTAACGCTAAGGAGGTGTAGAGGGCTCATCAGTGGAACGCTAAGGAGGTGTAGAGGGCTCATCAGTGAAACGCTAAGGAGGTGTAGAGGGCTCATCAGTGAAACGCTAAGGAGGTGTAGAGGGCTCATCAGTGAAACGCTAAGGAGGTGTAGAGGGCTCATCAGTGAAACGCTAAGGAGGTGTAGAGGGCTCATCAGTGAAACGCTAAGAAAGGAGGGCGCCCTCTTGGAAACTCTGAGAAGCCATCGTTGTTCCCAGTTCCCACTCACAACAACAGGGTGTCATGGTACGTGCAAAATAAGGGATTGTATCACCTAGTCCTACATTTGAACTGTTAAATTACACCACAAGTAATTGCTTGTTCTTTTTTATAATGTGTCCCAATGGAAGCATGTAGAGATTGAATAGGATGGGGCCAAGGATTGATCCTTGGGGAATCCCACGTCATTTTATTTTGGTCAGACACAAAGTTGCCAATGGAGACATAATAATGTCCTGTAGGTAGGATCTAAACCAGTTTAAGGCAGTACCTGAAAGTCCTACCCAGGTTTTTAGTCTATCTAAACCCCTCAAGTTCGACAGAAGAATATAGGCAATTTGGGCAAATATTTTTGGGCCACTACCCACATGTTTAGCTGTGTTGCTCATTCCACGAATGCATGATCCTTACAAGTTGTACCTCGTTGTAAAGGTGACTAATCAGGCTTTCCAACGCTATAAAATACAATACCAATTGGTATTATTAAAGGGGAGGAATAATCAACAAAAAAGCGTTTCTGAACTTTTTTTGAGGGGTTTATTAGAATGTTGTGGTTTACAGTGTCAAAGGCAGCGCTAAGGTCTAGGTACCAAACCAAGATTTTTCCGGAGTCAGTGTTTGCACAAATCCAGGCAGTTCTCCAGGGAGCTTTTTGTTTACCATAGAGGCGTTTGGACCTTAAGGGTGCAATACCATCAATGGTTTTTGTGCTTTTTAAGTTGAAATAATTTAGAAGGTTGTTTACTGAGGTTGAAATATACGTTTTTTGGGGGGCTAGGGAAAAGACCTTGATGAACACCTCAGCAGTGCCACAGGCTGATAGCATCCATGCCACACATCTTGGAATGTGTTTACTGCTTATTTTTATTTCCTTGTTCCATATTCCTTTTATTTATTTCAATTAACCGTGGAATGAAGTCTCATACTCCCTTGTTGATTACTGATTGACATGTTTTGTCATCTGGCAAGAATGCTGTGACGATTCTTTTTATTTATTTTTTACCCTCTATGGCACGCATTATGAATCCAGTTGGGAAAACAATGTTTGGAGTGTTTTTTTGTCTTAGAATAGACCAAATAAACATAATCTAAAGACATTTTCAATAAAGATTTTTGGGGGGTACTTTTTGGGGTAAGTTGCCTTGAGGCAACACTGTGCCATAATGGTCAGTCAAAGTCAAAGTCAAAATCAGCTTTATTGTTAATCTAATATATGTACAGACATACAGAGGGCTGAAATTGCATTTCCCTCTCATGCACGGTGCATAGTAAACAAAAACAATAAATAACAATATAATACGACAAGATTAGACATAACTATCTATACAAAACATACTAGATAAAAGATTTTAAATGTGCGGTACAATGTACAGGGGTGGAATACAATAGACAATAGTGCAATAGTGCAATAGTGGTAATTGGCTCAGTATAATAGAGTAAAGTGGCTAAAGTACATACATGTAAGTAATGGTAAGTAATGGCATGGAGAGTGCCCCCGAGAGGCGCCCGAGAGGTGCCCCAAGAGAGGCACGCCTGCCCCCTGACAGGCAACATTTGCAACTTACCATAATGGTACGGTGTTGCCTCAAGGCAACATTTGCATTTTAACAAGTTTCCATTACTTAATTAGCAAATAAAGTAAATTAAACTATTAGAAAGTAAGCTTTACTTACCTATTATTGTGAATATATTTTTTTCAAGGTTGAAAAAGGCCAGGAAAATATGTTTTTAATCGATTTTTGTGGACAGAAATGTCTACGCTAATTCTTGTGGGAAGGTCTGGAAGAAAGGGATGCTGCATGGCCTCCAGAGAGACATGTGACTAATTCAAACACTGCCTTTGGTTCCTTATGGTCCTGCCTATTTTTCTAAGTATTGCATCATAACTGGGGATGCATTGTGTGAATGTAAAAGGCCAATAATGGGTATGTTGCCTAGAGGCAACAAGGTGCCATAGAGGGTTAAAGTTCAAACTCAATTGGCAAATCAGTTCAACCAGGTGTCAGAGCATAAGAGAGGCCTCAGGTGACCTCTACTGTGTTGGGGGGAAGAATGGAGCAGCATGGAGAACAGAGGAGAAGAGGAAGAGTAGAAGAAAGAGGAGGAGGAGGAGGGCAAGACAATATGTCTAATGAAATCTGTGTAACTTTGTATGTCCAACTCTAAAAAAAACAACAACTGACATTTCCAATGCTTCAACCCACTGTCCGTGTTCTGTAAATATGCCATTATGGTATTACATAAAGCCCAATTCTAGCAGAATAAGAAAGATTGTATATCTACTTTAAGTAAAATAATAAAGTACATCCAGTTAGCTCTTTGGCTGGTAAGTGTGCAAGCAGACTAGCTCATCTCATCACCTCTGAGCTAGCTAGCTAGCTTGCTAGTTCTTTGACAGTATTTACACCATGAAACTATAGTCAGACACTTTCTAGTCACAATAATAACAACCAATGTTAACCAACTTTCTCTGTCAGAACACTCAGCAATTATATTTGCTAATGTTTCAACTTGCTTACTTTCTAAAAATCTTCTTCAGCGTGGTCGCTCATAGGCTGGCAGGATACCTGCAAAGAAACAACCTGATTGACACGTCAATCCAGAAAGCAGGCATCTCAGGCTTCTCAGGGTGTGTCGAACATGCTAGTGTCATCTGGCATCAGATCCAGGTCGCCAAGAAGGAGGGAACGGATCTCCACGTGGTGTTCCTGGATCTCGCGAATGCCTTTGGCTCAGTCCCTCACAACCTCCTGTGGACAGCCTTCGACTACTTCAGGATCCCACCAGCTCTCACAACCCTTGTCAAGGCCTACTTCCAGGACGTCCAGCTCTGCGTGACCACAGCAGAGTACACCACAGCATGGCAACATCTGGAAGTGGGAATCATGGCCGGCTGCACCATCTCCCCGCTGGCCTTCACCCTGGCCATGGAGGTCATTATTCGGGCCTCTCGATGGGTGGTTGGCGGACAGCGAATAAGACCTGGGCTGAGGCTGCCGCCGATCAGAGCCTACATGGATGACCTCACAACACTCACCACGACCAAGGCTTGCACAGTATGGCTACTAAGAAAGCTCCAGGAAAACATTGAGTTGGCTCGCATGAAGATCAAGCCGAGCAAGTCCAGAAGCATCTCCATTGTCAAGGGGAAGCTGTCAGACCACCGCTTCCACATTGGCGAAGAACCCATTCCAACGGTCTCCGAGAAGCCTGTGAAGAGCCTAGGTCGTTGGTATGATGCCTCCCTCAAAGATAAAGAGCAAGTAGAGCAGCTCAGGAAGGAGGTAGCCAGCGGCCTGGAGAACATCGACAGAACCCTGCTTCCTGGCAAGCTGAAGCTCTGGTGCATGCAGTATGGACTACTTCCACGTCTCCTGTGGCCACTAACCCTCTATGAAGTTCCTCTCTCAAAGGTGGAAAAGCTGGAGAGACTGGTCAACTCATATGCAAGGAAGTGGCTTGGCCTTCCCAGGTGCCTCAGCAGCATTGGGCTCTATGGCAAAGGGATGTTACACCTGCCCATTTCCAGTCTGACAGAGGAGTACAAGTGTGCCAAAGTCAGACTGGAGATGATGCTTCTGGATTCGAATGATCCATTTGTAGCCCAAGCTGCCCCATTCCTGGCCACTGGGAGGAAGTGGACCCCATTGGCTGCAACTGAGCAGGCAAAGGCAGCACTCAGACACAGGGACATTGTGGGCCGAGTGCAGGAGGGGAGGAGTGGTCTTGGCCTCGGGATTAGTACACCGGCCTGGAGCAAGGCCAATCCATCTCAGAGACGCAAGCTGGTGGTCCAAGAGGTACGTCGGGAAGAGGAAGCAGGAAGGCGTGCAAAAGCTGTGGCGCAGGCAAAGCAAGGGCAGTGGATGGCATGGGAAGGAGTGGAAAAGTGGAACATCTCCTGGAAAGATCTGTGGGAGATGGAGACATTCAGGGCGAGCTTCACCATCAGGGCTGCCTACGATGTCCTGCCTTCTCCTGCAAACCTAAGCCAGTGGTATGGCGAAGACCCCACGTGCCCTCTATATCAAAGTCCAGCAACACTGAAGCACATCTTAGTGGGATGCAAGACCAGCCTCACCCAAGGCCGTTACACCTGGCGGCACGACCAGGTGCTAAAGTGTCTTGCAGCAGTGCTGGAAAGTCAACGGACAAGTGTGAACGCCCTTCCTCCCCCGTCATCCCGTGGCAGCCAGCACCATTTGTTCGGGAGGGCGAGGGTCAAGCCAGCCTCACCACCATAAGACCAGACACTGGGCAGCTGGGCAGAGCACGGGACTGGAAGCTGCTGGCAGACTTGGACAAGAAACTCTGCTTCCCAGCTGAGATCGCATCCACCAACCTGCGACCAGACCTTGTGCTGTGGTCAGCCTCGCTCAAGCTCGTTTACATCATCGAGCTCACTGTGCCCTGGGAGGGTGCAGTGGAGGAGGCCTACGAGCGGAAGAGGCTGAGGTACACTGAACTCGCAGCAGATGCCCAACAACAAGGCTGGACAGCGAAGGTACGCCCAGTGGAAGTAGGCTGCAGAGAGTTCGTAGCCACCTCAACATCCAGGCTACTCAGGGAGATGGGAGTGCGAGGGAAGGCCCACCGGCAGGCAATCAAGGACCTCTCCAGGGCTGCTGAAAAGGGGAGCCAGTGGCTGTGGATGAAGAGAAAGGACTCGACCCGGGCGTTCAAATGAGCTGATCGCATCTAGGGAGTGAACCTGGGACGCTGGGATTCACTGCTGAACCCTCTGGAGGTGTCGTGGGCTTATCAGCGAAACATTCATGAAGGAGGGCGCCCACTTGACAACCCAAAGGATGCCATCGCTCATTTGAACACCACAGAGTCTCATCGGTGCCTTAAGTATGTATCTATCGAGGGATATCAACATCTAGTCCCACACAACAGATCATCTGTGAAAATCAGTGTGCTACTGATTGTTTTTAATTATCTTGAATTATGCTTTAATTATTATGCCCTATGTCTTGTGCTGCAATGCAATGTCAGGATCCGAAGCCTAAGAATGTTACTCTGTTACACTTGAGATTTGAACTAACAGCCACGAATGTCTAGACACAGAAGACAATACATTAAATCAATCCATCAGGCAATGCTGTTGTTACTTTGTAGTTGTTTTTTTGTCCTTGAAATATCCCTCTGTCCTAAAAAAATAAAATAATGAAATGGTGTTGCAAAGGAAGGTTGAGCTGAAGTGAACAATGTCTTTTAGTTTTTCCGATTGCTACAAAGAAAAAAATAGAAAATGAACAAAGGAGTTGTACCGTTTTAACTCGGAAATCGAACGGCCACACACACACGCACACATATAATCACGCACGCACGCGCACACACACACACACACACACACACACACACGCACACACACACACACACACACACGCACACACTCTCGCCTGCCGCGGAGAATATCAGATAACACATTTTACGCATGTGCATAACGTGACATAACGTTGTCTTTTAAAAGGAACCTTTGATCGCGGCGCAGTGATGCTCAGAGAATAGAGAATAGCATCGCTGCAGGAGTGGACCGGCTTGGACACCCCGAGCTTTGGGTATCCTTTCCAACAGAAGGTGGGTGATGGATTAATCTTTTTTGGGGGTTGGGGGGGGGAGATATGCACAGATGTGACACGAGTCACATAAGTAGATGTAAGTGTTTTATCGGTACAGGGGCCAGGCCTATTTCTGTACGCTATCTGTCTTATGGTTATGGAGAGGAGAGCGAAGGAACAAGCTGCGCTCCCCCTATGCATTCAGCTTGCCCTACCGAACAAAGGCCTTAAGGACTCAATAAATACGCTCGTGAGTGAATGATATCGTACGTCTTTAGCAGACCGAGACAATCTATTATACCGAGAAAATCTATTATACCCTGTTCTTGGTTTTTGAAGACACAGTGGATCGGTAGCCTTTCTTATTGGAGCGCGCTGTCAGTCGTCTAGTGTGTAGCGTATCGCTCTGATGTGAGCGTGATGTTAGGCCTATGATAATGGTGATTACTGATTGTAAAGGTTCACAGGTCTTCACTGGTCGCTACAATAATGTGACAGCGATCTCGTGACGTTAGAATTATAAGGTTCTATCTCCATTTTTGTCAAAATTGAGTTTTTTACATAGTCTGATCCATTAGGTGTTTATTAATGCCTGTGTGGTGTTATTTTTAAAATGTTGACATTTTTGAGTTAGTAATTCATAAAATACAAAGGTTCCATCTCACAAAACATAATGGAATGTAAACACTTTTTACATTCCATTATGACGCTCAATATCTCTGAACTGCCCTAAACGGAGATAGAACCTTATCATTCTAAACGGAGATAGAACCTTATCATTCTAAACGGAGATAGAACCTTATCATTCTAAACGGAGATAGAACCTTATCATTCTAAACGGAGATAGAACCTTATCATTCTAAACAGAGATAGAACCTTATCATTCTAAACGGAGATAGAACCTTCTCATTCTAAACGGAGAGAGAACCGTATCATTCTAAACGGAGATGGAACCTTATCATTCTAAACGGAGATAGAACCTTATCATTCTAAACAGAGATAGAACCTTCTCATTCTAAGCTCACGAAGGGAAGCTCGTTGGTGTCACTGTTATCTTTACTATATGAGTCATCCGGACCAAAGTAACGGACACATAATAGCCTTCATAACAAACAGCGCATTATGGAGGTTTAAGCGCACGCGTTTCTTTTGTGGTTAGTGTTGGGGGAGAGATTATCTAAGAGAGGTTGGTTATCATAGGTTATCTAAACATACCCGTTTAGCTGTTCATTTCAATGAAGGATGCATTGGTTCTTTAAGAATGTGTATTGCCTTATGAGTTAAAATGTATAATATCATAACCCATTAATGAAAGTGTTTTAGTCAATTGTATATGACCAGTCCCTCCTGGATTTTTTTCTTCTAAATAATTATGATAAAAAAACTTTATTATTATTGTGATCCAGTGAAATGCAGATTGTCCAATTATGATAAAGATATAATTCCTGTTGTTTAAGGTCTGTTGAGGGGTTTCTGGTGATGAGGACTCAGATAAGACCGATCGGGCCCCAATGGAGCCTCAGTGAGGAATGTGTGTGTATGGTTTAGCCACCAGGACAAAGGGGAAGGTGTGCTCGGTGCTCCCCATGCTCTCTACATCGTGGTTCCTATAGTACTCCCTCAGACCCGTGGAAGACGGGTGTATGTTCGACAAAGGACCCCATGGGGGAGCCACTGCTGATGCAAGCGTAATGGGTGTCTCCTTTGGTTTTATTGATTAGTTTTGAACAATAGAAAATACACACTACATACACTATTAGCGTGACAAATTGTACTAATTGTACAATGACATTTTATGACCTCTCCCTTCCCATCCCGATTCAAAGAGACACCAAAGACAGAAAGGTCCACTCCCCTTGATCACCCCGGGCAGTCATACAACATGTTTGTATGTTTCAGGGGGGGTTATATTATTATTAGGGAGGATGTTATTGTTTGGAACAATGCATGCCTAGCTGCCTGTGTATCTATTGCTGACCAGTCTGCCTGTGTATCTATTGCTGACCAGTCTGCCTGTGTGTCAGGCAGGATGGATCTGAACGTGGGTGGTCTGGTAGCGGTGGTGGTCTTCTATGTCCTCATCCTGGCCATCGGGATCTGGGCGTCGAAGAAGTCCAAAAAGGAGGAGAAAAAATGTGTCAGCAGCAAAAGCGAGGTCACCATGATCGGAGGCCGCAACATCAACCTCCTGGTGGGAATATTCACCATGACAGGTGAGCCTTTAGCCTTGGGTCTGTGTGGGAGTGTGTGAGAGAGAGTGCGAGAGAGAGAGAGAAGGAGATTGGGTGGGTGGTAGATTGTTTGGGTGACAGTCTGTGGGAAGTGTAAGTTAGTACTTCTAGAAAATAGAAATGTTGCAAAAATGTTTAGTTGGCACTTAGAACCTCAGGGATATGAACAAAGATACATCAATGAAGGTGTTTGGAACATCCATCCATCCCAAACGTGATACGGTCTGGTGAAAAGGGCCGCATGTCGGCAATTCTCAAGTCGCGCAAATGAGCAAAAAGCGTATTTTTCCGCTTATTTTTCCGTATTCCAAAAGTTGAAGTGTTGAAGAGCCCACTCGGTATATAACAAACAACAGTTTTAGGATCTCTAAATACTTAGCATTTGTGGATTGGATTGACTGTCTCTTCTACCTAGGCTACTGGGTAAGTGATACATGGCCTGTAAACAAACGTAGGTTTTAGGACGTGTTCGAAAGCAAGGACTGTGTGGTCATCTAATTATGTATAGTTGTGTGTTTTTAGCACGTTGATGTTCTATCAGCGTGTTGTGATGTGCTAAACATGTAGTTAGACGTCCATAGCGATGTTCCTTTTTAGCCGCTAGCTATTAGCAGCTGTTTTGCGTGTGTTTTGATTCAGAGTGATATTCTCCGGTATTTGGGTTGAGAAGCATATCTTCTTCAACTGTTTTCAGATTTCAATGTATGACACACCATTTGAAAGCTTACAGTCTGCAATTTCATAATCTGGACTGAAAAATGACCATGCCCTACTTGAGGACTTTTTAACCTGACCCTGTCACAAAGATTAATGCTCACTGAGCGAACTGCACTGCTTCTATACTGCCTGTTCCACAAGTAAGCAGGTTATTCACACTTCTTGAGACCTGTGTTTTGTGTTAATAAAACATTATTGGTTCAGTATGACCTGTTCAGTTGACCAGTCAGTCAGGATCTCCAAACTTGATTCATTGATGTGTGTGTGTGTGTGTGTGTGTGTGTGTGTGTGTGTGTGTGTGTGTGTGTGTGTGTGTGCGTGTGTGTGTGTGTGTGTGTGTGTGTGTGTGCGTGTGCAGCCACCTGGGTTGGAGGGGGCTACATTATGGGTACCGCCGAGGCTGTGTACTCTCCCACTCAAGGTCTGGTCTGGGCCATGGGGCCGCTGGCTTACCTTCTCACCTTCCTCATGGGTAAGCACAAACATGATCTTACCAGATAGCATCAACTACAACTGCACTCTTTTCCGATCTCATAGACAGTTAGCTAACATTAGCTAAAGCTACATGCCATCCTCAGGGGACCGACTTGGGGAGAGAGATTGAAGCCCCCCAAAGTCTGGCCAAATATTTACTATTTTATGTAATTCCCTAAAATTATTAATCTGTTCCCTCAATTTAACAATCCGTCCTCTCAATATTATACATTTGTTTCGCTCAGATTAGCACTCACTCTCTCTCTCATCACTGTATTAACTTGATCTTTCTACCTTTAAAAGGTGGACTTTTTTTCGCTAAACCAATGAGATTACAGCGCTACGTGACGATGATGGACCCGTTTCAGCATCGCTATGGAAACACAATCACCACAGCGCTGCTGCTTCCTGCTCTGATCAGCGACGTTCTCTGGGTGGCCTGCATCCTTGCTGCACTGGGTATGTACTGGGTGTATACCCTGGCCATAGACTCTTTATACCCCCATCCCAACACTGTTAGTACTACTACCTGCTACCAGTGGCGGATACAGAAAGTGGCTGATGGGTAGGCCTGGAAAAATCTGGGTAGGCCTGAGTGAAACTCATCACCGCACGTTTTAGACCTATGTATGAGCAGCCAGATGGATGGAACACAACCGGGCTCGCGATCATAGGCGCCGATTTATGTTTCTGCCTGTGGGTGCTCGAAACATTTGGGTACGACCAACACGCATGCACACACACACGCACACACACGCACACGCACGCACGCACACACGCAAAATATTCGCAGGGACTGGAGGAGATCACTATGCAGACCATGAAACGAACGGAAAATAAATAAAGTACCTGTCTACCCAGAGAATGCAACGGACAGCCAAACAAGTTATTATAATACACACACGCAAGGCATTCAAGCGCACGCAATAGTCAATGAATTAACCAATAACCATCAACTATGGAGGACCAAGTATAGAAATTGTAATAAGAAATGCCTGTATTATCATTTGCAAACTTTTAACTGTGGGTGTTGACAGTCCAGTGCAAACCGAAAGCTCAAGTTGAATCATACCTGGCTCGGACCAGTTGTGGTGATCCATCATTTTATTACAAAACCTAACGCTGCTTATTAGGGGATTTACGTAAACTGGTGTATACACATATATTGTTGTGTAAAGTTGTGTGCTTCTATTGTATTATATTATTATATCCAGTGAAGGCATACACAATGTTGTTCCACACAAATGTTTCCCTCTTCGTTTTAATCTTGGAAAGTCTCATAAAAAATATACTTCACCGAACTATTACAGCGCTGTCTCGGACTCTCCGCACGTCGGCGTGTGGCGTCATCATCTGTTATTGTGAATAAATAAGATTTCTAGACAAGGCCTGGTCCAAACTTTCATTATTTTCACTGACTTCCAGACGTGGCTTTTTAAGAAAGCGGGACAATGTTAGCTGTTTAGCCATCGTAGCGCGCACACTGAACAACTGGTCAAGGTCAACTGAACAATCAGAGTAAACGTAAAAGAGGAAGCAATGTAAACGTAAGAGAGGAAGTTGAATATTATTAGTATTAATACATACTTTTAATCATTTCCAAGACAAAACTATTCACATTACAGTTAGTTAGTGAAAATTAAACTTTAAAAATATTTTATTATAAAAAATATGTATTTTTTTGAATCTGACTGGGTGGGCCAGCTGTCAATCTGGGCGGGCCTAGGCCCACCCAGGCCCACCCATAGATCCGCGCCTGCCTGCTACCCTATATCCCTAACCTTGTACCCCTATCCCACATACCCGACTTCTAGGCAAGGCAAGGCAAGGCAAAGTCTGCCATCCAGACTTTGTGCCTGCCAGACACTTTTTTCTGTGAGGGAAAGATGGGAATCGTAATTTAGAACAGCAAGTTCCGTTGGCAATTCTGCAAGGGTATTAATAACCTTCCCCCTAAAATCAAATACCCCAATTCTATGTCTAATTGTCTGAGAGATATGCTCTATAACATAAATATGCTCTTTGACAAAACTTCAAATGTATACAGTGCATTCAGAAAGTATTCAGACTCCTTCATTTTTTCCACATGTTGTCGTGTTATAGCCTCAATTTAAAATGGATTAAATTAAAATAATTTGCCATCAATCCACACACAATACCCCAGAATGACAAAGCGAACTAGTTTTTATTTTATTTCAGTAAATGTATTAAAATTGTAATACAGAAATATGTACATAAGTATTCAGACCCTTTGCAATGACACTCTTGAAATGAGCTAAAATGCAAACATTTCATCAACAAATCACCAATAAGTTGAATTGAGTCTAATTTAATGCAAGGATAGTATGCAAATCAGAGACCCTATAAAAACAAAGATATTCATTCCAAAATTACATGAACTATTGTAGCTAAAGTTGACTGCTTTAAGTAACTCATCCAGTGTAATAGGAGAGTCTGGAGTTTTAACAACAAGTAAGTAACAATCATTTTTTCCATGGCGTAATTTGCAACAATGACAAGCTACACTTGCTACACTAGCTACACTCGCGAGCGACGTTCACAGTTATATTGGAGCCAGCTTGTCTAAAACACTGACACATGTTGACACTTTTTGCAACCGTCGCGAAATCACACATTCTTCTTGGTCGATCGATAATAGTCTCGCTAAATCTATTAAAGTCGAAGTCTAGACGTCTAGGTAAATCTGCAGCGCTGTCAGTATTAGAACCTGTGCATGTCGCTTGTAGTGTAGTGTGGAGTTTTGGTGTCCTCTAATGACAGTGTAGGAAGGTCCAATCCACCAAAACAATTGGTGAAGTCCTCTTCAGAAGAAACCAAGTCACTTGTGTACAGTTCTTTAAAGTCATTATTGAACATCTCGTTTATTTCCTCTGTTGAAGACAACACTCCTCGTTTAGCTCATCTGATTTGATTAATATTTTGTATCACAACATATTATATCCACTGTGTTTTGATTAGATTTATTACAGAAGGTGAAAATGTGGTCAGAGGTGAAAATGCGTCTCACAAATTGAGGTGCTGTTTATCAGACTGCTCGAGAGATAGCTTATCAATGTTTTCAGATACCAGCAGCAGGATGGTCTGAAGGGCAATGTCAACAACTGTGAGATGGGTGTCTTATACGCTTCTGTCTGTGTGAAAAAGGTCTTGCTATTGGGTTGGAGTTTGTTGTGAGCTGGAAAGAGAGAGAGAATGTGCATTGTATCCTATATGCGGCAATTCAGTAATACATCTATTCTCCTGAGGACCCAGCAACCTGTGTTTAAAGTCTATCATTGAACCTGAAGACCGTATTGTTGGGGGGGCTATTTTACATTGATTGGTTGGAATCAGAATCAGAATCAGAATCAGAAGACTGATTGGCTGGCTGTGGGGAAAAAGCTGTGTGCATGTCGGGCCTTCACAGTTTTTAGGGACCGCACCCTCCTGCCTGAGGGGAGCGGGGCGAAGAGACCGTGTCCTGGGTGTGCGGGGTCAGCCATGATCTTCCTGGCTCTCCCCAAAGCCCTACTTTTAAACAGGGCCTCAAGGGGGGGCAAAGGGCAGCCAATCACCCTCTCCGCCGAGCGTATCACCTGCTGCAGCTTGTGCAGGAATGACACAATGCAGAAATGAGATCAATATCCTCCACCATAATCAATATCAATATCTATCCCCTTTTAGTTGCTTGTTGTTTAAGAGTTAGAGCCAAAAGATGTCTCGATCTGCGATCTGCTGCCTTGTGCATAATACTTATGTTTGGTTATATGGAGCATGTACTCTTCCCTGCGTCTCAGTAAATCATTCAATTCGGCTTGTTTTATTTTTAGCAAAATGTTTTTTGTTATGGCGTATCTCCTTTTAAGATCATTCTCCAAAACATGACATTGTTTTTCTAGAGTGGAAATCTTTTGAAGCCGGCTTTTATGTCGGTGGGAACTAAACCATATGCAATTAGATATATAGATAGAGCCTGACAGGAATCCACGCCTGACAGGAATGTAGAACTTACAACGAATGTACAAAAACAAGCCTTATGCTGGTAATAAAAACCTATTTTCAGCGTGAGCTTCTTTATCAAGTTCTCAACATGAACGGTGAAACTCAGCTTGTTATTCACGCAAACGGCCATATATTTATACACTTTGACTTGCTCATGTGACTTGTATGTCCATCCAATGTAGCAATGACATGATTATCAAGATGTTTGGAATTTGAAAAATGCCATGCATTTCGTTTTAACCAAATTCAGAACAAGCTTCAAACCATTACAAATTCTGTTTTAGATTAGATTAGATTAGATTCAATCGAATCTAATTTGAAGCGTGTTCTGAATTTGTTTAAAAGAAAAAAGAAAAAAGAAGAAAGCTGAAGCCAAGCTGCTACCACTTGAATAAAGAATAGTATCGACTGCATCAAAATGAACATCCGCTGTAGCAATAAGTCCCAATGTTGTTGATACACAAAATGAACAACAGTGGCCTAAAATAGAGTTTGCGGCACACATAGAGTTTTGAGCACAACTCTATGGACTCAGATTTACAACCGTCCGACACTGTATACGATTTGATAGGTAATTAATATCCCGCCAAGAGCATGACCAGCAATTCCACAACCTTTGCATCAACACAATACGGTCCACGGTGTCAAATGTCTTCGACAGCCCTTAACTCTATTTGTACCATGGAAGATCTTTAGAAAACTTCAAATGTTTTTGGTAAGTGTGTGTGTATGTGTGTGCATGTTGCAGGAGGGACGATGAGTGTGATCCTGGGCCTGTCGTCCACCTACTCCATCATCCTCTCTGCAGCCGTGTCCATCACCTACACCCTGCTGGGAGGCCTGTACTCTGTGGCCTACACAGACGTCATCCAACTGTTCATCATCTTCATCAGTCTGGTAAGGGGCAGGGAGGGATTTTGTTAATTAATAAATATTATTATTATTATTATTATTATTATTATTATTGTTGTTGTTGTTGTTGTTGTTGTTGTTGTTATGATGACGATTGTTGTTGTTTTTGTTATTATTGTTGTTGTTGTTATTATTATTATGCTTCTATAGTAGTGTAAAAAGAAAAGAGAGTATACATTGGAGTTAGTCTATTCAATTTCATCAATAACATCATATTATTAACAAGCTGCAGGTAAACACATCTCTCAGGGCAGTCTGGCGTGTATCATTCCTAACTCCAGTGTAGCTTGTATTGGTTGAATACTGATTTACTTATGTATTAGTTGATGTGATCAAGTCCAGTTGTGTATTAGTGTTGTTTTACTACTGATTAAATCCAGTTGTGTACGTGTGATCCTGTCCAGGTGTGTGTTTGTTGTATAGTGATCCGGTCCAGTTGTGTATTAGTGGTGTCTTTGTACTGATTAAGTGATTTTGTCTTTCAGTGGGTCTGTATTCCCTTCCTGCTTCTCAACCCAGCATCCTCTGATGTCACATTAACTGTCTTTTCCAACCAAACAAACCAAACAATAACGGCGCCCTGGGTGGGCCAACTGAAGCTGGAGGATTCTGGGAAATGGATAGATGAGCTGCTTTTACTGGTTAGATCTTTTTCTGTGTGTGTGTATGTGTGTCTGTGTGTGTCTGTGTGTGTGTGTGTGTGTGTGTGTGTGTGTGGTAAATTAGTCAATTAGATCAGGGGTTAGTTACAGTAAGAGTAAAACAGTCTGCAAATGAAAAACATTACATTGACTTGAGCCAAAATGATGTGTGTATACAGTATGTATTGAATTGATGGTCAGAGAGAAAGGAAGGGTCCCATCCACTTGATTCAAATTCACTCAGCATGGCAGTGCAATGTCACATGACCTCTTTCAGATAGGGAGTGACTACTAGGCAGAGGAAAAACACACACAAACGCCTTTTATCTTGTTTTAAATCAGATTCCCCTTCTCTTTTGTCTTTTCTTAAAGGCTCTTTTCTAATGAAACGACTGCCTGCTATTGAGCTGCAGTGTTGTGAGTGAGGGCTTAAAGGTAACTTTGGAGCGGGGGGGTACGTAGCTGATCTACTCTGATTATTAATCATCATTACCTCTACAGTAGGACGCGTCGCATGGTTGCTTTAAGACTAACTGTGTGTGTGTGTGTGTGTGTGTGTGTGTGTGTGTGCGTGTGCGTGTGCGTGTGCATGTGTGCGTGTGTGCGTGCGCGTGTGCGTGTGTGTGTGTGCTTATCCGTGCGTGCGTACATAGGCTTTAGGAGGGCTATCCTACCAGGCTCTGTATCAACGGATCCTGTCAGCAGCATCGCCCGCTCAAGCTCAGCTCACCTGCTTTGCTGCGGCTGGAATCGTCTTCATCATTGGAATCCCCCCCGTAATCATCGGAGTAGTGGCGACCTCGACAGGTAAAAAAGCACATACACACTCGCTCACACTCTCAAACTCTCTCACACACACACACATACATACACTTGAAGTCACAAATCCAAACCCATCCCTCCGTCTGTCAGATTGGAACCAGACAGATTATGGACTTCCGTCTCCGTTTGAGCGCGGGGAGGCAGCGAAGGTGCTGCCTCTGACCCTCCAGTACCTCACCCCCTCCTGGGTGTCTGTGGTGGGCATCGGGGCTGTCGCTGCCGCTGTCATGTCCTCCATGGACTCAGTACTACTCTCCTCTGCCTCCATGTTCACTCATAACATCTACAAGAGCACACTCAGGACACAGGTCAGTCTGTCTGTATCTACTTATCTGTCTGTCTTGTCTGTTTGTATATCTGTATAGCGAGTTACAGTAGCGAGTTCAGGAATTAATGAACTGACTGTTGACATGTCTTTACCTGAGTTAACCAGGTATGTATGCATGTATGGGGTTAAGGCCTTACATTACATCTTCTTTGTTTTATGTTTTGGATTTCATGGTGGATACTGTTGTTGTAGTCAACAAAGCAATTTCAAGCATCTATTTAAAACAGCCTACATGGCCTTCACTGCCATTTTACCCAAACTAGATATGAGGGACGGTAGGCATTCGTCTTGCTTCGAATTCCGTGGAAGCACTGTTTTAACTTGGCTAGATAGCAACAACTTCAGACACTGTCTGACAGATAGCTTGAAGCATTTCCTTAAAACTTAGCAACGTACAAAAATAATCATAGCGATCAAAGGCAGAAATAACGATCAAAGCGTTCAGGTAGTTCAGATGCATACAAAGGCATGCCAATGTGTTTAGATAGTCAACAAAAATACAGCGACCCTGGCTCCCCTCTCTCTCTCTCTCTCTCTCAGTCTTTGCCTGAAATTGTATAATAAGGATATGAAATGCATGTTCAAGTACTTTACTCTATGACGAAGCGCCATATAATGATTTGGAGGCATTTGCTCGTACTCGAACAGACAAGATGCTTCTGTCCACTTCAGAATACATTCTGCTGCTGCTGGCAGCAGTTCCAATCATCAATTAAGACGAGTTATCAAGTCCCAGTCCCCCTCTATACATGCCCAAACCTAAAGGCCAATGCATTGTCGTGCAACAATATCCCATCGCACGCCGTGTGCATTGCGATGCGAAATTGTCGCACGACAACATTCGATTCTCCATTCACACCCACACACTTCGGTGGTGTGAATTGAGAATCGAATGTTGTTGTGCGACAAAATCGCACAACGTGTGCATTGGGCTTAACACTCCCTGCCCCATGCTTCACAGATGAGATGGTATGCTGTAAATATTCTTCGGCCAGATCCTTTTTTTCCAAACTTTCCTTTATCTGTCCACAAGACCCTTTCCAGAACTCTGCAGTCTTTTTAGGAACTTTTTTAGCAAACTGAAACCTGACAGGTGGTGATTCTACATTACGGGAATGTGGGGCAGACGGCAGTGATCCACCAAGTGGCACTGTGGTGCAAGATACTTGCTACTGTTCGTTTGCCGAACGTTCTTTAACGTTCGAAAACCGACTTGATTTAGCAACTCAATGCATGCGGGGTGTCCTCTGATAGGATAGCTACTGTTCCGTCGCGCTCCAGGGCGCATGCGACCATTGGAAACGTGTTTGAAGAATGCAAACAAAAGTATGACCATGCTTTGACCCATCTCATAAAAATCGTTATGCCATTAGACAATTATTTCACAATTGTTACAGACTTAGGTGAAACCAATATTTACAAAAATACCATCAAATACTGTAAAAGCTGAGAATCTCTCAAATCAAAAACAAAAAAAGGAAAAACAGCTTCACTGTCCCATTTTTGTTTGCAAGAGAGACTCGTATCTACTTATCTGTCTGTATCCTCTGTCACCTGCCTACCTGACTGTCTGTCTCTGTGTCTGTATCTCTACCCATCAGTGTCTGTCTGTCTGTCAAAGGTAATGTATAGCAACATAAAGATAATGAATGAAATTGAGAATATTTCTTGGATGATATGTTGCATGATTTAGATTTAAGGCTTACGTTATGTTGAGATATGTTTAGATGGTTCTGAGCTCGTGAGTATACTGAATCTGCAGATAGATTAACTATCAGTGGAAGTTTTCTTCCCACTATCTAGGCAGATTAGACAGTGTATTCTATCCTAGAATCTAATCTTAGTTACATACTAACCCTAGCCTTTGTCAAACTAGTTACCTACTAACCCCGTGTGACCTGTCATACTAGTTACATACTGTAACCTGGACCTAAATATGGATTTGGGTATTTCATTAATAACATGTTTATTTTACCTTTATTTTACCAGATAAAATCAATTGAGAACATATTCTCACTTACAATGATGATCTGGCCAAGAGGCCCCAGGCAAAAATAAAAACAAACATATAAACAGAAATACACCAGGTCAACACAAAACAATATAAACAATACATGAGAACGGCAAAGACAGTGAAGATAAAAGAAATAAAAACAAAGTGAACTAACCTATGTGTGAAAAGAGAGGGGGGGGGGGGTTGTGTGTGTCTGTGTATGTGCATGTGTGTGTGTGTGTGTATGTGGGGGGGGAGGGGGGGCAATCAGCAGGAACAACAGTCAACTATAACCTGTTGAAGTTTATTTTTGAAAATGGTAAGTGATGTGAGTGCCGTGAGCTTGAGTGTGTTCTGCAAAGTGGTCCAATCGTGAAAACAGTGCAGGCTTTTGGGATGGTGAGCTTGAAGAGATCCCCTAGACCTTGAGTGGTAACTATTGTGAGAGAAGTGCAGGAGAGATGAGAGGTAGAGAGGTGATTTTCCCAGGATTGTTTTATAAATTAATTGAAGCCAGTGAAGAAACCGCCTGGTATGGAGGGAGGGCCAGTCCACCAGTTTGTAGAGATGAAAGTAGTGAAGGTGCACCAGTGGCAAAGCAAGTGGCTGAGTGGTGGAGTGTGTCAAGTTTCCTAAGGGCACTCTTTGATGCCATGGATGGATGGATGGATACGTATGGATGCACATCCAATATAACAATGCAAACTTTTATTGACCTTAGGACTCAAACTCAATCTTGCATTCAATGGTCCAGGTGACGCTTAATTGTCACCTTGAACCTGAGCTCAGACCCCCTGCTCAGACATAAACATCTCACGAACAAAACTCACATAAAATGGACCCATAATCCTTTGCGGTAAGCTAATATGCAAATTATCCACAGCTAATCAGTTAACATATGCAAAATAATAACAGTCACAAACTCTGGTTTGCTAGCTAGCTGAATTGCATAAACAGCCGATAACGTTCGCCACAATACTAACCCTAGCCTTTGTTAAACTAGTTAGCACTACCACATTACTGTTGTGATTCATTTTCATTGAACTGCATGTCTCTCTCTCTCTTTCTTCCCCCCCCCCCCCCCCCCCTCTCTCCCTATCATGTCCACCCAGGCCTCAGACAAGGAGTGTGTGTGGGTGATCCGTCTGAGTGTGTTACTGGTGGGGCTAACGGGGACGGGCCTGGCGTTCGCTGAGGACAGCGTGTTGGCTTTCTGGCTGTTGAGCGGAGACCTGATCTACTGTATGGTCTTCCCTCAGCTCATCTGTGTGTTACACTGCCGCCGTGCTAACGGCTACGGCGCCGCCGCTGGCTACCTGCTAGCGGGCGCCCTGCGGCTATTGAGCGGAGAACCTCTTCTCCGACTGCCTCCTGTCCTCCTGTTTCCTGGATGGAGGGAGGAGGGGGGGGTCATCAGGCAGTACTTCCCCTTTAGGACATTCGTCATGCTTGCGACTCTGCTGCTCATCCCCTTGTTCTCCCACCTGGCCCTGTTGGCCTTCACCCACCACCTCCTCCCAGCCTCCTGGGACATAATGGGGCTGCTAGGAGACGCGGGAGAGGCCCAGGGGGAGACAGAGGGGGAGGAGGGCGATGACAAACCTGCCGTCACAGAGAAACTGCTGGGCATCTCCAGCACCACTAGCTGCTAGGGACAGGTGACAGGGGCGTAGGAGAATGCAGGTTGAGGGTCTATCGTATTGCTTTGTTATGTCTTTATGGGTTACAGGTCAGGTTTGAGGGGTCAGGGACGTCTTTGCTGCTTCATTCTATAGTCTCTCAGTGCTGCATGGCTGGGACCAGTAGGTCAAGGGTCAGGCAATGCACCAGCAAGGCTATGGTTAGGTTAGGGACCTGTCCAGTTATATGGAGGCCCAAAATACTAAAAATGAATCTAAAAGAAACAGTGAGTACAGTGTAATTAATTACGCACTGATAGCCTTAGTTATGGATTGAACTGGACTTTTTGAAAATGCCAAATTGCCTTGACTAATTTATCAGCCATTTGAGCACATATTTTGATGCCATTTCGTTTGTCTGCTCATCGTGTCAATGTCTTCATATACTGTATATGGATATATGTTATTTCTGAAGAGTATTAATTAGGCAGTTTGACAATGCTTTGAATCCTAAACAACCTGCCTAGTGGTGAGTACATGTTGTGAAGTTATAGGTGGTGCTGCTCATTTAGTCCTTCTTTTGCTGCTTTTGACAATCCATAACTTCTCACTTAAATCGTAGTTGTTGGTCTTTAAAGGGGCAAGCTTATATTGGTTTAAATTTTGGACTTTTAAATGAGTTATATATAGCTATTGATTCTTCGATAATATAACGTATTAATGCCTCATGGGCTTGTGTTGATTTCTCAAAATATTATTCACAAAATTGTTAGCTAAAACAAAATATTCATACAGGCAACTGGTTTTAAACCAAGGTTACACAACTCTGGTTTCCATATTGATATAGGCCAAGTTTCAGTACTCACAAAATATTATTCCCAAATTCATTAGGCTATAGGCCTACAGCTGCATTCGTAGACAGCCGTGCTTATTTGATTCATTATCAGTCTTCTTACAGCTTTGCGTTGATTTCTTCCAACATTGTTCCCAAATTCATTAGGCTAATATGCCTACTGAATTAGGCTACACTCCTAGCTCTCCACTGTGCACCCTATTATGATGTGTTAAATGACATCACTTCGAAACTCCTAAACAATCTCTATGGCAAGACACATCTTTGCCCAAAATCTGGCCAATCAGTGTAATTTTGGAAAAGATCTGTATGGCATTCACCCAAGTATCATAAAAACTGTCCCAGTGCTGTCAGAAGAAAAGCTTGTGACATTTATGAACGGACAGAGACCATCATCATCTCCTCTCCGATTTCATCCGTACGGTACATTTCTCCAGCCCTATCTCTCAGCTGTTTACCAAACAAGTGCCGGGCAGCCCGTTTTGTTGAAACGTTTGTTGAATTACTGATCTCCCCTTTAATATGCACTGATCAGCTAATCACTGTTTTTACCCAGTATTTTCTTACTAAGTACCTGCTTAATATCAGGCTGTAAAATAGAGCCTTTTATTTTATTTCATAGTAACACTTTCACAAAGGACGCATCTCCTAATGATGTTTTTTCACAGTTTTTCGTTTGCCTTAACACAGCATTGAACACATTTGACTTTGTGCCCACTTCGTGATTGACATAATTGACATAATTGACATAATGCAAAAAGAGGTCATACAATGAAAATGCTTTGGTGGAAATTACCGTTCGAATGTGTCCTGCGGGAAAGTATCATTAGGAAATGAATGTTTTCATGTAAAAAAGTGAAGAAAAAAAAACCCTAACCCTAACCCATTTTGGAAAACATTTCATAATGTGGAGTCGATTCTAGACAAATTTAAAAACAAAATCATGTATTTCTTTAATGAATCATTGATTCTTTTTCTTTTTTTCCTTTCGCTTTGTCATTATGGAGTGTGTGGATTGATGGCAAATTCTTTTAATTTAATCCATTTTAAATTGACTCTATAACACAACAAATTGTGGGAAAAGTGAAGAGGTCTGAATACTTTCCGAAGACACTGTATACTCACACAGTATTTCATGGACACCCTTTCATCACAGAAACTTTTTATGTTAGCACACATATCCTGCAATGTATAACGTATTGCCGCACACACCTATCTGGTCATGTCAGTATACTAGTGAAAGTCCTCATCAGGTGCTATGTGTAAATGTTACAGTGTTTGCACCTCTGACAGTGTTTCCCAAAGGATCCGCTATTGCACATCCAGTTTGGGGGAGGAGTTAAGGAGGGGTGGGAAATGGGTTTGTCAATGGTGGGGGGCTATGAGTGAGAGAGGGGTTAGGGCAGGAAAAGCAGCTTACCAAATCACGCTTTACTGTATTTGTAGAATTAAAGGGGGTGGTCTACTCCCTTGTTTGATCTTTTTCCTGTAATATGGGAAATTATGCAATCCTTTGTCATTTGACAAGATGTCTCATTATTTAGCTTTGGACTACCTAGCAGTCCAGAGGGTTGTGTCCCAAAGCAGCATCACTTGAGTTCACCAGCTCAACTTCAGTCGATGTCGTTCTGGATTTTTCAGGATCCTAAATCTTAACCGTAACATGGGTTGTTCTGTGTCTTGTAGCCATTTATACAAATTATATATTTGTATGAACTCAGAAATATGATTATATTATTGTTATTTTAGAATATTCAGGAATGTTTAGGCTAGGGAAAGCTGGCTAACTCATGGATGCTGTTGTTGTGACCCAACCCCCCCAGTTGAGTTGTTTCAGGTTTGGGCTGAAGTCGATAAGAGGTGGGGAGAGTTTGGTGGCAATTGACATTTAAAGCCACCACACAATTCCATGGCAGCCATGTTATTCTTTAGAACATAATTTTAAACCAAACTAACTAACCGAAGCGCCACAATTATTATAATAACCCGAGTCTTCATTATGAATGGGTGAATGGAATTTCAGAGGATGCAACTTGCTGTCCTCTCCTTAAGTTGACCAAACTCTCACTGGTTCTGTGTGTTTAGGCGATGCTGTAGTTGGGTTTAGGTAGTGTTTAGATTTGGGTAGGGTAAGATGCTAACTCGTCTCTGTAGTTGTTCTTATGCTCTCAGGGTTTATGGTTGGTCCTATTTTCCACTGTGTTGTGAAGAGCAAATATTTGACTATATGAACCCTAAAAGATGATTATTCTGGTTCATGATGCAGCATTGTCCTTGATGTACTCCTCTGTTGTCATGTTTTTTCTATACATTTGCAAAATGTTCTGTGTTTCCTAATAATAAACGTGTTTTTGTTACATTGATAACATGGCATGGTCTGTTTTTATGTGTGTGTGTGTGTGTGTGTGTGTGTGTGTGTGTGTGTGTGTGTGTGTGTGTGTGTGTGTGTGTGTGTGTGTGTGTGCGAATGCATGGGTGCGAATGCGTGGGTGTGTATGTGTGTTTGAGTTTAGTCAGAGAGAGAATGAGAAGAGGTAGAAAGATAATTAGATCATGTACAAAGTTATCAAACTTATTTTTCATTTTATTGGACAGATACAGTGAAGACAGATAGGAAAGTAAGGAGTAGAAGGGAGAGAGGGCATGTCAGCAGGACATGGGCCGGATTCTAACCCATGCCGACATGGGCCCATGCGTGCACTGTCGACTGGACCCCCCCAGGCCACAGATCATGTGCTTCAGAGTGATTGAGCAAGGCATGGGGTCAGTATCAAAAGGAGTTTTCTGTCGGGCTGGGTAAGAGTGTACCAGAAAAACCCTTCAGTATCCCAGGGTCCTTTGGGTCATGTGCTCCTCAGCTGAGAGATGGCTTAGGGTTCCCATGGTAATAAGGTAATAAGTACAACGTAAGCTAACCCTGCAATAACAGCCTAACTATTTACAGGAAGTTGCTAAAGAATATCTCCACAAACTAACAACGTTGAGTGATTATATTAAACATAAACTCTCTTATATTCTGTTATGAATGAATATATATATATAAATGTTATAATTTATGTTTGAAAATACACATTGAAAATAAATGATTTTTCTTTTCACTCATAACAATGTAGTAATAATGCATGGCGATTGTGACATCAAGAGGGGAAGCTGTGCATTGCAGTCGGTGGTTTGCTAGCTAGATAGAATAAGCTTTAAAAGAGAGAGAAGCCGTGTAATTGAAGTATACAGTATTGTATTGTATTGTATTGTATTGTATTGTATTGTATTGTATTGTATTGTATTGTATTGTATTGGAGAAGATCGCTAATGTAGGCAGATAACATTTTTGTTTTATTTTGAGTAATTATCCTTTCCATTAAGGTGCAGTCTTGGTAATATGGAGATGACACCTCATGACTGAGTCATGTTATGTTTATGGCACAAGCAATTAGGACACGAATATGTCTGTTAAAACAAGTCAATCTTTGACGGCAATAAACCACCAAAACAACTCTTACTGTGGTTGTGAAAATTTTTTGAATTCATTTCAATGATTAGTTGATAGAAAGGAGTACCTTGGGCAACTGAATAACGTCACAATTTCTGTTCAAGAGTACGTTTATATTTTTTACATTTAAAATAAAATTATATTGTATTATATTATATTAGTAATATACTGTATAAACATATTTATATATATTTTAATGTACAATATTATTTTATTTAATATATATATATATAAACGTAATCTTGAACAGAAATTGTGACATTATTCCGTTGTTAAAATTGTTTTAATCAATTGCAGCATGAAATTTGATGGTATCCCATGATATAAAATGCACATAACATTGTATGTAAATGTGTAAATTTCACATGTTATGTGATGTCATTTTCATGGGATGGCATCAAATCTCCATACTGCAATTGATAAAGTATAATCTAATCCAGTGAGTCAATGTTGTCAGCCAGTCTGGAGGCAGCCTCTTGGGTGAAGATGCATTATTGCACATCATTGTTGCTGGTCGGTGTGTAGGTTGATCTAAAACACAGAGGGAGAAACGTTGTCAATGATTTTTGTACCTTTACATTCTCAGGAACGCTCTTTTACACAACAAACATAATAAATCTGTATTTTGACCCTTTTCACACTAGCTGGGCCTTACCTGTACCTTAGTTGCAATAACAATGCTGAAAAGGACAACTACCTTGGTTTCTCAATGTCCTCTATAAACTCCGGCAGATTGATGTTGAGTGTTTCGGGAAGGAGCATAGACACTAGACCAGTCCCAATGGGCACTAAGCAAAATATCCATGCAGGCAACTGGCTCCATACGTCCTCCAACAGGATGACAAGGGGGGCAATGGACCCGCCCAAACGTGCCATGAACGAGGACATGCCTACGCCATTTTGCCTGAGAGACCAAAGGAACAAGTGCTGAGATAGATTTTAACTTTCTGTAGACATGAAAAAACATCTACTATAGAAAGTGAGGTGCTGTATAGGTTAATTGGTCACTGACCGAACTACTGTTGGGAAGAGTTCAGTTGTGTAGAGGAACATTATGGTGAAAGAGGCTTCAGATAGGCCTTTTCCAAGGGTAGCCACAATGGTACGAGCGACCATCGAATCTGATTAAAATTAAAAACATGGCTAATTGAATCCCAGACGAAGCCACTGGGCCATACTGTCAAAAGCTCAACATGCAAGAGCACAAAGTACATCTTATACATATTACTTAAGCAATAGCTCACGACAGGCCGTGGTATATGCTTATATCACAGCTAAGGGGCGTTGTTCGGCCCGACGCGAAGCGGAGGGACGGCAACCCCCTTAGCTGTGATATAATAAGCATATACCACTGGCCTGAAGTGAGCTATTGCTTTTATAAAACGGTTACCAACACTGTCAATATGAATTAGAAAAGTATTACACGTATAGTACACGTATTACATAGACTTTACAAAGCAATGTAGTAAAATCCTGGAACTCAACTAAAACATTCCACTATTTCCGGTACAAATGTAAAATCTGCAGTAATTCTTCCTATAGAGAATGTTTACTAACGCAAACATTAGCTTTGTGCAAGCTGTATGTAACATGTATGTGTACAGGTGAGATGGCCATTAAGAAATATTTCAGTCCCTGTTTATAACTGACATTAGCTATTATCCATAATGTAATAAAGTACCAGTCACAAGCTTCTAACGTCAACCTCAAGTTTATATACCTTTTTGTACAAATATGTTGATAAGGATACAGACTCCAGTCAAAAGCAGTGTCCACACCTGTCCAGGTTTTCGACCAAATTTATTTATGAAGTAATAAACCAGGACCTTTCCTGGCAACTCAATGGTGGCAAAGACGAACTGTGTGAGGTAGATGTTCAGACCAAACCCAGTGATGTTTAGGCTGATCCCATAATATGTAAACGCTACTCCAAACCTATAGATGAAGAGTTGCATAAGAAGTGAAGTTGCATGTACTGTATAACACCAGCAGAATTGTATTCAACATGAATGTCATTTGTGAGTTCTGCTATATGAAGGACAATAAGGAATGCATTTATGATATAGAGGATTATGGGGCAAAGAGACAGTACATTATGGGGCAAAGAGACTATCTAGTACAATCCAGATTTAAGACTTGAATTTATAAATACATGTATATATATATATATATATATATATATATATATAAAGCATATTTAAAACAACTTGTGCTGACCAAAGTGCTGTACATGGATTAAAAAATAAAAATAAAATGATATATATTATGATAATATTATAATTCATATTGGTTTTTACATATCTAGCAGACTTTATGAATTACATTTTTAAAAATGATATACAGATTTTTACAGGCCTGTAAGAAAACTGTTATAGTAACTAATTTCCCATAATTTTCGAGCAACTTAATTCCACCCCTGGACATGTTGACACTTACCACAATATCCCTGTATAAATGGAAAGTTTTCTAATGTTTGAAGTCTTCCAAAGATCCAAAATAGTGTACTTCTTATTCCCTTTGTCCACTCTTACTGAAGCCGCAAGAGTCTGTGGGCAAGCACAAAAAACACACACAATTTTTTCCGGAAAGAATAGAATAAACTTTTATGGCTACCAATTCATTTTGTTTGCTCAAATGCAGATGTTGTGTATTCAGACAAGGTTTAAGTACATTAATGTAATTACTATATTAAACTGATAAAAAATAACATTATTTTAATGGGGTGCCTCATTTGAATACTGCACAGTGCACACACACATTTAATGTAGGTATTCATTTAAATTGAAACCACTAGCAACTCGCTAAAAGAGTGGCACCAGTTGTTCTCTGTTGCTATGGAGATTAAGGGCAGGAAAGAGGGGCTGACCCTTGGACCATTAGTCAATAATTTGAGGAAAAGCACTAGCATTTTCTGAAGAGCTTCTGAAGTGGCTAATAAAGTCAGATTGAAAGCTGTGTTCCCTTGTCAGATAGTGTTCCCCCTCTATTAATTGTGATTTTAAGAGGTATGTAAAGCAAAACGTAATTGATGAGCCTTACTTTCATGCCTCCATTGCATCATGTCTCCAAGTGTTTTAAAGATAATTTTAACCGTAATGATTGTTTGGTCTTGTTTATTTCTGCCTTAAATAGTGCTGACCAAAGTAAAATGTGACTCTTGCAATGAGTAGTTTCATACTGAGTCTCCAGATTATCAAGGCATAGTCTGCGTTAAATTTGTATTGTAGATGCACAGTGACATAACTTTGACAGGTCTTCTCAATAGGTTTTACACAGAAACAGTACACAGAAACAGTAGAGAGGGTGGGATTTGACCAAGGGTGTTATAGGCTTATAGTTTGCAATTACTAGCATGCAAAAAGACAAACTAATAAAAAGCTAGCAGGTATGAATCATGTAAACTGGGTGAAAGAAATGTCTGACAAATCAAATGTATTGATTGATAACCCATGTACAAACCCTGGCAATGTTGCTATAGCAATCTGTATATTTTACAGACTACAACGGCAGCATTGTAACATTGGTGAGTTTTTTGTTGTCCGGTTTCAATTGAGGCATAGACAACACAGAAGCGACCCAAGTAAACACATTTCAATGATAAATCTTCAGACAGTAGTAGCCTGGTGGCTATAAGACTACCATTAGGGGAATATAATCACTCTAGCTTACAACCAACAATAAGGGGACTGAATGTCAAGGAGTCACTCAGCAAGTGACAGTGAAGAACAACTATTCTTCTGAATAATACGCTTAAACATATTACTGTACCTCTGGTGTGATGTCTGCCATACACTTGGATTTGCCGTTCATCTCGGCACATTTCTTGAGGCACTCATGAGCCTTTTCTACATTTCCATTGACCAAGAGCCACCTGGCAGACTCTGGAAGCCACCTGCAATCACACAAATGACTCTTGACATCCTTCACACTACAGTGAAATATGTAGCAATGTGAAATATCAACAATGTCATGTGTTCAGCCATGATGTTCTATCAGTTAGTTAGGAGATGGAGTGGTGTAATGTGGGATGCCTTGGGTGGAACTATTATTATTCTTATTATTCTTATTATTTACTATTATTGAATTTTTTTCTTAGTGTTTTTTTTGTCAATTTGAGTGTTTTTTATTTTTATTTTAAGATACATAAGTATCCATACAGTCAGCTATCGATGTTTTAGTGCAAGTCTGGACAGCTTAATTAGGACTGCAGTGACATGTCATGAAGTTGCTAGATTCATCATACAGACAGCGGATATCCTTGGAGCTATTAGTGGCTAAAATGTGAAATCAGTTTTTTTACCACCAGGTAACTACAGAAAGGAGCAGAGGCGAAGTCACTGTTACTATCAGCCATCTCCAGTCATTCACAAAGTATGCAATCCCGGATAGTAGCCAGTTTCCAAGTGTCCAATCCAGGCTGACAATCACTCCCGCAAAGGTCCTGTGTTCAACACCAAACCATTCCACACCTGCAGAAATGTCAGGAAAGGGATATTTTAGAAATATGAGTCATATGAAGCTAATGCGCATTAAACTAGATTATGAACATTTTATTCATGCATTTATAAGTTCATTAATTTGAAATATGTTGTGCAGTACAGTATTAAATACACAATACAATACAAAGAAGAGTAAGGACAAAACTCACTGAGTACAATGGAGATGATGCTTATTCCAGAAAGTGCCATTCCGGTAAAGAATCTCATAATAGCAAACATCACATAAGAGGTGGAGAAAGCACTTGTAAAGGCAAACACCATACTTGACAGGTAAGTCACCATCAGCATGTTCCTCCGCCCGAACCTGGTCATAAGAACTTATCAGTAACTTTACTTCAAGTGGGTACACACAAATCACTCAATCACCTTCATTAAAGTTGTAGCAACTGGCATAGAGTTTATGAACAACGGCATGACGAGATGCCATTGTTATAAAGAGTGCTGCAAATTAACTGTATCTGGTAATATGCATAATGTATGCTCTTGTGTCAACTGCTGCTATAACACAGACTACAAGACAACTATACATATGCTATAGCAATTCCACTATACAGTACATCAAGTGTAGTTTATCCGTATTGAAGTGACAGCTTATGCACAGGTTTTGCCAAACTTCATTTAGATAATAAATGTCTAACAATGTCTATGTCTGTGGAGCAATATGTAACAGAGGCGGTTACAGTAGATGGGTAATCGTTACAGGTGATGGGTAATCGTGTCTGAGTACTCATTAGATCCTGTGAGGTAATGTCTAAGTCTCAGTACAGCAGGCTAAAAGTCTTGTTGCTACACGTTACATAAGCTAGCTCGATCTTTGAACCACCTCTATTACTCATGTCAATGAACTAATACACTCAATGAACACTTTAATAGGAACATCTCTACACCTTCTCATTCATTCAGGTGGTGTAATGGTGTGGGGAATGCTTTCACAGAGATTCACAGAGATTCACAGCTTGAAGGTGCACCTATAAAATCAGCAGGAATTGCGTAACTCAATCATGTCAAAATAGACCAAAGGAATATTTCCAACATTTTATGGAATCAATGCCATGAAGAATTGTGGCTGTTTTGAGAGCAAATGGAGGCCCTACCCAGTATTAGTATAGTGTTCAATGAGTGTATGGTATCCAATTGTGCAAAGCATATTTTTAAAATATATTTGAGATAAAACAATAATTTTGTAAAGTAGTTGGCAAAATTCCCACACAATCCATGGAATTCTGCTGGAAATATCCCCCCTCCCCACCGCCATTGCAACTCTAATTATGGACATACAGTAGATCACCATTAATCACCAAGTAATCACCATTGTAAAGTAAGAATTATGTTGACTAAGGTTTTGTGAAGTATGTGTTTTGTAGAGTTCAAACCTGTCACTGAGGTAACCAAATAAAGGAGCTCCACACATGACTCCAATGAAGAAAATAGTGGCTGTCGCTTTGTTAATCCCTTTCTTACTACATACAAGGTCCCACTGTAAAGAAAACAACATAACTGTCATCATTCACCTTTGCTATTTTGCAAACATGTGGATGTGACAACAGCAAAGCGAACATTTGCTTTGTAACAATGTATGAATTTAAATAAAGTGCTTAAGATGCAGATTAGGCATATGTGCCATGCTGATACAAATTATCAAAACATAGCTCATAAAATCTGTTATCCGTATTTAATCACCTAAACTGGACATTGCCAATGTCAGATCCTTTCCATCTTTGCTGCAAAAGAGACAAAAAGATTGACAGAGTGAGACATACAGTACCGTTGTTGCCAGAGTAGAGGTGAAGGTGCTGTTGTCATACACCCATCCATTCTGACACTGAACTGTTGGTAGGTCAGTAATATTGAGGTGGTTGGACAGCAGGCGATACTGGGGCTCTAGAAAAATCATACAGGAGCTTGGAGCCCCATCTTCCTCTATTGGAATATGAACAGTCAGTCTCTGCTCCTGGGTCAGATTCCCAAAGAGACCGTCATGGTCCAGGGTGCTGAGATCACAATGGTGAGCAGGTACACCTGCGATAAAATTATTCAGTAGGAAGTGAAACGGCAAGGTTATCCTAGCGATACTCTGAATCAGGACGATCATGATTTGGAATTTTCCAAATCCATTAATTTCCGAAAGAACTTCTTCAAACTTCATTTTGAGGCTTCTGTGGCTGCTAGGAAACAATCTAATGAGTCAAGGATCGTCTGCACAGATGCACCTCCTCTCTTACTCAACACAGGTGTCTGGTTGAGTTTGGGAGGAAAACTGTTCTACAAGAACACACTTATCAACATGTGTTAACCATTACTTTTATTTAACGAGGAGGTCCCTTGAGAGGGAGACCTGGCCAAGAAAGCACACCAGTACAGATATAAGTTACAAAATTGGCGAATAAAACATAATAAATAACAGACAGTAAAATAGTCCAATATTTTCAGACATTCTTGCAAACGCAGCAGAACTGCCAAGTTAACCATTACTTGTTCAAAGCAGAGATGTCAGCTACGGTGAGAATCACTCCGAATGAGAGCTGGATGGACATTTAGTAAAGCTAATCATTATCCAGGTTCCAGTTATTTCAAAATGTATCATCTAGATTGGAATGATCCGGATTCTTTTTTTCCTGTTCAGGATCAGATTTTTTTGGTAGTGTGGAAGAAACCTCAGTCAATGACAAATTGATCAACGCATGTATACTACATCACTGTTACGCCTGATCAGCAAAAGTGATACTTTGTCAGTTAAAGTCTGAAAAGTGAGAAAATCTTGGGCCCCAAGTCCTGGCCTAAGTGTGGCTGGGTGATTATTTTGAGTGTGCACACAAAGAGTGAGAATTTAGGAGCTAAAACCATTTATTCTATTCTACCAAATAAGGAAAATTGATTTCATTAGGAAAATCTGAATCCATTTAGGCACAGACTGAAGGCCTAATACTGTGTTTTAACCTGACTAACCTTGCCAAACTGTCTCTGTTTTGTCTGTGTGTGAGGTTTTCCGGGAGAGAATTTCTCGAGAAGTCTGGTTTGGACAAACTGAGGTCAGGACACGACAGTAAGGTTCATTATAATAGTCGTCTGTCATTTTGAATTAATTGTTTTATTGACACGGCACTTTGACTACACAGGCAATTTGAAAAAAATATTGGATCAGTGACAATATGGGTGTTTTGCTTTCAAAAGCGCCAGTAGTGTCGCGGTGACCTCGAGGGTCCACAACTGATAATGTTCGACAAACATGGTGGAGAGGCGATTCGGAGTCTAAAGAAATGGCATAAATTGGGTACAGTCCCTACCCCTCGTCCTAACAGCGATGAGGGGGCGTCAACGCCCTAAAGTGGGCCTATCCCCATTCGAGGTGCTCATGGGGCGGCCTATGGAAACGGGGATGTCTGGGCCGGTGTTGGAAAGACCCCCCTGACGACTGAGGAATGCACCGAGGGTATGTTGACCTACTGTGTTCACCTAACCAAGGTTCTCAGATCTATACATTCGCAGGTGAAAGCTGCCCTCTCCAGACCACTAGAAGGGCCACTGCATTCCCTTGTGCCTGGCGACTGGATAGTCGTGAAAGACCAGAGGAGGAAACATTGGCACCAAGAGAGGTGGCGCGGCCCCTACTGCATCCTGCTCTGCACCAACACGGCTGTGAAAATCGCAGAGCGCCAGACGTGGGTACACGCCAGCCACTGCAAGAGAGCTCCGCCACTGCTCCCAGACCTAGAGGAGGGAGACGTCGACGACCAGTCCCAGGCCACCATCCCACCCTGCCTGAAAACCTCAACTATCATCCCAGTCCCGAAGAAAAGCACGGTGAGCACGGTGAGCTGCCTAAACGACTACCGCCCGGTGGCACTCACACCAATCATCATGAAGTGCTTCGAGAAACTAGTCCGGGCCCACATACTCACACGCCTCCCGCCCAACCTGGATCCATACCAGTTCGCCTACAGAGCCCACAGGTCCACAGAGGACGCCATCGCGACGACTCTCCACGCCACTCTATCCTACCTGGAGAGGGGAAACAGCTACGCGAGACTGCTCTTTGTGGACTTCAGCTCCGCCTTCAACACCATCCTTCCAGACAGGCTAGTGACCAAACTACTAGACCTGGGACTATCACACTCTATATGTGCATGGATCAAGGACTTCCTGACCGACCGCCCCCAGAGGGTGCGGGTGGGCCCCCACACCTCCACAGCCCTCAGACTCAGCACTGGGTCCCCCCAGGGCTGCGTGCTAAGCCCCATCCTCTACAACCTCTACACCTACGACTTCACCCCCGTAACTTTAACCCCGTATCCACCCCAGCAACTCCATCGTAAAGTTTGCAGACGACACCACCGTGGTGGGCTGCATCTCGGGGGGGGACGAGGCGGCGTACAGGGATGAGGTAGAGCAACTGAGCAAGCTGTACAAGGTTAACAACCTGCTGCTGAACAAGTCAAAGACCCAGGAAATCATCGTGGACTTCAGGAGGAAAAAGTCCGAGATCCAGCCCCTGCTCATCGACGGAGAGAGCGTGGAGAGAGTCTCAACCCTCCGATTCCTGGGGGTGCACATACAGGATGACCTGTCCTGGAAGAACAACACAACAGCCACCATCAAGAAGGCACAACAGCGGCTCTACATCCTGAGAGTCCTCAGGAAGGAACACAACAAGCAGGAGATACTGGTGACCTTCTACCGCGGCGCAGTGGAGAGCATCCTCACCTACGGCATCTGCAACTGGTTCTCCAGCTGCACAACCGCGGAGAGAAATGCGCTACAGAGAGTCGTGAGAACAGCCCAGAAGATCACCGGCGCCCCCCTCCCCTCTCTGGAAGAGCTGTACAACACACGCTGTCTCAGGAAGGCCTCCAAGATCTCCAGAGACCCAACCCACCCTGGGTACGAACACTTTACCCGGCTGCCCTCGAAAAGGCGGTACAGGACCATGGCCGCAAGGACAAACAGACTGAAGAACAGCTTCTACCCCAGGGCCATCCAGGCCCTGAACACAGCAAAGACCTAGGTTCTGGGCCCTGGACAGTCTGGACGGATTGATGGCAGCTGCTGGACTGAAAAAAATCAGGTGTAGTGCTGAGGCACAAATATGTACATTTCTAGCCTGCAAACTGCGACACTTCAAATGAATGTGCAATAACACTATGTGCAATATGACAACACTAGTCGTCTATCTGTACAGTATAGTATAGTGGATAGTGTACATAGCCTTTATTTATTTATGTAAACCAGCTCCTTCCCTTCTTGTGTTTCCTAGCACCGGGGGAGCCACCCCTCCTAAATTTCGTTGTTTGGTACCTGTACTATAGCAATGACAATAAAGACCATTCATTCATTCATTCATTCAACCAGAGTGAGAGAAACTCACTCTATTCCAAGTCACGTGCTAGTAACCTCTGACTCACCATAATCACCATGGTGGAGATGCTGGGTCTCGAACCTACACCTCCGGCCAGCGAGAGGCGCCGCCTGAGGTACCCACCGCGTCCCTGGGAGGGTGCCCTCTGTGGTGTGCTCTTCGCATTCTGCATACTCATCACCCCCATCCTGATCATCCGCCACATCTGGTCCTTAGAGAATCAGATCATAGGACACTCCCATGTCCCCCTGCCTTTTCCCAATGACTTTCTCCTCGACCCCAATGACACTATCCCACTGAACAACGACACCGGGGCCTGGGTATGGCCCCCGAAGACAAGAATTGCCTCTGTTGAAACTGTTCTCCCTTTCTCCCCTGATGTCCCTCCCCTACCCCTCTTCCCCCTCCTTTCCCCCTCCCTCCCTCTGAATGCTGCTAATAAAAACCTTCTACCCCCCCCCCCCCCCCCCCCCTACGACTGACCTGACCCAACCGAGACGCAAGAGAGAGAGCCAGGTAGACCTACACACACACATAGACGGACACCACGGTATCAACACTGTGTATAATCAATATATCCTAAGTTGATTTGTTCCTGTACTAACGTCATAGACTAAGAGGTTAACAGTATGTTATCTGATCTAACTGCTCTGGAGTTCTACATGAATGCAAGTTTGGATATTGTGTTCTGATTACTTCTTACCTTACTTCTCAGTACAGAATGTGCTCACTCTGCCGGGTAGGCCGGGTTAAATCTGCCACTTGACAAGATAGTGTGCCCATCTGCTAGTACTGAGAAAGATAAGGTACACACCAGCTCATTGTCTGTAAATCACGCCACCCTCGAAGGAGGGCCGGCTGACCTTGTGCATCTGGTCGTGAGAAAAGGAATTCAGGGCTTCTTGCCAGGACAGCTCTCATGACACTTCTGTTGTGTACTGTTGTTTAAGAAGTCAATACTTTGCAAACTATTTTGATTAAACCTTATTAACGAGTAAAGACTGTGTACCATCTTGTTGGTTTCCTGTCTCACCTGAGGACCGTATGGTTAAATTTCCATTACAGTGGACACAAACAACCATAAAGAGATAATGCACAAACAACCATAAAGAGATATGAATCATGCAGCCTCAGGAGTGACCTCAGGAGTGACCTCAGGAGTGACTTCTCTCCACATTCCACTAGGCACGGCCTCACAGACAGAGAGGCTCGGTTTTAGACGTTAATAGGTGATCATTTCAGTGAACAAAGAATATAATTCACAATGGTGAGGTAAGGAACTAGTGAGGTATCAATAACAATAGCATTAACATGGAAGTGAAATACAAGTGATTAGACACAAATAATAATAAGTGATTATATTATTCAATTTACTTCCACAGTAGGCTAGGATAGGAGAAATCAGCCAGCTCGATCTGATCTTGACTCGTTTTCGAAGGGTGTGATTTAAGAGTGTCCCCAGTGAGACCTCAGCTACAGTACATATTGGGGTGACTGTGGCTCAGGAGGTAGTGATGATAATGATGGTAATGATCGCAAGGTCGGCGTTCGCCAGTTTGATCCCCGGCTGGCCATGTGTCGAGGTGTCCTTGGCCAAGACACGGAACCCCAAATTGCTCCCAATGAGCTGGCCGGCACCTTGCATGGTAGTTTGCTCACACTCATACCTGTATCTCACGCGCACACACACACACACACGCACACACACACACACACACACACACACACACACACACACACACACACACACACACACAGTTTACCCATATAGGCCTATGCATGTGCACTACTTATCTCTCTCATATGAATTGAAAATCAAGGACCCCAATTGAAATAAGCCAGTGGCTTTCTTGGGTTTTTATCCTTTTAGATTACCTTGTATGTAATATGTACTTTCATGTACCTACTCCTCCAAATCTTCTAATAAAGTTTTCAATCAATCAATCAATCTTCGGAATAAACATAACCATTTTTTTCAGCAGAGCAATGGAACCAAGTAAGTTGTTCCAATTGGCCAATGGTTTTCTGCTGGCACAATGTCACACTTGCAAACTTTGATAAGTTGAATGTGCATGGCCCAACACTGTGTTAGCACGCTTGATGTAGTTTAATCTTGCTCAATTTTCACCATTTTGCGCGTGCGCGACTTTGGGATATCGTGAGTTTAGAATGATAAGGTTCTATCTCCGTTTAGAATGATAAGGTTCTATCTCCGTTTAGAATGATAAGGTTCTATCTCCGTTTAGAATGAGAAGGTTCTATCTCCGTCTAGGGCAGTTCAGAGATATTGAGCGTCAAAGTTTTTACATTCCATTAGGTTTTGTGAGATGGAACCTTTGTATTTTATGAATTACTAACAGAAAAATGGCAACATTTTAAAAATAACACCACACAGGCATTAATAAACACCTAATGGATCAGATTTTTTTTTTTTTTTTTTTTTTACAAAAATGGAGATAGAACCTTATAATTCTAACGTCACGAGATGACGCCAGATGATTCGATGTACGGGTCGGAGGAGGGCTCAAAAACGTGATAAACGTGAGCCAAACCAAACCCCTCCCAACCGGTACAGAGCGGCTTACAAATCGCGCAGACCCCACGTCTCCGTGTCTCACAGCTGGGCACGTAAGAAGGCGGAAGATGCAGTTGAATTGCCACAATGTCGAAATACAATTGTAGTTATTTACACAACGGACGTGAGTAACACAGTTCTAGTCCTGTGAGACTAGTTGGCAGATTCCCTAATTCTTACGCTGGAGTATGTTGTGGGTGCGGGCTGATTTTTAATCAAGAACAATTCGTTCATTTGAAACCAAAACGCCAAAAACACTGATATGATTTCCATGGGATTTTTTTAGATTTCAGTCGCAGAGAACTCATCACTTAAATACACATGCAGTCTGTGCACTTCTGCTGGACAGGGTTACAGTTTGCAAACACATCAGATCGTGACGTTAGAATGATAAGGTTCTATCTCCATTTTTGTCAACATTTAGTTTTTTTTACATAATCTGATCCATTACGTGTTTATTAATGCCTGTGTGGTGTTATTTTTAAAATGTTGACATTTTTGAGTTAGTAATTCATAAAATACAAAGGTTCCATCGCACAGAACATAATGGAATGTAAAAACTTTGACGCTCAATATCTCTGAACTACCCTAAACGGAGATAGAACCTTATAATTCTAAGATCAACAAAACACTGATTTCCATGGGATTTTTCGATTTCAGTCGCAGAGAACTCTTCACTTAAATACACATGCAGCGCGTCTGTGCACTTCTGCTGGACAGGGTTACAGTTTGCAAACGGCAAACTTTACAGTTACAGTTTGCAAACACATCAGTTTGCAAACTGTAACCCTGTCCAGCAGAAGTGCACAGACCTAAACGTCTGTAGAGGGTCTTGAGGCCAGACGAGACACATATGAACATGTACCAGAGTGGCATACTCCAGCTCCACAGCATACCTCCTCCTCCTCTGTGAGACATGGTGGAGGGCTGTTTGGGTTTGGACATGTCACTGCCACTGGAACTGGCTTACTTGTCTTCATTGATGATGTTCCCTTTGGTTCCTTTAACATTCATTGATGATGTTACTCATGTTTAATTAGCTGAAGATGAGGTTTAAGGCAAAAGGACCTAAAAACAAACGACAACTGAAGAGGGCTGCAATGCTGGCCTGGTAGAGGATCACTAGTGCAGATACCCAGCATCTGGTGGGGTCACTGGGTCACACACTTCAGACAGTTATGGCATACAACTAATAAACACGATTGCTTAATTTGGACATCATATTAATCTGTCCAAATCGTTTTGGTGGCCTGAAACTATGTAAAAGAAATGCTGTTGTTTCAAATGGTAAAACCAATAGCCTATTTATTGAAATATGAAAATCAAATGAAAGAACACAATCTGTACTCTGTAATCTCACATTAATTGCTTGATTTCAAATCCAAATGTATATTGTATAGAGCAAAAAGAAGAACACATGTTTCACTGTCCAAATACTTACAGAGGAAACTGTATGTGACCATGGCCTTTCATTTTATGTACAGTATAACACTTTGTGAGGAGAAACTATAAATTAAATGGGTCTAAGAGACTCAATACTCAATACAGAGGTCGTGTTCTCACATGAAAGTCCGAATCAGGACCCGGAGCAAGTGGATGAGTTTGCAACATTGTTGCATAAATGTTTTCTCTGATTTGCGTTCTCACACCCCTTTATGTAAACGAAGTAACATACGCAATCGAAGCAACAGACGTGGTAGTTGATATTCTGTTCATCTTATGTTATATTGTTGTTGTTGTTATTGTTATCTTTTTGCATACTTTTATCTTTCACCCACTCTCTCATTGTAGGCTCACTGCACTTTCGGCATTTATGGCATCTAAACAGAAGTCCCACCTTGCAGCACTGTCAGATGCTGAGATCGGCGTGTACTGGGTGCTCTCTCTCGGCTCCCATCTCTACTCCTTCTATGAACTGCACAGATTCTCCAAAGGTAAAGATGTCTGTCATGTTTTGGGCTTTTATTAAGAGCTCAAGTTGTCCATTTAGCTCACGAGATCTGGCAACCCTGATTGCAGCTCATAAACACAAGCAACCCAAACAAAACCCTATATAATAGAAAGTCCTACGGCTATTCCAGGAAGCGTGATCAATGAGTAGCTCGAAAATCGGAATTCCACCTCCTCCAATAATCATTTCATTCAAGACACACAGGATAGGATGTATTTAGTTTAGTTAACATTTACAATGACCCTGTTCCCACAATCAGCCGAATGGAAAAACCTGATGTTGTTGATGTTGGTACAGTACGTTGACCCCACAAGCTCTGGCTACATCCTTGGTTCAAAGCAGAACTATTCAGAATTCTAATGTCTGTAGTCCTGTAATGTATGTCCCCACAAAGTACCATTAAATCATTTCCCCTCTTCGCAGATCATGAAGCAGGACTGGAGAGAGAGTTCCAACTGGATAAAGGTTTTCTAATCTGGGGATTTAAAAGGGTAAATATTTCCAAGGAGTACTCTTTTCAAACATGCAAGGATCATTTAGAATGTTATATCTACAGCACCGGTGTTGTTGCACAGGAATTATATTAGTTTTCTTTTGTCCCATGAACTTGGATGCTGGTTCTACCTCTTTCTGAATAGTAACTATTCAGCTAATACTTGAATAGAAGTAAAAATTCCCTATGTCCTTTTACCAATCCAAGACACTTAGATCTGTAATGACCTAACATAACGGAGGGAGGAAGTATACATTTGTTATAAGCAGGGCTTCTCTTTATCAGGACCCCAACGACTTCGAGTGGAGTTTCTGGAGTTACTGGGCCAAGAAGTCTTTGCTGTGGACTCTGTTGGGCCATGCAGCGATATCCAGATTGACCAGCGTCTTTGTTCCCAGGGTAATAAAAGCAAGACCATCACGTGTATCTGAAACATATGGTAGTCAAAAGCATAATGTAGAATATGTACAAATAAAGTTGCACTTAAGAAATACTTGTGTCATGATTGTATCCAGAAATACAGTATCTTGAGTACTTGGCACACCCCTTAGTCATGTAGATAAAAAGAAAATCTACTGGACTACTATTAACAACTATAAATGTAATTAAAAAGCTGCATCTAATCATATGTTTCAAGTGACCCAAGGACTCTGTACAGAAAAAAAGAAAAGAAATGTATATCACTATATTCAAAGACGGTAAAAAGATTACTGCCTTTACTTAAAAGAACCAGAAGATGTCACTGAAGATCAGTGTTTCGAGCAGAGCGTTGGTGCCTCTGCATGACTGTTTCGTTTGTTTCACTGGTTCAGAGAGGCTGTTTCACTGCTTCAGAAATCCAAATCCATACAGTGCAGTCCCATGTACAAGTAAATATGAGATATTTCCGGCTGAAACAGGAACTGTAAAATAAGGCGTTACTGGAAAAAAACTGGGATACAAATCGGAACGAAACATTATTTCGCTTTGCTGCTTTCTCTTTTCCACCAGCTCAAGGTGGCAGTGCTGTCTGTGTATGGCATCCTGGCCGCCTATGGAGCTTTGGGGGTTAAAGGTGTGGGCGTCCTGCTGGCCCATCTGGTTATGTCATTGGCTGCGGCCCAGTTGCGTAGACCTGCCCTGTCGTGGGGCTGTGCCCTGCTTTTGCTCTCCACCCTTCACGTCCAGCCACTGCAGGAGTTACAGGTGAGGTTCAAGACTTGTACCTGCACCCCTGCTCCCAGTCCCTTCCCCTAGATACTACCTCTTTCTATCCACAACATTCAGAACCCCTGGGTCCTATTGACTTAATGCTTTTTGTTGTCATGGTGGCACCCATTAACCAGACATATTGTTGTCTCTCGACAGAGAGGCTGGTACAAGACAGAGGAAGAGTACACGCTCTTACTGTTCAGTGTTGCTGTCTGTGGCCTCCGCTTCGTCAGCTTTAGCCTCGAGCACTGCTGGCGCCCCCTGGAGGTTGGAGGACTAATGCAGCTATATTGGCTGTTGGCTTACTCCTTTTACCATCCGCTGTTCTACAATGGACCCATTATCAACTTCAAGGACTTCATCCAACAGGTGAGATGTCAGCTCATGAGCTGGAAGGATGGGATGGATGGATGCCATGGTTCTTGAGAATCTAGAGACATTTTCAATGGGGATCAACATTCAGGAAGTGAGTTTCTGGAAAGCTTTGAACTAAAATCATCTTTCATCCATCACCTACAGTGGACTTAACACTAACAAAACGTAAACAATGGAAAGTAAATACATGTTCACATGCAAATTGCACTTGATTTCTATGACATATCTGTTAGGGCTTTCACACCGGCAAAGAACCATTCCGGTTCACGTTCGCGATCGGGAACCTCCGAATGTTTGTGCTGTCTGGCGAACGAGCCCGCGTTCATACCAGTGTAACCAGAACCATCCGCGTCATCAACGATGGGTGATGAAGGGGCGGGATAAACAAACAATTTCACAACTAGATGGCAGCTACTTCACTGGAAAAGAGGATAATATCTTCCACTACAGTATCTGAAATAAACACAATTTTCTATGAAACAAAACAAAAGACACTTTCTACACGCGTTGTCTTACTAACCCGCTGCTCCATTACTGGAATAGAAATGGCTTACGAAATTCGCGTTTGTGCGTGTTTGCTGAGCATGTGATAGAGAGAATAATGAAACTTTTGATAAACATTTTTTATCACTAATGATTAGATTTAGATTAGATTACATTTTGTCTACTTCCTTCTTGCTGGTCTCTGCAGCCTAGAATATGACACACCCACTGACACGTGACTGTTCTACGTTTTGGTTCGCGCTTGAGAACCACTATTTTCTGGTTCCCGCTGCGAACCAACGTTTCCGCGCCGGCCGGTTCCAGACTTGGTTCGCGAACCGGAACGGTTCTTTGCCGGTGTGAAAGCCCTATGAAGTGCTCAAGGAATGACATTCCATGAGAGCAACATTTAAAAAAATAAAATAAAGCAAAATAAATTACTTCTAACAGTAAATGCACAAACATACAAGTCATAGGTGCTTGTGGTTCTGATTATGATAACATAATACAGTTATTCTACTCATTTAAGTATTTAAAAATCGCATTAATTATAATCAAGTGGTATATTTAAATATTAGAATTTCTGTAAATATTTATATATGATTCTTACCGCTATGAAGCTTTGAGGAAACTTATGTAGCCTACAGTGTATTTTTAGCGGGCTAGCCCTTTGAGAGTGTTCTTCTGACAATCCATATACATGAATCCTTAAGATTATTCACTAGCTCTGACCTACATTGAATACTGTACTGTATGAATGAGCAATATAATAGCATCTGGGACGAGGGAAGCCCACTATCGTGGGAAGCTTACTTCTCTATGGGGGTAGCATGATCACTCGCATGGAAAGAATCCCCTTCATTATTTACCATATACTTTCCTCACCCATCTCTACACTGACTATTGGAGAAGATGTGATGGTTGCTCTACCCTCTTCCTGTACGTTCACTATTTTACTTTATTGTAAAATAGTGTCTTCGTCCTGGGTGGGACATAAAAGGCTGCAAAAATCATTTTCCACTGGGGTCTGTCTTTTGCCATGTTTTCTGCTTTGCCTCCAGAGTGACCCAACTCTAACAAGCTCTGTTCCATAGAAAACTGGTCATATGTGCCCATTTAAGTTTGAATTATTTAACTCACTTTACTTGTATAAATGTTTGTGCAATCCTATGTGCCGTTCATCATTGGGTGTGGCAAGGAGAAGCAAGCAAGAATGTGCAGTAAATCTCTTCATGGGTGAACAGAGAGTGAAATATGTTTGTGCAATCCTATGTGCCGTTCATCATTGGGTGTGGCAAGGAGAAGCAAGCAAGAATGTGCAGTAAATCTCTTCATGGGTGAACAGAGAGTGAAATACAGTAATATTTCAAACAGTCCCATTCAAGTAGCTACCAGGATGTAGGACTCTATGCACACACCCAATACGTGTTCACTTCCTCTCATCCTCAACCTTTCACCTACTTCATCATAGTTAAAGGTACAATTTGGGATTTGTTCCTCTGTTCATGGTCATTTGAATTCATGATATACTGTATATCCATTGATTCTTGACTCTACTACGTACCATATCATTATACCCCAAACATTTTGTTGTTTTACTTTATTGTTTGTAAACAAGAATGTTCTGACAAGGGAGGAGGAGTGGTAGTGTTTATTTGCTACTGCCAATGCAATGCATATTCGATTTTAATTGAGTCCCCAGTCACTTGTGTTGATTCGTGTTCTGCCTCCAGTGATAGTCTCTCACTTGTCAAGTTTGGTCTTGTCTCCTTTAACTTTTGCAGATGCAGAGACCTGCTGAGACAAGTGGTAGTAAGATGGCCGTCGTCCCCTTGGTGGCCAGAGCTGGGAGAATCTTTATGTGGTGGCTAACAGCTGAGTACATGATCCACTTCATGTACATGCACTCCATTCAGACCAACGAGACCTACCTTGGAATTCTTCCCCCTTGGGCCTTCGGTAGGTGTGTGTGTGTGTGTGTGTGTGTGTGTGTGTGTGTGTGTGTGTGCGTGTGCGTGTGTGTGCGTGTGTGTGTGTGTGTGTGTGAAATGTCCCAATAACCACAGAGTTATTGCACAACCAGTCATTGGCACTGTCCCCAGGCAGACTGAATTGTTAGCTACAATTTCCCAGAATGTAGAGATACAGACTTCAATTCTCAGTATATTTGATATAAAACTACAACAATAGCAAAGTCAATAATCAATATAGAATGAAAGTACTGAAATCTTATTTCAATAACGCTTGGACCAAATGTGCACCATCAGGCAATATTTATTTACTTAATTACTTTACTTTATCGTCTTCGTCCTGGGTGGGACATAAGGCTGCAAAAAAAAGAAAAATCCACTGGGGTCTGTCTGTTGCCATGGTTTCTGCTTTGCCTCGTGAGTGACCCAACTCATCCTGCACAAGATCCTGCACATCTTCATCTCATGGTTGAATGGTTCTTGCAGTTGGTCTTCTTGTACAGGTCCTTCCTTTGCCAGTAATATGTTGCATCCAGCAAAGAGGCAGCCATTGTTAGAAGGCTGCCACTGTGAAAGCTCCAATCTTGCACGTCTACCTTTACTGTTCTCTAACATTCTGAACCATATAGAAGACATTGCTTTACATTGCTGTTGGACAGCGTGATTTTAGTTTTGAGGCTGTATTGAGTTGAACTCCAGATGGGACGGGAATCTACTGAATGCACCTCTAGTTTTGTTCAGCCTCCTAAAAATGATTGAGAAAAAGCATGAAGAAACAAAAGACAAGCTAACGGAAGCTAAGCCTAAAAGAAACTGACAGCGTTGCGCTCGCCACAGATGTTCAGACCAGCATCGCCACTGAGGCTTATCTCAGAGTGAACCAGAAACACCCAAGACTGTTCTGTTAAAAAATACTGTAGTTGGACAGCCCTGTTTGGAATTGCTCTGGAAATGCATTGTTATGGATGATACTGCATTCAAAGTGCAGTAGGACTTCGGACTACAAGAAGATTGATGATCTTGGGTGGTATTCTGTAGGCGTTTCCACAAGCTGTCTTGGTGAACAAGGTCAATGCTTTTTTTTAAATCAATGAAGTTGACGTAGAGAGGTGAATTCCACTCGAGGCCCTGCTTGACGATGTTATGTCGGGCAAGGATGTGGTCTCTGCATTGCTCTTGTCTCAGTATGTCATCAACAGTGTGTTACGCCTCGTCAGATGTCACAATTGCTGAGGTTGGGGCGCTTAGGTGGCGTAGCGGGTTCAGCGCTGACCATGTAACCGCAGGGTCCCCGGTTCGATTCCGGCCGGGGACATCCTGCATGTCATCCCTCCTCTCTCTCTCACCCATCCTTCCTGTCAAATCTCTACTATCTCTGTCACAATAAAAATGAAAATATGAGTGAAAAAATAAGAACTCAGAAAAAATAACTTAAAAAAAAAAAGATGTCACAATTGCTGAGGTTGCCTTTCCGAGGTAGTTTGAAGATAAGGTGGGGGTATGGCATTATGCTCTCAGATCTTGCTAAATCGGTCAGTCAGCACCTCGGTAGCTGTGTTGATGTCAGCTTTTACTAGCTCAGTATGCAGACAGAGAGGGAATCCCTGGTGCTTTGCCTCTCATGGCCCTGATAGCTGTTTAGTCTAGGCTTCTGGGTAAATGTTAGGTTACATACATTAATTATTTAATTGATTAAAATACCGAAAATCAAGAAGCAGCTTTTTAAAATGATCACAATGTCTCAAGCCAGCAGACTACAGGATTGACTGGCCGTGACCGTGACACATGTTTGACATGTTTGATTGTCAGTTTGCATTTTTGAATGACAGTCTCGTGAGCTTTTCATTTCCAGGTTCACCGTTTGTTTTTGCGGAGTGTAACGTTGACCAATTAGTTAGGAGCCTACAGTGTCTCTTATATGGACCTATCCAGCAGTTCTGTTTGCGGTTGGATGCTATTACATTTTTTATGAGTTATGTAAGCTAGCTTGCAAAATACAACACTGTGCTAGTTCAAACAAGGTAGTTAGTTACATCATTTTCTTCTCCTTTTGTATTCTGAGTAGTCTTGCTGCGTTTTACCACATTTGAAATGGCCAGTTTCACCTAGTCTTGGCTGTTTTCTGTACCTACCAGGAAATGACAATGTGTGCACTGCTAATGCTGGCTAAAATGGGAGGGATGTATAATTTAAACAAATTGTGATATAATTGGTTCATTTGATAATTGGTTTATTTTATTTTAATTTTATTATTATTACCAATCTATACTGGTATACCAAGGTAATGCAGCCTGAGTATAACATGAAGAGGTTGCCATGAGGGACACATTATTACCTCTTAAATCACACCCATCCAAAACTGACCATTTGAGGGAGTACTGTAACAGGACTAGATTTTTACTACTGAAAAATGACAGGATCTTTTTGTTTTACTAGTACTGAATAATGACAGAAACCTAATTTTTCATATTTGGGTGACTCTAATTTGACATGATAAAGCCACAATTCAAACCAAAACTAAAACTATTATTTTCTTTTTTAGTGGGCAACAAATTATGCAGAGCTTCAAATGTTGATACCATCCTGCATGCAATTCATCTCTCTCTCTCCCTCTCTTCCCCCCTCCCCCCCTCCCCTCAGGTGGGCTTGCCTTGGCTCTTGTTCAGTTCTTCTATGTGAAGTATCTGGTTCTGTTTGGTATTCCGTCTCTGCTGGCGGTGCTGGATGGATTAGCTCCACCGGAGCTTCCGCGCTGTGTCAGCATCATGCACAGTTTCACTGGGATGTGGAGGTGAGGCACACACATGCACACACACATGCACACACATGCACACACACATGCACACACACATGCACACACACACATGCACACACACACATGCACACACACACATGCACACACACACACACACACACACACACACACACACACACACACACACACACACACACACATGCACACATACACACACACACACACACACACACACACATTCACATTCACATTCACATACACATACACATACACATACACTTACAGTAGTCACTGGTTGGTTGTGCTTGAACTGACTATCATCTAACCTGATTCAAATGTATACCGGTATTTGCTTTTTGTTGTTAGAATTTGCAGTTTAAGTTTAGAGGAAAGGTTAGAGCTAGGGGTGGATTATGAATGAATTGTGCATCAGCAGATAAGCTTGGTATGGCTGGATAAATCCATTGTACCCATCAAAAAAATGCCCACTGTTATATCTTTGATAGCAAATCTGTGTTTCTTGTTGTAGCAAACGTATACTGCAGGGGGCAGAATTGCCTAGCCTAAGTTTGTGCATGCATTAAAATATTTAGAATTTCATGTGAATTGTACACATACAAGGTGCAATCCTTAATTTGTTTTCAGTCAGCTTGGCCCAAAGCTTGTGGTGGTATAAGGTTGATGGATAAGATGGGGCTGCAAAACATGACCATATTAAATGTTATAGCTCTGGATGTAAACCAAGCGGCCTATGGTATTCAACACTAGTCATACCAAACGGACATCCAAGGGCACGACGTGACATTTCCTAAATGCCTTTTTATTATAATAGTTACAGTTACAGTTTCAAAAACACAAACAGAATAAAATCGGGAAGCATTGCCATGGCTACCACAGCTTTTTTTGATAGTCAACATCTCCAAGTCACGTCCACGGCAATGAATACCTTTACCAGGCACCTCACTATATACATTTTAACCATTTAGCAGACGCTTTTATCCGAAGGGATTTACAATTAGAGATTACAGGGACAGGCTCCCTGGAGTAACTTAAAATTAACTAAAGTGACTTACTCAAGGGCACACGTGGGGTAGTGGTGCCCACAGGGGTAGTGGTGGTGTTCCCAGGGGGGATTTTAACTCATGACCTTCTGATCTCCAGCCCAACTCATTATCCACTAGGCCACCACTCCCCCTGACTGTAGCTTGTAACCTCATCATGGAGCATTGAAACTGACCTTACAGTTACCTTGAATGACATACCCATTTAAACCATAATGGGCACACATATAGACACAAAGACAATAACAGTTATTTGCATGATCACTTTGAATAGAAGCCAGTGCAAACCTAGTCTCTCTGGGTCCTAGGGAGCGCACATTTGTTTTCGGAGACTTTTTTTTTTGCAATTCATGCCTAGCTTACAACAAAGTTTTCATTAGTCAAAATAAATAATAGCCTAGTAAGAAAGAGAGAGAGACTGCTCATTATTACGTGGTCCAAAACGTTCACACAAAGCTCAGCTCCCATTGGCTCCCAAATGACTCGAACCCTGTGCTACTGATTAATCTGCGCAGCGGAGCACCATGAAAACTTATGGTGACAGCGCACCTTGACACAGATCATGGACATATCGTTTGACAGCGCACCACCCTCACAATGACAACACTCAAATAAATAATAACAATATTTCTCTCTCAGTGAGAGTCACTTTGCTAGCTAGCCTAAGATACCTGCTGTGCGGGTAATTGCTTCTGTGCGGAGTCTTTGCTCTGATGAAGTTTCTACATGACACCACCACCTTCATGACAGATTCCCACTTCAGAACTTTGCAGCACAGTGCTTGCTGGTGAATCAGGCAGTGGACTTGTAGTGGGGGGGGGGGGGGGGAGACCTCGTTCCTCCATGTCTCTGTTCATGCGTCCTATTAGCCCCCTTGGAGCGCCAACCATACTAGGAGCCCCGTCAGTCGTGATGCTCGCCAGCTTAGACCAGTGTAGATCCAACTCTTCCATCGTTTGGCTTTACCAAATATATCCTCTCCTGTCATAGTACCTCTCAGACTGTAGGGCTGCCAGCTTCTCGGACACTTCAAAGTTTGAGTTTAACTCCGCGAATAAAAATTAGCAGCTGTGCTGTGTCCTGCACGTCATTGCTCTCATCCAGTGCTAATGCCACAAAAGTCAAATTCTTTAGTTTTCTCCTGCAGCTGGGCATATACATTATACCCCATTTTTTCAATTCGTCTGGTGATTGTACTTGCGGACAGACTCAATGCGGGACACACCTCCTCCGCGACCACATTCATACATTTCTTGACAAACTCACAATCACTGAATGGCCTACCGCTGCTTGCATTCAGTTTAGCTACCTAAAGACTGGCACGAACAGATGACTGGTTCAACTGGGTGTCGCGTACAAACGTATTCTGCTGAGCTGGTAGTCACATTTTTAGCTTTAACACTTTGTCTGCTCTCATTTGGCCTTGTAAACTAGCATACTTGTCTTTGTGGCGGGCTTCATAGTGTCAGCGCAGATTGTATTCTTTGAACACAGACACCGCTTCTTGACAGATGAGACAAATAGCCTTCTCTTTGCATTGAACCAAAAAAAAGAGTCGCTTGTCCACTGTTGGTTAAATCCCCTGCATTCTGAATAAACTTTTCTCTTTCCCAACCGATTGGCCATTTTTCGTCTCTTTGAATTTTCGTTCCAGCTCGCGACGGAACGTTACGTCGAATGTACCATTCTGTGGGCGAGTGAAACTAACTAATAATGTTATTAATCAAAATCGTTTATAACTACGGGAAATTGTTATTTGAAAGCCAACATTTATTATCAAATACTGATATGATTTTAAAATTAAAATGTCAAAATATGTTTCTGGCATTGTTCAGAGGGCCGGTCCAAATAAGGGGCCGTGTCCGGCCCGCGGGCCGTAGTTTGGGGACCCCTGGATTACAGTCTCATACCAGATGAGGCCAGACCATGTACAAGCTGTCTCGTGTACAAGCTGTCTCATGTACAAGCTGTCTCAGCACGTCAAGCCCAACCAACTCCTGCTGCTGTGTAATGTAAAGCGGCGACCTGGGTACCAGCAGTGCGAGACAGTAATTATGTGTTTTTAGCATATTTATGTTCTATAAGCATGTTGTGATGTGCTAAACATGCAGTTAGGTGTTAGTACATAGCAAGGTTTTCTTTTTAGCTGCTAGGTAGCTACCAACGCGATGGTTGCAAAACACATGTTTTGATTCAGAGCGATTTTCTCCAATTCTCAGTTTGAGGTGTACCAACATTCAAATAAGCATTCTTACGTAGTAGTAGGAACACTAATAAAACACTCGAATACCACATGTACATAAGTATTCACACCCTTTGCTCAATACTTTGTTGAAGCACCTTTGGCAGCAATTACAGCCTCAAGTCTTCTGAGTATGATGCTACAAGCTTGGCACACCTATTTTTGGGCAGTTTCTCCCATTCTTCTTAGCAGATCCTCTCAAGCTCCCTCAGGTTGGTTGGGGGGCGTCGGTGCACAGACATTTTCAGATCTCTCCAGAGATGTTCAAGTCTGGGCTCTGGCTGGGCCACTCAAGGACATTCACAGACTTGTCCTGAAGCCACTCCTTTGTTATCTTGGCTGTGTGCTTAGGGTCGTTGTCCTGTTGGAAGGTGAACCTTCCCCACAGTCTGAGGTCCAGAGCGCTCTGGAGCAGGTTTTCATCAAAGATCTCTCTGTACATTGTTGCATTCATCTTTCCCTCGATCCTGACTAGTCTCCCAGTTCCTGCCGCTGAAAAACATCCACAGCATGATGCTGCCACCACCATGGTTCACTGTAGGGATGGTATTGGCCAGGTGATGAGCGGTGCCTGGTTTCCTCCAGACATGACGCTTGGTATTTAGGCCAAAGAGTTCTATCTTGGTTTCATCAGACCAGAGAATTTTGTTTCTGTCTGAGAGTCCTTTTAAGAGCTCTGTCAGAGTGACCATCGGGTTCTTGGTCACCTCCCTGACCAAGGCCCTTCTCCCCTGATTGGTCAGTTTGGCCGGGCGGCCAGCTCTAGGAAGAGTCCTGGTGGTTCCAAACTTCTTCCATTTACGAATGATGGAGACCACTGTGCTCGTTGGGACCTTCAGTGCTGCAGACATTGTTTTGTACCCTTCCCCAGATCTGTGCCTTGATACAATCCTGTCTCGGAGGTCTACAGACAATTCCTTTGACTTCATGGCTTGGTTTGTGCTCTGACAATGCACTGTGTCAACTGTGGGACCTTATATAGACAGGTGTGTGCCTTTCCAAATCATGTCCAAATCATGTCCAATCAATTGAATTTACCACAGGTGGACTCCAATCTAGTTGTAGAAACTTCTCAAGGATCATCAGTGGAAACAGGATGCACCTGAGCTCAATTTTGAGTGTCATAGCAAAGGGAGTGAATACTTTGAGTGTTTTTTTTTTTGTTTTTTTTTTATGTAAAAAAAAAATGTAAGAAATAAAGTCAGGAAAGGAGGGGGATGTGGTTTTCACGGCAGCAAAGTTATTTTCAATTGTAGTTATTTCAATTAAAAACATCAATGTGAAAACAGGCATTGGAGCTTTTAATGTTAAGCGCTAGGCTTCCAATTCTTCTGTCTATTTAATAATAATAATAATTAATTATTTGGCTCATCAGCAAACACAGGTCCTTTTATTATTTTTATTTTTTTACAACAGTTTTATGTTGCACATAGAGTTCATAACAGAAGTATTTCCCTCACTTTTCTGACAGACAGATCCTACTATACACCCCGTTGCCTCCATCTGATTTGTTATGTAATATTTCCCTTTGCCTCTGTGGCCTCTGGGAGTTGATCATCTCCCTCTCTTCAACACCTTCCAGTGTTTCCTCCAGGAATTTTTACAATGGTGGCGGGTAGCGCTGACCGTGCACGCGCATGAAACGCGCACGCGCGCTCAAAACAACGACGTAATTTCAGCCAAAACTCGAGGATGGCCCAAAAAAATAAAATGTTTTCCCGTACTTCTCCCGTGTGTCTCTTATTGTCTGTGTCTGCATGTTTTTCCAGCATGTAATTCCGTTGTCAATAAAAAAATCGTCTCCCCTTCTTTTCATTATCATTATGGAGGCTTTATGGTTGTTGTAACTATTATTATTTTAATGATACAAAAAAATCTTGAATCAGAATCAGAATTTATTTTACAGTACACAATAATACAAATCTTTGGCTGTGGTTCTTCAACATTAGCTTTGCAGCAAGGTACATAATCACAACAATACCATCATCACAATAATCACAAGTAAATAAGTAAATTAAGTAATGATAAGGAATAAAGTGATAAGTGATGGTAGTCGCACTACAGCAGAATTAAAGTGCAATCAATAGTGTAACATGCTGTGCAAAGTTCAACAAGATGAAAATGAACTACCTTTTCCAGTTGAACATAAACTAAACTTTTTTAAAAAACATTTTAAATGCTGCTATTGTCTGCGAAGTTACAAGATCGTTAGCCCGCAGCGCAGAGCGCACAATGTATACGAGTTGACTCGCTGGAACGAGACAGGCCGCAAGACCACCACACACGTGCCATATCATACCGTCTCATCATATTATTACATCGTATTTATCATCATATTTTTCACTATGTGTGGTTACCTGACCATCTTCCTCATCTTCTGGTACTTTTCGTTTGAAATACTTTAACAAACTCATCTGAAAATGGAACCAGGAATTTATGAACACATAGCTAGCTAACATTGCTAGCTAACATTTCTGGCAATTACTTTAAGTAGTTCTAAGGTAGTGGAAACATAATTGTTTCACAAAATAGCCTGATTTAGTTGACCATGAACATCAGACTACATTACGAATGTTCATTTAAAATACTTGTATACTGAGCACTGGTATAAGAACACGAACCATAGAATGCAATAACCCACCGTCGTGCTGATGCAGTGTTGCTAATCAATCTGTAATGGATTGTAACATTTGAAGTAGTTTGTAGACTAGACGCAGCCTAGATGTATTCGACCAATCACAAAACAGTTTTGCAAGCGCGTCGCTTCGCGCTTGTGGGTGTGTCTAGCGCTGTGAAGGTCTGAAAAGCGGCCTAATTTTTTTTGTTGTTTTTTTGGGAGAAATCTGAATGGTGGCGGAGGAAATTCAATTGTGGCGGCCCGCCACGAATAAATGCATGTAGAGGAAACACTGCCTTCTGTATGCTCGTTGGATCCAGAACAGACCTGATTTATTGGCATTCCCAATCCAGGTAAACATAGGCAAATTAAATGCTTCAATGGTTCACAGATATGGATGGAGGAGGGATGGTCTGTGACAAATAAGCCCTTTAAGGAAACTGACTGCTGCGGAAATGTAGGATTTGGCAGGTCGCTCAGCTCTGATCTCACGGTTTTGGCGGCTAGCATCGACACTGAAGTTGTCCTGGCTTTCCAGTCTCTTGGCACAGGGTCTGATCCAAACATCATTTAGCTTTTCAGGGCACACTTCTGTACATGTTAATGGAGCCCCAAATAGAAAGGGAGTAGTTAGGCAGAGTACATTTTTAAATGGCATACTAATGATAATAACCCCTATTTATACAGCAGATGTCATCCAAGAGTTGCAGTTCATAAACAATGTCCTGTACATAAACAATATAACACAGTGCGTCACAGGTAAAATTGATTTAGTAAAATTACATAGTAACTGTGTGTGTGTGTGTGTGGGGGGGGGGGGGTTGAATATATAACCGGTTGAATATATAACCCTTTAATTTCAAATGTATTTGCTGCCAAATTATTTGTTTGTCTTGTTGATGTTCTGCAGCCTTTATCAAGTAATTTTTAATAATATAGTTTGGGATTGATTGGTGTGTGTATGAAGAGAAGACAAGTGTGAATTAATTTCATCATGAGAAAACAACGTACCATATAAATGCCATCTTGCTGGTTCAAGTTATTCCCTTGATTTAAACTTATTATAATCAAACAGCTGACAAGGAACTTAACATGTAAACTAATTGGAAGCTATATCACTAATCCGTGCAGGAATACCCCTTCCACTTTACCAAATTGCTGAGGTGAATGTTTTTCTGTGTTTTGTTTTATTCGATACTTTTTTATTGACGGGTTTTATTGAAAGTCCAATGCTGAGTGAATTGGAATCCCCTTAAAACGCCTGATGGAGACATGGAGCGCAGGATTTGTGATGGTAGTTAACCCTATTGATGCCAACAGGAAGGGCTTTACGAGAAAGTGAAAATGGCAGGATTTACAGTAAAACAGTAAAATCACCTGATAGATGTAGCATTTCATGCTTTTCACTCGCACTAACACCACTATGTTATTCTCCCATAAAAAGTCAATTGCTAAAAAAACAAGTGATATGCAACATTTTCTCTAGGTCACAACATTTTAGGCAGCACCCCTTTGTAAAATATACTTCCTACGTCCCTGGACAAATAGCCAAAATGCAAGGGTAATCATATCAGACTGACATTAGAATCTATGTGCACCAGATCAGGTGCAAATGATTAGAACATTGTTAGTGACTATTTTGGAGGAGTGGTATCACCATGGCGAGATCAAAAGAGCTCTCTGAGGCCATCAGAAGGCTGTAGATGCACATGAGTCTGGAATGGGATTTAAAAAGATCTACAAACAATTACAAACCAGCCATTCAGCTGTCCGGAAAATAATGTACAAGCGGAGAATATTTAAAACAACCAGGTCAGGCCGACTTCAGATTTTTGCAAATTCAGATTTTCATGGGAGGTGGGTAAATGAGGAAACCCTGACATTAGCACAGCATCTCATCTTTCATTATCCTATCTTATCTTCAGAAAACGATGTTTAAAAGTGGGTTTTGGCTTGTTTGTATGTTATACCACATCCACATTAAAGTGTGTGAACCGTCCTTCTAATGACTATATGTTGTTGTTTTTCAGACACTTTGATGTGGGGTTGTATCACTGGCTGATCAGGTGAGTCCAATAGAGGCGAATTATTTTTCAGAAAATGTTGTTTTCTTTCTTTAACTATATAGTTAATTCATAGTGTGAAAAAAACAGGATTAAACAGTCTGGTTACTCTCTCTCTCACACACACACACGCACACACACACACACACACACACACACACACACACACACACACACACACACACACACACGCGTCAAAAATGTTCCCTTTAAGAATACAGTCCTGATACTTTTTGGTGAGCCCATTTATAGCAAATTGTGAATCAGTTGCTCTGGCTCTTTCCACCCAGCACCATAGAAACATGCTTCATTTGGCCCACTGTTATGTGTCTGCATTTGCATGGTTTGAATTGATATTGTAATTATTAATTGTACTCCTCGAGAGCTAATTCATTGTTGCATATTCAAGAGCTCAGGCAAATTCAACATTTTATATAGAAAATAACTGTTGCTACACGTGCAGAGGCCTGCCAATATGTGGATCTCTAGCAACAAAAGATGTTTGATCACTGCAGTATCTGCCTGCATTAATTATCATGAGGTTGTATTGCGTAATGCCATTGCAGATACACTGCTTGTGTGAGGCATGTTTCTTTCTGTTTTGCTTGTTTTTGCTTTTTGCTTGGAAATCTAAATCTAATCTATTTAATTATGTGCAAATGAAATAGATGCATAATGTATGCACTCCTTTCTACTTTCAATAACATTAATTATTATTTTCTGCTTTTAAAAAGCTGGATGTGTTCCTCGCTGTAGGTACCGCCATAATTCCACTATCAGAGACTGATCACATCAGAATAAGCCTAAACTTTGAACTACAGATAGAATAGAACATGAGGGTCCAGTACTTAATTGGCAACAGGTATTGTAAATTATACCTGATTTGGGAGACCTCAGCCAATAACATAACTAATATACAGTAGCTTATGATCAATGAAAGCTACTACATTCTATTCAACTGTTTGTGTAGCTCCACTCCCTCTTATCACCTTCTTGTTGTCAATGTTCTTCAACATACAGCAGCCAGTCTTTAGTGGAAGCATTTGGTTTGTAATAAGTTCCTCCAATATTCTGGTAACACAACTCTGTAGAGACCTTACTTCCAGAGAGAACACAGACACAGCACTTTACAACGGCCTCTCATTCACCCATTCACACACACATTCACACACCAATGGCAGTAAGCTACCATGCAAGGCACCGGCCCGCTCATTGGGAGCAATTTGGGGTTCAGTGTCTTGTCCAAGGACACCTCGACATGTGGCCAGCTGTGGGTTCGAACCGCCGATCTGCCGACCTTGCGATCATTAGACGCCGGCTCTACCTCCTGCGCCACAGCCGCCCCTGAATTTGCAGGCAGTTCTATGGATGGAAAGCCTATATGAAAGGGATAGTTCACCCAAACTACAGTGCCCTAACTTACACTAACTTTAACCACTGTATAACCACAACCAAAATAACTATGGATGTGGTTAGGGACAAGTAGAGTAAGTTCAAGGTTAATTGCATGGCTAAATCAACTTAAATGAACTCTCTTGACTTAAGAAGTTATTTCCCACAAACATTCAACTTACCCCAATCATATCCATTGTTTTATGGTTAGCACTGGCTATAGTTTCATTGGCTATTCAAAATAATCTTAACAACAATATCACAATAAGGAAATTGTATTAATTGCATAACACTGCTGAGTGAAACATTTAACCACATTATTATTCAAATTCTCTATTTTTCCACCTTACGCATAATGGGTCCATGTCATATCTGAGCTACCGTACATTAAACCACAGTTTTTATTTTCCTTCTTTGTCTCTTGTTTTTCTACTTTCCATCCAGTAAAGCACTCAAAAGCCCCTCTGATGAAATGCAGTTCTGCCCATACGAGATGATAATTATGCATAATGCCCTTGTTCTGTTAGCCAAAGTGGTTCTGAAGTGGTCCAAATGCAGCTTTAAATCCGCTTTAATTGTCTGATATGTTCCCAGCCGTGAGTGTGTGTAGGTGTTAAAGGTTGGTCTTCAGATGACTCACCACGACGCCTCGTCGCTCCTCAGGCATGCAAATGGCTCTTTCCCAGGCGCTCCGTTGCACTGTCTGGCCCCACTCATACGCCACTACGGGCATCAGCTCCTAACGTTGTGGCGCAAATAGCCCTCAGCCCATCTGAGGGGTCTTCAGATGAATTCAAAACAGGTGTTATTCCAAAACAAAAGTGATGTGGAGCCGCTGTATCGCTTTAAACAACAGTATTAAAAGCAGGAACAGTGGGCTTGTCAATCATTATGACAGAGCTTGTTTCTATCTGCATGAAGACCCCCCCCCCCCCAGCGACATAGCTCAAACTCGTAAATATCAAAGACTTTGTTTTCACAGGTGATTGAGCAAACGGCTCACACACTGAAGACTGAGTGGGGAGGGAAGGGGAGTGAGGGGCATAAAAAGGCATAGGTGACAATCAAACACAGGTGCAGGTAATAAGTGACATTGAGTGAGTGAGTGAGACTGGGTGAGACTGGGTGAGACTGGGTGAGATTGGGTGGCCAGAGGGACACGTAGGGCACTGGGAAGGGCAACCCCTTCTGTAACAGAATTCCACTGGATTTTAGCCACTAGTTCTAAAACTAGCTCTCACTAGCCAAGAACCGGTCCCCGAAATATCAGGAACCGTACAGTCAACGCTTAATGTAAGGAATTGGCGCTTAAAAACCAGTAGCATGTCTTCATCATGTGTCGCTTCACAGGTGAGCAAACTAATATTCCTCAAAAGTCAAGAGGGTAATGTTTTCCAAGATTAAATTGAAAGATGTGATTTAGAATTAAGATCCTGCTAACTATAAGAGATGTACTATACTAAGATGTCCATCTCTGCATCTTTTGTTATCGGTGGATGCCGTTTTCTTGAAATGCTTCTAAAATGCTGGGTCATCATTTTGGTTGCATTGATGAGCCACAGGGAGGCTGGGGGTAATTATGTGTTTTCTCTGCAGCACTAGCAGGCTGTCAGCATGCAGCATTCACCATGATATAGCACAGCAAGTGCCCCCAGGGACAGACACGGCTCTAGCAATAATGTGAGAACAATTCTCTCCCATCTGAAATTGTGGTAATTATTCAGACTTGTCACAGATGACCCCATGGACACATTCTATATGGATGTGTACTCCTGTCTGTTCTTTGGTATGACATTCCAATTCCGATATGATATTCAGAGCCTTTACTTTATTCAGCCTTTTGTTTTGAGCAGTTAATTACTGCTGCTATGAGGTTAAAATACGACATATTATGAGGAACACTTTCTGTCCTTCAGCAGTCCTTCAAGCATGATGACTTCAGCCTAATGCCATTTTAAAGCATTTTGAGCTTTGAACAATGTACAGCATACATAACGTTGTTCTGTGGTCACTTGGGCAATGATAACACATAAGGGCGGGGCCCGAATCCTAACCCATTAACACAATGTAGCTGTGTGATGACGAGTCATCACTAACGTTGTCCAAGCCTTTGGGTGCGTGCGAAATAAGACCAGATCTTCATTTAGCGGCGTTGATGGAACACCCCCCAGGACTTCTTTACTTTTCTTTATCTTATAACCTGACCATTAACCCCTTACTATTCCTGTATAATTAGCCTGAAACGCCTATCCAATGTATACCCCCTTCCAAGTAAATTGGAAGCAGTTCTTGAACCATTTGGAGTAAATGCATGTATGGGGTTGGTCTCCTTTTCCACTCTGAAAAGTTTGTTCTCCAACAGTAAGAATGACTAAGTGGCTGTGGCGTTGAGAAATACAAGTTTGAACACACTGAAAGGTCATTTTTTTTCTTTTTTTTCGGCAAATGTAGCAAAATGTAAACAAACCGCTGTTGTCGGAATGTTAACGATTGGTGGTCAATTGTAAGGCCGTGGAGGCCGAACTGAACGACCACAATCGATGAAGCCATTAAACCCACCAGCCTCAGGTACGTCTGGTAGAGAAACACCTACAGACAGCCTGACACAGTGCCGTGAGTCTGGCTGGGGTGAGGGAAGCTCTGAACGAGACCAAGACAAGAGTTACACCTACGAAGGTCACCATTTGGCTGGGAATGAGCGAGCTTTTAGCACATTTTACATTTTTACATTTTTGGCATTTAGCATACGCCTTATTCCAAAGCGACTTACAATCAATACATTTGAATGCTAAGCATGTGAATCATCAGTCCACCATTCGTGGCAGGAAGAGTAATCTAGCTCAGGCCCGGGGCCCCTGATAGAAGGAGAAACCTTCTTCTACCACCTTCTTCTTTTTTTTTCTTTTTTTTTTACTGGAGGAACAGAGGCCTCTTTCACACCGGCAGTTCCGAACGCCGGTTCGCGTTCGCGTACCGAAACCTCCGAACGTTGGCAATGTCTGGCGAATGATACACTGGTATGAACGCGGGCTCGTTCGCCAGACAGCGCCAACGTTCGGAGGTTTCGGTACGCGAACGCGAACCGGCGTTCGGAACTGCCGGTGTGTAAGCCCTAAGAGAGGAACAGAGAAGCAGTCCAAAGGGGGCGATAGAAGTTCTTAGGGACACAGTAGAGGGGAAAGCGGACGTCTTTAAGAGACGTAGTGCTGAGGGGCAGAAGATGTCTCAGGAGGAGCAGTTAAGGTGTAACCTGAAGAGGTGGGTCTTCAGTCTACGACGGAAGACGGGTAGTGACTCTGCCGTTCTGACAGCCGTGGGGAGCTCATTCCACCAGCGGGGAGCCAGAGTTGTGAAGAGACGTGATCGGGCAGCACGACTGCTGTGCAGAGGTGGTGGGGCCAGTCGGCCAGCCGAGGTGGAGGAGCGGAGTGAGCGGGCTGGAGTTTGGGGGGTTACCATTTCCTTTCGGTAGGCAGGGGCTGTCCCTTTAGCTGCCTGATATGCAAGCACCAGGGTCTTGAATCGGATGCGAGCTGCTACCGGGAGCCAGTGCAGGGTGCGAAGGAGAGGGGTGACATGAGAGTATTTGGGGAGGTTGAATACCAGACGTGCAGCAGCGTTCTGGATGAGCTGCAGAGGTCTAATGGCATCTAGAACCCAAATGTGACCCGCTGTATCACCCGCCGCCTGCACCTCCGAGTCTGAGCATAGTCGTCGATAGCCATGAGAATCCGACGGAGGCTTCAACACACTTTGCGAATATCCTTCGGGCCAGGGATCGACTGAAGACAGACTTTGTAAGACACTCCCAAGTGGGCGAATCTCAGAAACCTGTGTCAGACAAACGTTGATGTCGACCGTTGTGAACCGGTCAAACTTTGATGTCGACCGTTGTGAACCGATCGTTTGGGGCGAATGGCTTCCAACAGGTCTGTGTGTATAACCAGTACCCCCCTCCACCTTTTTTTTGGGGTACCACAAAGTACCAGCTGTAGAACCCCATTAGGCATTCTTCCTCGGGAACCAGTCAGATTGCATCCTTGGGTCAGCAGAGAGGATATTTCCTCTTGGTGGATGTCGGTAGTGTCCTCATGTGCAACTGATTCCTCGTGCATGTGAGAGAGACATGGCCCAGAGAGGGAAATGTGGGACATGTCCAGCCAGAAGAAGAGACCTGCGACGCCTCACCCTCAGGAAGGTGCTCTGCAGCCACAACCTCTCTGCGTACCTGACTATCCGTTTGAGAACTTCAGTCTCCAGCAGCGCCCTAACTCACAGAGGTCGTGAGCTTAGAATTATAAGGTTCTATCTCCGTTTAGGGCAGTTCAGAGATATTGAGCGTCAAAGTTTTTACATTCCATTATGTTTTGTGAGATGGAACCTTTGTATTTTATGAATTACTAACTCAGAAATTTCAACATTTTAAAAATAACACCACACGGGTATTAATAAACACCTAATGGATCAGATTATGTAAAAAAACTAAATTTGGACAAAAATGGAGATAGAACCTTATAATTCTAACGTCACGAGGTGTCAAGAATGGCAGTCCGTGTATGAATTAATCCAAGGCACTGAGGGTAAACTTTTAGGCACTACCACATCCATCCGGGCAGGTTCCCCTGGGAACTGACTTGTTTTTGTGATGTCTCCCAGACCTGGTAGAAACTGGAGCCATCTTTTCTGTGTGCTAAAACAGGAGACACAGTGGTAATTAAGGGAGTTGGCACACATACTACAGCCGTTGTGGGAGCAATTTCACTTGAGAGAAAGCATTCGCCGACTACGCCAAAGTAGTGTAGCCATGAAGCTTCACTAAGATGCTGAAAGATAGCTAGCATGGCCATTGCATGAGTGAAATAGGCAGCGTTGCTATGTATGTGGCATCGAGGCTTTTAAAAAAATGAGCCAAAACACAGCCTTTCCTCCCTGGCCTTTGACCTGAGGTGAGCCTGCCTCGCGACACTGCACTTGTACTTTTATTTCTGCACTTGTATTTTGTACTGCACCTTGTTTTTAGTGTATTTTATCTGTTGTTTTCTCTTTTACTAGTGTTTTCTGTTAAGCACTTTGGGCGGCTGTTTGTCGTTGTAAAATGTGCTATATAAATAAACATTACTTACTTACTTACGTGCTGTCTCTGTTCGCACACGGCATAAGGAGCTATCAACTGTCAGATTAGCCTTGGGCTCGAGCCAAACATCCTAGTGGTTAGCGGAAGCTCATTCTAGGGACCCAGCTTTACACAAGGTAACCAGTTAGAAATGTAAACTAGTAAAGGCTCAAATAGTCTGAGAACTACAAACACTAACTAGCCAACCTTCCTGCGAACAGGAACTCATATTTCTAACATAATATGAGGTGAGAAATATAGTTGAATGTCTTTTTTTATTATAGTTTACCACATGAACTACAGAATATAAACAAACTGGTGATCATACAGGGTGGGATTAGAAAGCCCAGCATTGGAAATTCAAAATGCGCTTGTTCACTAGGCTTGAGAAATAGGCTTAAAACATTTAAGAGAGACTAAGCTTCCAACGCAAAAGGGTTTCGGATTAGATTAGTGCCATGCCTCAGGGGTAGATGAGTGATTTTAGCTTTTTTGGTATGTTGGATTTGTGCATTAACCATTCGTTCCCTGTATCACTTAAACAACTCAAATGACTTCTTCTTGGTGTCATCCTCTCTACTTCTGGAACTTGTTTGACGAATGCCGATTGGAGACGGGTGTCTCTGCACCAAATCTGCCAACAAAGGCCTCCTATGGATTAGACCACAGCCGTCACAAGCCCCTCGCTAAACCACAGCAGCTCTCACTGCCTTATTGGATCCTTTTTTTGTTTTTTTTCGTCCATTGATTTATCAAATACTGCTGATGGCAGCAGGGCGTAATGTTTCAGCTCGCAGTGTAAGTGCAAACACATCAATGAAAACCATCCTTTGTCTGTGTGACTACTCGAATGACTAGAGTATGAAAATCCAATTCACAGATTTATACCCTGGCCACAAGACTGGCGGCGGAGAGGCAAGGAAGGGCATCCATTGACTCATTTCAGAGAGGAATTCAATTTGGAAAGGATAGAGGGGCGCCGCGCGCTCCCTAAGCCATTGAAATGGAAAAGCGTGGACTGCTCAGCTCCGCCACAAAGGCGAAAAATGGTTAAAACCGGCAACGATAAGCGAGAGTACGGGAGTAAAGGAAAGAGGAGGGAAGCTGCAGCAGGCTTGGTTAACAGCATGGGATAATGACACCAGTGCTCCGTTAGCCCTTTACACCCCAGAGACATGGTAGAGCTGATTAAATCTCCCCTGTCTGATTTAGAGGTTCATCATTCGTCGCAATAAGAGAGTCCCCACAGGCCCAAGAGCAACGGCTTGTTTTAATGAAAGACATTTATCAGACATTGTTTGTTTATGCATCCACTGTTGAGATCCTTAATTGAGTGGTTGAATGGGGTCGGAGAGAGACAGTGAAGATGGCACCAGTCCCATAGGGGGATTTACATTTTTGACCAATCATCACGCGGAAGTGAACAGCGTCACTTAACAGATGTACTTCCTCGCACCATTAGCTTCTTTCTCGCTCCGTTACCCCGAGCGACATGTGTGAAAGGGCTAGAGCAGGAGGGTTAGGGCAGAGCCCAAATAAAGTCCAAATAAAGGCCACTTATCATCTTTTTTACATTCAAATAACCACATGATATGCTGTTTATTTCGGGCCCCAACTAACGTGGCTTTCACACTACCAGTGCCAAACCAAAACTTACTTTGCTTGGCTCTCTAAAAGAGAGCTGAACTTGGCCGGATGACATCTGGTTCCAGCTGCAATGAGCTAAATGACAACAGAAAGCAGGTTGACCGTATACTGATGGTTGGGTCTGTCTACCTCTCTGTTGCAGGTACATCTATGTCCCGTTGGGAGGCTCTCGCCATGGGCTGCTGTGGAAGGTGATGTCCACCGGTCTGGCCTTTGGCTTTGTCTGTCTCTGGCACGGCGGACATGATTACCTGCAATACTGGGCGCTGATGAACTGGGGCGGGGTTCTGGTGGAGAACGGAGTGAAGACTCTCCTCTCTTCACCCCTCGTTCATCCCTCTATTGTAAGTGAGAAGTTAATTCATTAATTTATGAATTTATTAGTTAGGAATGTGCAATGTGCAGGATAAATTCAGACTCTTCATTTATTGCACAAGATTTAGCACACGTTTTATTTGTTTTGTTTTATCTGCAGTGCCTTGTGAAATGTAAATGTGTTTTTTTTACAGTCACAAAGTAATATAACAACATTTCAACAAATGTTTGTTATTTGATCAAATGTTAGTCTTAGCCAACATGTCATAATTATGCCTCAATAATCCTTGCAGATATAAATGTGAAAAAATAAGTCAAACTGCCTTCCTCCTTTGTATTTCATTGCCATTTTAATTCAACAAGCAAGAATGCTTAATGCTACTCATGGAAATTGAGAAATCAAACATTTGATCCTGATCCATCTATAGAAAAGCTAGAAAGGCATAGGTAAAGCACGGTAAATAATGTACATGTGGTCTTGTCATTTGTGTGGGTTGGATTGTTTGCATGTGTGCATAAGCCTGGGAATGTTTGAATGCTTTCCTCTGTGTTTTAGATTTAGGGCTAAGCTGAAAAAAAAGGTGTGAGTTCTTATCGGCCCAGCCCATATGCACATTTGGTTTTTATATTCTGTGGTGAAAGTGCTTAGTAAAGCCTCGGTGTATTAGCCAACCCTCCATTGCACAGGATGGGCAGTGAGGCTGAGGGCTGACTCTTTCTCTTTCACTATCCATTGCACTCATACCACATAAATCTCTCTTCATTGAGAGAGAAGACTACAGTAGTTTATCCCCCACACTCCATTTCACAGGCTGCAATTACGGTTGTAATTATGCAAGTCTCATACCATGGCATTATACGCAAAATGGTTCCAAGAAAATGTTACCAATATGACTTCCAACAGTAGTGGTATCTTCTGATTTACTCACCAACAGTAGTGGTATCTTCCGATTTACTCACCAACAGTAGTGGTCTCTTCTGATTTACTCACTTACAAGTTCGATTATTAAGCCATAATGCATTTGTCATCATGGAAATGGATTTTTGTATTGTCCACTATAACAAGCTTATGTCTTGCCCATTACAACAACCAGATACTATCACATTAGAAAGAAGCCAGTGTGAAACATTATTCACATATCTTGAATGACAGTCTGCAAGACCAATTTAAACTTTTGTTTGTTGGATATTTATCATGATAATGAGTTGAACCTGTTGCTTCCCCCTCCTTAGGAAAGATGTTTCTCCGCGCCCATGAGGAGGCGGTGCGTTGCCCTTCTCTATGCATTCTCCACGGCCATGCTCATATTGTCCAACCTCGTCTTCCTTGGCGGTATGCACGTCGGCAGAATCTTCTGGAACAGAGTCTTCCTTCAAGGTGAGCTTTCTCCCATATCAACACAAGGATTTGGCTAAGCTTTATTTGACTTCAGGTGATATTTACCAGGACATGATGTCACAGTATGACAATGGATACAGTCTGACACTTAGGGCCTCAATGATTTCAATACAATTTGTAACCTGGTACCAATGGTGTAGCATTTGTATTTCTTTTTTTTATTTCTTTACATTTTTGACATTTTAACAGACGATTTTTATCCGAAGCGACAAAAAGTACATTTGTTTAATGTAAGTGAATCATCTATACATCAGTCATCGTAAGCAAGCATGCTAGAACCAAGTGTCATTGGCAGTCACAATGCTAGAAGATTAGGATTAGGATTAGTCAAGATGTAGCCTGAAGAGATGGGTCTTCAGCCTACGACAGAAGATAGGGTAGTGACTCCGATCCTGACAGAAGTGGGAAGCTCGTTCCACCACCGGGGGCGCCATGACAGTGACAAGCCTTGACTGAACAGTGTGACTGCTGCGTCCTCGTAGAGGGGGCGTGGCCAGCCGAGGTGGAAAAACGGAGTGATCTGGCACGGGTTTGAAATGTAGCTTGTTAGTGCAGCTTATTTGATTGAGTCCCAATATACCAAAATGTAATTATACAGAAACTGTTTAGCAACTACTCTTTTACCAGGTGATGTCGAAATAAACATCACCCCAATGCTATAACAACAATGTTATTATTGGATTTTGTCGCAGAATAAGCCCTAGTGTTGCTAAGTTCAAGTTCCCTGGTGCCATAGGTACTATGAACCAAGTAGGGACAAAGAAGAGATTGTTTGTTGTTGTAGAAGGGCATGTGAAGGGTTTGTGAGGGCATGTTTGTGTCATTGGACTGGAATAGCGCCCTAGTTGGTAGACTGATCTGTATGGCACACAGGGTGGGCATAGAGAATTGCACTATGGAGGTGAGACTAAAAGGGTTACTTTTGTGTACCAGAGGGGCTGACCGGAGAGGGGTTGGAGATGGGGAGCCTCTCTGCAGGAGCTCCATACCCTTTCACACGTGTCATCCTGTTTGCCCCCTTGTTATATTCTCACACACACACTGTGCAGCTTCTAGCTGTTTTCCCTCTCTCCCAGGAATTGAAGGCCGTGAGACTCGAGGCTCCAATTTGCTCCAGCTAAACAGTGACACGCATATGGAGCTTACTGCCTGTATCAAAGGCAGTAGAACAACTCACAAAGGTGTACCGTGATCCGTAACCAAAAAACACAAAACACAAATATAATGTACATTAAAATTGTTTGCATTTAGTAAGCGCCTTCATCCGAAGCGACTTACAACAAATACATTTGTCTAAGTAAATGAGTCATCAGTCATCGTAAGAAAAAGTAATCTATGCCAAGACCAGGGGCCATTGGCAGTCACAATGCTAGAAGAAGGAAGAATGATGTTTTTTTGTTTATTTATTTTTTAATAAGAGTATAAGTAGAGACTCTGTACAGAGGGGGAGTGGGGATGAAGAGGTCTTAGGAGGGACAGTTAAGATGTAGTCTGAAGAGATGGGTCTTCAATCTACAGCAGAAGATGGTAGAAGAGGTCATGCTGGATATGTACGGTACTATCCACACACAAACACTTTTTGTATTTGTAAACCATTATTTTAATTAATGCTAAATTATTTCTAAATATGTCGAAAGATTTGAGAATACATGCTCTTGAATAGCCGGTAAATGACTGGTGGTTACAGGTGATTTGTCTTGGGCAGAGAATTTCCTATTTATTCATCTGATGCATATGATAAAAAACATGATAAATTCATTAAACGGTTACAATGTATGCTAATTTGATTTATCAAAAAATCCATGCCAACATTCACAGTGAAATTCTGTCTGGTAAGAACAGTGGACATCATCATGTCATATTCAATTACTGTCTCCCCACCCACTCATTGCCGGAGACTTGCTGGGGCAGCTGTGGCGCAGGAGGTAGAGCCGCCGTCTAATGATCGCAATATTAGCTCGGCGGTTCGAGCCCCGGCTGGGCACATGCCAAGTGTCCTTGGGCAAGACACTGAACCCCAAGTTGCCCCCAATGAGGAGGAGGAGGCTGGCGCCTCGCATGGTAGCTTGCCGCCATTGGTGTGTGAATGTGTGTGTGAATGGGTGAATGAGAGGCCGTTGTAAAGCGCTATATAAGTCAGTCCATTTACCATTTACTCTGCCTCTGTGCTAACTGAAATGACCAAGTTAGCGTCCAAGACAACTAAACTTAGTAGTGGTTCTACAAAGAGTGCCCCTCAACAGAACAGTAGTTGTACACTGAGAGTGTACCACATATTTCTTCTAAAATGAATAACCGTAATTAAACAATTGTAATTGGCAGGTGGAGGGCCTAACCTATAGACATGCACCCATTTCCCGCCAATGAGTGAGTGCCAGTCCAACCACCCTAACAAAACACTTGCATAAATACAAGCTCAAACATAATAAAACAATAACCAGCATCACAGGCACATCAGTTAGTGAGATAATGCAACAGAAAGAACAGAAATTCACAATTACCCACAATGCCCTTGCAACAGAACCATTTGCATATTTACTAGGGAATTGTGAGTAAGTGTGAATTATCACACTACCCAATGTACCTGTGATGTACATTCTTATTTGATTCTAACTGTATTACATCTGTGCTCATGTTCATGTGTTTTTGGTGTTATTTTTTTTATGGGACAGAACTCGGTACAGGACATGAGATTTTCAGTTACGTTAACATATAAACGGAAGTAAATGTAACATCATATTTATTAGTAGATGCATGTAAATCTGGCCAGTTTATTTATTTCACCCTTTTTTATTTCTCCCATTTTACCAGGCAAGTTGTAGCACCACCTGGTATGACATGGGGAATACGTTTCAGGGTAAGAGGGGTTGAATGAACCTATCAAAAACAGGAGCTGATTCGGTGACCATGATAGTCAGAGGGCCAGATTGGGAATTTAGCCAGGAACCATGCGTTAACACACCTACTCTTGTGATAAGTGTCATGTGATATGTAGTGACTCGTTTAACGACTCATCCGAAGGACGGACACCTCCGCAAAGCAGAGTCCCATTCACTGCCCTGGGGGCTTTGGGGTCCCAAGACACAGAGGGTGGAGTGCCACCTACTGGTCCTCCAACACCTCTTCCAGCAGCCTGTTTTGATACCCCATCTAAGGACCGAGGCCTACCCTGTTTAGCTTCCCAGGCAGGCCAGCAGAGGGATGCAGGGTGGTATGGCTGCCGGCTGGGCCACTCTGTCAAGTAGCTTATTTCAGAAAGCAGCTAAATCAAAACGGTGCGTAGCAGATTTTTATTTATAATTACATGCAGTGGCGGACTCGGGCTGTTTGAAAGGCAGGGGCGAAAAGAAAAAAAAGGCACCTACTGCACAACATGGGACCCCATCAGTGCACATGGTCAAGTTTAGACCATTGGAAGGGCAGCCAATAGGGCACATCCTCTAATTTTGCCACTCAAAAGGGCACTTTAGTGTGACGTTTTTCAACTGTGGGGGCACATGGTCAAGTTTAGACCATTGGAGGGGCACCAGTAGGGCACATCCTCTCATTTTCGCCACTCAAAAGGGCACTTAAGAGAGACATTTTTCAACCGTGGAGGCACCAGGAGGGGAGGTCGCCCTCCCTGCCCCCGCCCTGAGTCCGCCAGTGATTACATGTTCACTTGACAGTGAGGATCTGATGTCAGTGGATAGCCAATTTGGCATGGAAACTAGCTAGTACCAATGTCAATGTAACAACTCATTGTAATTGCAATTTTCACTGGTGGCCACAGGGGAGCCAGAGTTCATGTGGAGCTCCTTTAAGTCATTTTCTTACATAATATAATATTCTTACATACCATCATATCTTGATGTTGTGACATGATATTGATTTATCACCAACATGTTTGCTAATGAATACTAGATATGATCTATGTACCGTATATGTATATAGATGCAAATTTACATGCAACTGTTCATGCCAATCAAGAGTTTAATGTGTATATATGTATAAGTCTTAGCTGCCACAAGTGTGGTACTTAAAGCAAGCGGGGGTAAAATGGAAATAGGTGTCATTTGTATGAGATCGATGCTTTTGAATCTTATATGATTTATTCATGATACCACACCCTCACTGCTGAAGTCACAGTCACAGAGATTATGAGATTATGAACCTCCATTCAACAGCACCGTTCCAGCATTCGATGAAGCCACTGATATGATTGTGCTCTTTAATAATTTGCTCAACAGTGAACATTGACCACAGGCAGATAAAACTGTACTCAGAGCCTCTAGGGAATTTTACAGTCCAATTAGAGTGCTTCATTTAATGTGTCCAGGAGCAATGAAACATGATTGTGTAGATTACATGTTATTCAGAGGCTCCGCAAAGTTAAAATACCATCAGGAATGAATGGCTTTTTATAATCCTTTCATGAAATGCATTCACTTTATTAGGTTTAGACACAAACACCGATGTTTAGCATTTAGTACCTGGTTGTCTGTTGGGTAATGATTCACATAAACTGTAGCTTCATCTTTCCTCTGGTATTTCTACCTGATGGTCATTCAGTACAGTACAGTGTAGTCATTGTCTCCGCTACACTGATGGTGATATGATGTAATTTTTTGGATGTCCCTTCCACTGATGGGGATGTTCTGACATGCAGGAAGCAAGACAGACCTCTCTAAAAAAATCAAAATAGGATTAGATCTGGGGGGTATTCCATCAACGTCGCTAAAGGAAAATCCAGGCTTATTCTGAAAAGTCTCGCAAGATTTATCAAAAATAAGCCTGGGTTTTGACGTTGATGGAATGCCCCCCTGAACCTCTGAAATGAGGATTCAAAGGAGTCGACATAAACATCACCGAGCTAACAGTCCAGACATCTTTCCCTGATTGAGGTTGCAGGTTTGAATCACCTACAGTACCTCTCCACTGCCCTTTTACCTTTTAGCATACGCCTCAGGTAATTGTATCCACCTACCAGTGGCGGACTCAGGCTGTTTGAAGGGCAGGGGCGAAAAGAAAAAAAGGGCACCTACTGCACAACATGGGACCCCATCAGTGCACATGGTCAAGTTTAGACCATTGGAAGGGCAGCCAATAGGGCACATCCTCTAATTTTGCCACTCAAAAGGGAACTTTAGTGCGACGTTTTTCAACTGTGGGGGCACATGGTCAAGTTTAGACCATTGGAGATGCACCAATAGGGCACGTCCTCTCATTTTCGCCATTTTAAGACAGACATTTTTCAACCGTGGGGGCACCAGGAGGGGCGGTCGCCCCCCCTGCCCCCCTTTGAGTCTGCCAGTGACACCTACAACTGTTAGCTCGACAACCGAATTGTCACTGCTGTTTACTGTTACATACACACACACGTTGTTTGAGAGTAAAACAACTGCATGTGTGGATGAGAAACAGGACTCCCACTGCCCTACAGTGTACCGTAAATATCACGGAGCAAACATCTAGACAGACAAGCTCAAAAACAGATGACATATTATTGAATATGTTGTTAGCTATTTTATAGAGATTTTATAGCTAATGCTAATGGAAAAAGCTAATTCCACTGTTCTGTTTTGCTGGTCTCCAGTGCTTAAGCAGTGTATGAATGTTGCTTACAACATCATGGATTATTTAGAAATGTTGAATTGTCAACCATTCACTACACAGTTTACATAGATTGGGCCTTTTGATGATTTCATAGTAGTGGGAAGCTGCATTTTGGCATTCTTTAAATGCAATATCGATATTGCTCATCTACTTGCTGGCTTTTTCATGTGCACTTTATAGAGTCCTCTCTGTGCTAATCAGGATACAAAAGGCAGCCATTTTGGCTAATTACAGCACTGGCAGATTAGATCCTTAATAACATGTAATCAAAGGCGACTCCAGTCTAATTACAGTACAACCCCAAACTCTCTGCTGTCTCCTCTAACAGGAAGGGTTACCTCGTCTGGCCATTTGTAAACATCATCTCAGACGGTGACTAGATGTGTTGACCCTACCTTAGTTATCATGATTAGTTTGCCGATGCATTGATCATAGAATAGATGGGTTTCTAAATGGTTTATATCCACTTAATAAGGGATAAGGGATTCAAAGTTTGTCATTGCATAGAGTACAACGAAATGCATTTGTGCTCTAGAGGGGGCATCTAGGCAAGGGGTCACAGCCATTATAGGCGACCCCAGAGCAATTAGGGGTTTAGTGCCTTGCTCAGGGACATTTCGATACGTGGACGCTGCGAGCTGCTGACTTTGCGATCATTAGACGCCGGCTCTACCCGTTGAGCCACACCTGCCCCACAGCCACCCCAAGACATAAGTCTCATTTGTTTACAAATCATTTATATACCATTTAAGAGTGAAATAGTAATGCACAATAGTCACCTATTAATGACTTGTTACTTTTGGACTTACTGTGACAGGCAACACTAAGTATTGCCTATTTTATTATATTTGTGGACGTACCAGAAGGATACAGGCACATCATACTGTAAGATAAGTGTATCGTAATGTGTTTCAGTCCTAAAACCCAAATGTTGATCCTGGATCTACCCTTGTACATAATCCTGTTCAAAGCCTGTCTTTTGCCTGGCTGTCTGCTAGAACCTTTCACAGCAAGACATCTGCAGCTCAGAAGAACACTCCACATGAGCTGTGAGCTGGGCTTATGTTGTCTCACACCATGGAATTAAGTGAAATTAAGACATGCATCCATTTCTATGTCTGTTTCCCTCTTTTTAAATCTATTGTCTACCTATCTCTTTCCTCTTTTTGTTATTGTAGCCTATCCCTCTGTTTACTCTTAAGTTTCCCTGTGATTTCACACTCAATCAGTTTGTGTTTGTTACAATGTTTGTGGTACAGTATTTTCTTACAAAAAGATCAATTGATCCATTCATTTGCCAGAGCGTCTGTTATATATAGAATGTATTGAGTTGAAGGACTCTTTAAAGGGGAGATCCGGGACACACAGCAAAGCGGCCTCTCCCTTTACCCTTTTACAGCTGGGGAATGGGGCTGAAGAAATGTTACCACTCTCAAATTCATAGACTGAGCAATGGCTGCATGGACGGATCATCCATGAGATCAACATTTTAGTTAGAACCATGTTTTGAAGTTGCACACAATGGGAGTAAGACAAGCTTTTATTTTGGGTTCTGATGGGGTAAGATTGATAGTTGAACCAAAGATATATAGTATGTGTATATATAGTCTGTATAGTCTGTATATATAATATGTATATATAGTATGTATATACTAGAGATATGCTACTCCCTTGATTCACTATTGGTTTTGTGAGAGACAAGATAGCACCAGTCCCACATGGGGATGCAGTTCTGACCAATTACCATGCCGTTATAGATTAACCTTATCGACAGTTGGCATTGATAGGGGTCTGTTGCTAAGATCTTGTCTTTCTAAGATCATGTCTTTCATGTCTTTCTTACGCTGTTTCTGTAGCAACTGTGGAAGACTAAAGCTAGGAATGCTAAGACAGAGACAGGACAGAGACAAGAGAGAGACCAGATTAAAACATCTGAAACTGTATTTCAGATCTACTGTACACACAGCACCTTTAACCACTGGATCTAACATGGTGAATAGAACACCAACATGTCAATATCTGTCAACTAACCTGGTTGAACATGTACAATGTCTGGAAGGTTGATAAATGGTACATGAAACACAAAACTCTTGCTCTTAACAATTTTACATAATTGTTTTAATCACATAATGGATGTCATTTGATTCACATTAAGACCCTTGAGGATGTTGCCATAGTCAGTTTTCATTTAAATTCATAATTCAATTGTAGAGGGTTATGCTGGAATAATATGCCTACTAAGACATTTTATGATGTGATTTTATTTATTGATAAAGACCTTTAAGACTGAATTCACAACAGTCACTAGACAGTCAGATTGTCTGGCCAGAAGCAACACATTGACGACCTGATTACACAATGAAACCAGTTCCTCTACTGTCTTCCTGTGCCACACATTTGAATATATGCAATTGCCCTTCTGTGTTCCATAGTCTGTCCTTGACCCTAGAAACTCAGGACAATGTTGAGCCACACCAGAGTGATTGCCCTGCTATTGTTCACTCTGGTGCCATCATTCCTTACCTTTTGTTATACTGTAGGAAGGAAGGGAGAGCCAGATTCCCCCATACCCTTCATCCCTCTTCCTCTCCCTCAATGTACAATACCACACCCCTTGTTAGTGATTGGTTTGACCTCAACTGAGGGCGGATTTGTAATCTAAGTGGATAAAAAGAGATGTGACCAGGTATCTCGACTTTCCTGAGGACATTTCACTGTCAGGCTTGCCTGACATGCTTGTAAACTGTTCTCCTTTTGCAAAAGTATATTAACTACCTTTTCCTATGCAATTTGAAATGAAGCAGGCTGCCTTTTGATTCTATATTTAGATATTTCTACGACAGGGTACACAGAACACACTCAAAAGAGCCAGGGAAAATGTGGTATTGAGAAATGTAAACCTACATTCTGGGAAGCAAATATCGCACTACCTTCTTGCCTCCTATCCCACCTGCTTTCTCTCATTGTAGCAGCTGGAGCTTGTCACAGGCAGTTTACTGGTCTGCTCTTAAAGACAGATCCACAGAATGGCTTTTAGTGCTGTCCGGATAATCTGATATGAATCTATGAGTGTGTTTAAACCTTCCTTTCGCAATCTTAGGGTAATAGAGGAAAGTGTGCCCATTGTTATGTTGAGCTGCAGTCACCCCGGTGCAGCTCCTAAATAAGTGTCTGCACATCTCATTCTGTCTGTAACACAGCCCTGTCTCTTAAAACAATGCGTGTGCGTGCGTGCGTGCGTGTGTGTGTGTGTGTGTGTGTGTCTGTTTGTTTGTTTGTGTCTCTGTCTCTGTCTAGACTCTACGTGTGTGCGCGTGTGTGAGGTAGTTAAAGGTTGTATAGGTAACCATTATCTTGGGCAGATTGATTGCAAAGACTTAAATGTTGCATTAGGAAGTGAAGTACTTTGTATAATGCAAATTCTTAAGTTATTTTCTCAGCGGGGTACTATTCCTTATCACACATCACAATTATCACCTGTAGTTGTCTCAGTTGTGCAATATCCAAATCATCGATCTGTTTTGCAGCCAAAAGTTGCACAGTGATGATACATGTTGTATTACCACTGTCCTGCAGAAAATTAATATTCTAAATATTCACTTTCCCTGTTGTCTACTGATGCACAATGTAAAACACAATGTGCAATGATTGATTGTAGCCATTTTGAGCAAAGCGGTCCCATACTGTGGATGATAATGAAGACCATTCAGTTACCAGAGCTACTGGGGTGACTTGGCACGGTGCCAGGATTGGTGTTGTTGCTCATGTGGTGCCCTAGAGCAAAGGTGCAAGAGGTCCTTTAAAGCCAATTTACACCTTCAGGATTGGTTGTTTATTAACAAGCAGACTTTATACTGTGTTCATCATTTTCAGTTCTTGTTCTATATCGATGTGGAGATTGTTAGTCTTGTAGGTTTTCGGGAGAGACTTGTACTGTGTCCTGTATCCAATATCTAGACATACAAACTCTCTGTGCACTGAGTTACTTATCAGAACAAATAGAAAGATGGATATGTTTCTTCAGATACTTTCTTCTTCCTGTGTAAAAAGTGTAACATCCTGGTCCTGGAAAAGCTGGAAAAGTCTCAGCTTAATAATGCATCTGCCAACACAACCAAAATAGAGAAGGTGATGTTATTCTGAAGGTTCAAATTTAGATTACTGAGCGGATGTCATTTCCTGAAATATGCATTTGCCAAGTACTGTAGTTTCCCTCCCGTAAAACAGCTAGAGCTAAACCAGAGCCAGCGCGTTTCTCCTGCTTTCCTCTAAATAGCTTAATGGTGTTGGCTGAAGTACAAGGTTTCATGTTAGTGATGAATGGGAAAAGTCTAGCATTACATTTAAAATGGATCATTTGGCTATACTTTGACCCAATACCATTCTAGACCATGTCACACTCTCATAACTGATTGTTTACAGAGTGCCTCCTTTCCCCCCCCCCCCCCCCCCCCCCCCGTAGTGTCCTGCTTTTTTTCCGTGCTGTAAGTATAACATTTTAATTAGGAATGCTGACAGGTCCAGTGCATGATCCACGGCCTTGCATCCATCACTACAGAGAGAGAGAGAGAGAGAGAGAGAGAGAGAGAGAGAGACAGAGAGACACAGAGAGAGAGAGAGAGAGAGAGAGAGAGAGAGAGAGAGAGAGAGAGAGAGAGAGAGAGAGAGAGAGAGAGAGAGAGAGAGAGACTGTAAATGTGTAGCCTCTGTCGTCTTTAACCCAGACCTCCATAACAGGTATCCTACTGACATTGGGAGTCACCCGTGTATCATAGAGAGAGGACACCTGGGACCTGCTCTTCTAGTGGTATTCCTGGTATAGTTAACAAGCAGATGGGAGTTTTCTCTACCAACAGACTGGCCTAATTTGGCTGGCATAAGTGAGCCTCACACACACTCACAAAAAGCAGTGCATTGATTTCCCTACAGACGGATCATACCCATGTAATGAAGCTGTGGCTCCTGAGCATTTGTCCACACGTGCGCCTTTGCTCTGCTGCGCTGCAGTGTTGCATGGAGGGGCTGGCTATTGATTAGCAGGAGAGAGAAAAAAAACAAGAAAGCGAGAGGACTGCAAATACAGTCCATGTTTATGTATCAGGCAATGGTTTCAGATAAGTGGGGATAAAAGTGCAAAAGGTTTAGATTAGATTCAAGCTTTTTTCAAATTGCACAGAGTACAACGAAATGTATTTATGTATTTTTTGCTCTAGGCACAGGGTCTGCCATAGTCAGCGGGCCATGGAGCAATTAGGGGTTAAGTGCCTTGCTCCAGTGCACAATGGCAGTGGTAGGCATCTTAGATATGATGGCAAAAAATGTCACTTAAACCCTACATAAAATGTACAGATATCATTGTAAAAACAATCCAGGAGTGTGGGAGAGAGAAACATGTAATGAAGTCATCTATTTAGGGACCAAAAAAAGTTGGTGGAGGAACATCTTCTCAAAATAACAGATTGCACAACAAAAAGAGCAGGTAACACATTAAGACTGTCTGGGTATACAGTCTGGGTGGAAAAATAATTGGTTGTCCGCAAAAGCCTGCTCTTATTGAACAAATCCGATGTCTGCTGTCACAAAGCCTAGTGTCATAGTGATATGATTGATGTCTAACTCTGAATAATGATCTAAGGGCAATGTAATCTAAGATAATTTATGGTTATCGGCTGGACTAGGAAAGTCAAAAGCTTTCAGTCAGAGAAGGATGGTTTAGGAAATACTAAATACACCTTGCACCTTGTGTTTTTGGGCTCTGTTTTGCTATAATTATTATATAATAATAATTGATATAATAATATATATACAGTATATAATATATATATATATATATATATAATTTGCTGAAACACTTATCCACGTCTTCATAACTTCCCAACTCGACTACTGCAACAGCATCCTCTACGGTTTGCCTAATAACATCCTAAACAAATTCCAATACGTCCAGAACTCTGCTGCCCGTCTGCTCACCTCCACTCGCTGCCGTGACCACATCACCCCTGTCCTCCAAAACCTACACTGGCTCCCGGTCAAATTCAAGATCCAATTCAAAATCCTACTCACCACTTACAAAGCCATCAACAATCTGGCCCCCTCCTACCTTGCCGACCTCGTCCCCCTCCACACCCCCTCCCGTTGCCTCAGGTCTGACGACCAAACCACTCTCAAGACCACCAGGACCAAGCTCCGGACCTGGGGCGATAGGGCCTTTTCAGCCGCAGCCCCTCCTACCTTGCTGACCTCGTCCCCCTCCACACCCCCTCCCGTTGCCTCAGGTCTGACGACCAAACCACTCTCAAGACCACCAGGACCAAGCTCCGGACCTGGGGCGATAGGGCCTTTTCAGCCGCAGCCCCGTCCCTCTGGAACGCCCTGCCCAACCACATCAGACAGGCCAACACCCTCCCAACATTTAAACAGGCCCTCAAAATCCACCTCTTCAAGCTTGCCATCCATCACCAGTTAACCCTCTCCCCTTCCCCTTCCCATGTGTCCCCAGCACTACCTTAACCGTGTCTTTTTATTATTACTACTCGATCTTTTCAGTTTGTAAAGCGTCTTTGAGTGTCTAGAAAAGCTCTATATAAGTCTAATGTATTATTATTATTATTATTATTATTATTATTATTATTATTATAACGGAATGGTAATTACAATGCAGTATAGCTGTAATGATATGTGCTATCTGTAGTCACAACACATTCTATTATACTATACTTGGTCAGGGCTGTTTTGTTGCACACAGCAATGCAACAGACTTTTTTATTTAACCTTTAACCAAACCAGTCAATTAACACTAGAACAGCCATGCCTTTTTTACCTACTTTATAATGCTATGCTGCTATTTACACACAACGCCCACTACCGACTACTACTACTATTTACACACAACGACCAATTAGCCTACTTCCTACACAGAAAAACTGCAAAATAGCAGTGATTTTGTGATTTTGAAAAAGGAAGGATACTGGGTGGTAGAACGCACATTTCTAGGAAAGTCATGAAACGAGGGTCCTGAAACTTGATAGAGTACTCACAGGGGTCAACTGACCCCTCATGGCTGATTAAGTGTTAACAACACATTCTTATTGACAATGCCGGCCTGGCAAGTAACGAATTACTGTCTTAAGTTGAAACAGCATCCATGTTGTTTACTCTATACTGTATTATAGGTATAGGTTACTCTATACTGTATTATAGGTATAGGTTACACTATACTGTATTATAGGTATAGTGTTATAATTATCAACCCATCTCCAAAGCTGCTTTGTATCATGCCCCTGTGCACTCAAATGTATATTGTGGAAATATTTTGTTCTATATTGATGACAATTTTGTCTGAATCCCACTATCAGTATGGGGCAGGTATGTACTGTATTATTTGCTTTGTATGTGTATTGAAACACATTGCCGAACCCAATTTTTTACATATGTTTTTTACATATGTGTTATAGTAATCATAGCAATTATATTCAAGCTGTACAATAGAGTTTGGATGTGGTGTTATGGTCTGAACTCTGTGGGTTAGGTACAGTATCAAATGATCAGCTCCTTCTCTCAGAAGAGCAGAGTCAAAGCTTCTTTAACTGTTCCTTGGATCTTTTCAGATACCCATTAATTGATCATCACAGCCTTCCTGTCCTTGAATGACCCCTGACCCCGCCACCTCCTATATTGATCTTGCTATGATGTGGCACATTTTGGGGAAAAACATTGGATTACACTTCGATTTATTTGATGTTCATTAAGACAACTACCACTGGTACCCGGTAGTTATCTATTATGGTAAATTGTGTTTTCGAGGTAGAAAATGTCCATTGTTGATCACATTGTTTCTTTGTAAATACGAGGTAAGTACTAGTTAAGATCGGGCTGTAAAAAAAAAAAAAAGTCACTATCGAAATGAATCAAATAACAATGGAAATTTCAATATTACACCTGCACTTCTTTCCCAAAAAATGTATTTGCCTGTTTTTTTGTTGTTGTTTTTTTACATTTGCCTGGTCGTCCAAGAATGTTTGTGCTATTAGCCAACTCATATGACTGTTGTTGTCATGTCAAACAGTCTTGTCTCACATCAACCTTTTGTATATTCTATCACGAAGGAGCGCAAAAGTACTTGAATAAAACCACTCATAAAATAGTGGCCAGACAGTTTGGTGGAACCACGTGATAGGAGTTTGCTAATAGCTAGCTAAAACAGCAACAAACATTCTCATGAGATCAGTGTTCTGAGTGTTCCATGAGACCAGTGTTCTGAGTGTTCCATGAGACCAGTGTTCTGAGTGTTCTGAGTGTTCTGAGTGTTCTGAGTGTTCTGAGTGTTCTGAGTGTTCTGAGTGTTCTGGGTGTTCTGGGTGTTCTGAGTGTTCTGAGTGTTCTGAGTGTTCTGGGTGTTCTGAGTGTTCTGAGTGTTCTGAGTGTTCTGAGTGTTCTGGGTGTTCTGAGTGTTCTGAGTGTTCTGAGTGTTCTGGGTGTTCTGAGTGTTCTGAGTGTTCTGAGTGTTCTGAGTGTTCTGAGTGTTCTGGGTGTTCTGAGTGTTCTGAGTGTTCTGAGTGTTCTGAGTGTTCTGAGTGTTCTGAGTGTTCTGAGTGTTCTGAGTGTTCTGAGTGTTCTGGGTGTTCTGAGTGTTCTGAGTGTTCTGGGTGTTCTGAGTGTTCTGAGTGTTCTGAGTGTTCTATGAGACCAGAGTTCTGAGTGTTCTGAGTGTTCTGAGTGTTCTGAGTGTTCTGAGTGTTCTGAGTGTTCTGAGTGTTCCTCTAACGATCTCCTTGTCTTCCTCTCCAGGTTGGTCTACTGTGGCTCCACCCATGTTGGCCTTCTTGTACTGCTTTGCTCAGATTGGATTGGAGTGGGAGCGCAACCCACCATGAGTCTTCCCACAGTGCATTTGGAGTGAGAAAAACCCTGAGACGACCTGCTCGATGGTGCGTGTATGGAGAAAATCACTGGACAAATGTATGGGGAAACAACTGCTGCTGTTCATAGCGAAGCAATGCCTCTATTTATGTGAAAACATAGGAGTTCAGTCACAATACTCGCCCACTTTAAGTGATAGTACGTTGTTGTTAAACCCTTTGAGTCATACACGCCACAGATACAGGATTGACCATAAAACAGGCTTTAGAGAGAGCCTATCACGGTGCTGATCACAGGCGTCATGAGAGCAAGAGAGGACGGTCCTCTTCAGTTGTCTGTTTCACTGACCGTATTCTTATATTCCATCCTTGGAGCCCATATTTATTCATTTCTTTTCCATCTGTGAACTGCCAAGTACAGCATGTCACAGAAAGGGTTGAAACCAGCAAGGTGTATTCCTTTGATTGGCTTCCAGGTTAGAATTAGCCCCTGTTAATCCCGTATCTGTCTCATAGGGATCATCAGATCTGTGCTGCTAAATCAGATTAGCGCGCAGGGTCAGGGGAAAAAACCCTCTTTGAGTAGCGCAACTCTGAAAGGACTTAGATGCGTCTGCAAAGTAACAAGCTCAGCCAATAGAATACATCTGCGTTACATCTTAAATATCTTATGATAAGAGATGCAACCCTATTAGTGAGGGATTACCAGTGCTGCAAAAATAATTTCATCACGTGTAACGGCTTCAGAGGGGCCCATCCATCTTTTGTGCGATAGTGTTTAATGATGTGCCAAGTGTCCACTCTTGCAGAGGCAATCTGCCCAGTGAACCAGCTCTAATCGGCCCAGTGAACCAGCTCTAATCTGTGTCAGTGACCTCGACCCTGGATCTCACTGGATCTCTTTTGTCTTGTTTCACACTCTTTAAAAAAAAAAAAATGTAATCTCTCTCCCTCTCTCTCTTTTGATCACTGTCTTTTTTGGTCTCTCTCATTTCCTCCACCAGGGTATAAGTGTTCATTAATTTGTATGTAATGTTTTGGGCACTAGCATGAAGTAAACATTCCCACCTCTATAGCCAACATGTACTGTAATTTATTTTTATTTTTAATAATAATAAATACAAAATCGTCTTTCAACTAGCACGACGACTGCCAATGGCCCCAGGACTGAGCCTAGATTACTTTTTCCTGCTATGACTAGTGGATAGATGATTCACTTACTTACTTAGTGAAATGTATTGATTGTAAGTCGCTTTGGAATAAGGCGTCTGCTAAATGCCCAACATTTAAATGTAATGTGCTGTATAATTTTTTATAAACTTTTTTATTCATCACTAACTCATATATTGTGTTGTCCTTTGTGGCAAAATGTCAACACACTCAGAATGTCTGGCAATAACACACAATGAAACGAACAAACCCCTTCAAAGTGAACATTCAAAGGATATGTATAAAATATTTATTATTATAAATAATTGTGTACATTTTTGTTTACAAATAACATTGGTTGTGCTTACAATTATTACATTTATCATCACAGTATGAATATAGTGACATGTGCATAAATCACATTAATATCCATATATATTTGTTTCTATACTTTATTTCTCTCTCTCCTAAAGCCTCAATCTGTAATGGGTGAAGTGGTATATTGGCTGCCCTCTCACTCAGGCCAAACAACAAGAGAACATTGGGGCTGTCCTTCAGTTAAAGTAACCAGAGAGACTGTTTCACTACAAAACTAATAGTTTGAGGTTTTAGCAGCACACTGACCATGTGTACCGCTTGTCTTGTCCACCCCTCCTCTGACTGATCTGAGTAGAAAAGAGAGATGCTTACCACACTGGTATGCTGCTAGAATACTTGTGTTCATTTAAACATTTGAGGGCAGTCGACTAGCCTCTGGTTACTTTTGAAGCATAACACAATGTTTTGCTTGTGCCAATTTGCCATTGCATTAATAGTGGACTGGGGCTTTAACACGACATTCCAAAGCAGTACGTACATACATGTAATACAAGGCAGCTCCCCTGAGCTGACCACAAAAATAGTTCCAAGTTGTTCAAATTGTTATTATTCATGCTCATGTGTTTAAGGAGTGCAAAAGGATCATGTTTTTTTTGGTGCATGACAGGACAAAAGGTGTAGGGTGGCACTTTACACAAGGGTGTACATGATTAGGTTTCACTGGCTTGACTCGTGCAGGAGGGACTATCTGAATACCTGGCCAGATGCTATGGAACAGGGCTCTCTGTCTTACTCTTGTCTTCTGTGATGTCAGTACAATATACATTCACACTGAAAGGGGGTAATTCAGTCATGCCAGGTTAAACAACTATTTACTCTACATATTTGTTATCAAGTAGTACACTTGTAATAGATGCAATGGATTGTATTAATGCAGTTGGCATGATTTGTATGAGTGGCAAATGTATCACTGATGCATGTTGTAGTCATAACCCCCGCAGTCATTTCAGATTTGAACACCTTACAGAATAATTCATGTTTAAATGCGAGCAATATGGACCAAATGGCTTTTTTTTCTCTTTTTATTTTTTACCCATGGCCAGTTTGAGAGACGTAACTACTTAATAAAAGCATGCAAAAAAAATGTGCGCTTCGTAATGCATAGAGTACAGTCTAATTTTAACCCAACATCCCTTCCTAGGCGTTGGACTAATCAACCATACAGGACTATACTGCATGTCAACTTTTAATTTGAAAAATCAACAGCTATTTTTCACTTCTCAGTATCACAGAGATGAACAAATACATTCTATTAACAGATCAATGTTAATGCACAATTATTAATTCTATTATTGCAACAGCAACACATTCAATCACCTTATTCTCATCTTGAATTTCATCAGGGGCTCATGTTGGTGCCTGCTGTATATAGTGTAATATATATATATATATACACGTATATGTCTTAAGTCTGCATTTGTGTCCCGCCAATAATGGTCACACCAAGGTATGCAGAATTCAGAACAAACATAAACAAAAAAGAATATCTGGAGAGGATCGCATGATACTATAACAATGTTTTACCTTCCTAATTATTGCTTAGTTAGCCTGACACTCCATTGCATGGGTTAGTACTGTGTGGTTGAAAGACAAACATATTAACATTCATATGTCATATGTCATAGTTGTCATCACACTCCAATCTGTTGATTGAAGACTTTTGAACGAAACACTGTGATGGAGTGCTGCTGTTTCAATTGATTGTTTTTTACCCAAAGAAAAAGTCTGTACTTCTCTAGTCTAGCCAAGGTTAGAGCTAGAACACTTTGCTAGGAACACTAGCAAAACAGACAGAGTATTGATTCTGTTCTGATGTAAGTATGTTTTACCTTTCAAAAAAAGATTGTACAATTTCAAAACACTTTACTGGACAAAGTTAAATAAAACCTTTTTTTTTATTATTGCCAATTGCAACACCACAAGCATATTGGTGGCTACACTGAGGTAACGGATTTCAAAACACTGGTATGGTTTAAAAGTATCCTACCTGCAACAAAGATGACGAGTCGAGATTAGTCATATCGACACAACATGCGTTTGCCTAACACAACGTCTAGAAATCGGTCACAACTAGTTTGCCTTGGTAAAAAAACTGGGTAATGTGCTGCATGTGGGGATGAGGGTTCAGAAAAAGGGTAACTGAGAATCAGAATGGACACTTTCCTTTCCTATTATCAGATATTTTTGAGACAGTTAGAAATTAACAGGCGTAACAGACAAGAGGGGCAGCATGTGGGAAATTCACTTCAATCAACTTGCAGGGATAAGGATTAGATGTGGAAAAGTAAACGCTGAGCAGTGCTGAGTAGGTGCATTCAATTAAAGCCGGTTAAACCCAGGTTACTGTTTGTTCATTGCAATTGAGTACAACCCTAAACTTTCCAGAAAACGCTGCCTGTGTAATAAACTCTAAAGGTTTCACCAAATCATTTCCATGTCAAGAATTTATTATTTTTAGGAATGGTCAGATTTTGGTGGCCAATGTTGTCCTCAAAAGCCTGCTCTTATTGAACAAATCCGATGTCTGCTGTCACAAAGCCTAGTGTCATAGTGATATGATTGTATTCAAAGTCAGAAATTACGTCTAACTCTGAATAATGATCTATGGCCAATGTAATCTAAGTAAATTCAAGCATCATTCTAAACCTGCACTGTGACAACAATTTTTTAAAAAAAGCACTTTTAATAATGGAAATAGAAATTAAATGCATTCTTATTTTTTTTTATCATTGTCTACAAATCATGATACAGGTGATGGTACTCCTGCTGGGCATTGCTGCCTGACGCACCTCCAACAGTGCCTTTAGAACAGGTGTGCTGTGACACCTCACTGAACACCTATGTGGGCCTAACTGGGTCATCAGCTGGGGACCACCAGTCATTGACGTTTCGCTCCTTTAACCCCAGTACATCTCCTGGTGGCGGAGCGATGGCAGGGATCTCTCCCTGCCACCCCCTGCTGATGCCCTAGGTGTTGTTCGCCCCCCAACCCTTATGCTTCCTTCTTAGCCACAGCCAGAAGCTGCCTTTCTCCGCCTCCTCAGCCAGCTCTTTCATGACTTTCCGATGCCTTGCTCCTGTGCATCCTATGTCACGGAGTAGGCGAGCAGCCGAGGAACCTACGAAGCCCCTACACCCCACTTCCACAGGGCACGTAACGGCTTTCCAGCCAGCCTCCCTGCACTCCGCCGCCAGATCTGCATACTTGGCTCGCTTCCGCTCGTTGGCTGCCTCCAAACCACCCTCCCAAGGGACAGTGAGTTCGACCAGAAGGACTGTCTTGCAAGCCTCTGACCACATGACCAGGTCTGGTCGGAGCGATGTTTCCACGATCTCCCTGGGGAACTGGAGCTGTCTCCCCAGGTCGACCCTCATGGTCCACTCACTACCCGGTGCGAGGAGTCTTGCTGTATCTCTCTGACGGGAGGGTTTGACTCTCTCTCCAGCCCTTGCAAACTGGATGGGATGTCTGTCTGGAGCGGAAGGTCTGCTGTTTGCCTCCTGTCTGCATGTCTCTGCCACCTCTGCCAGCTTTTTCAGCACCAGGTCGTGTCGCCATGTGTAGCGGCCTTGGGACAGCGCTGTCTTGCAGCCTGTCAGGATGTGCTGGAGGCTCGCATTGATGGTGTTGCAAAGGGGGCAGGTCTCTTCGGCAGAAAACCATTGGTGGAGGTTTCGGGGACAAGGCAAGGTGTCATATGTTGCTCTGATCAGGAAGCTGAGCCTAGCTTGGGGGATCTTCCACAGGTCAGACCATGACATGGGCCTGTTTGTGAGACCTTCCCATGACGTCCAGCGTCCTTGCTGGCCCTGGGACACCGCCTTTATGTTAAGGCGTTCCTGCTCAGTTCTTGCCACTTCTGCCACCACCATGGCTCTTCGATCTTCTTTGGAAGCCTTTGACCAGAACAAGGGAGTCTCGCCCCTTCCAAGGCCTGCTCTACCCTCCTGGACTCTGCCGACCACCTCGCGGTGCTTCAGCTGGCCGATTGCCAAATCAACCTCCTCTTGGGCTTTCCACTTCCTTCCAGTTCTTATCTGGGTGCCCGCTGCTCTCACCAGCTGGTCAGTGGATTCCCTCAGCTCTAGCACCAACCGAGCCTTCTCCTGCTTGTATCCAGAGCTGATGGATCGCAGTGGCAGTTGAAGCGTGTTCCTACCAAAGAGGCCCACGTCTGAGAGGCATCTTGGCAGTCCCAGCCACTTCCTGATGAACGAGTTTGCCAGCCCGTCCATCTTGCTTACCACTGAGGAGGGGATTTCGCTCATCTTCAGAGGCCACATCACCCTTTGGTACAGTATGAACTGGTAACACCATACTTTGTACTTTCCGGGGAGCTGGCTCTGGTTGATCCTGGCCAGGCCATCTGCGAGCTGCTTCCTCACCGTCTCCCCCATCTGCCTGTCAGAAAGCTCTGCTGTGTAGGTTCGACCCAGGCTGCGGACGGGTTGATTTGCCAGCAATGGGATGTCCTCACCACCTGCGACAAAGATGGTGTTGTCGCTTCTGACTCCTTTCCTGATAGACACACTGCGTGATTTGGGGGGTTTGATCTTCATCCTCGCCCAGCTCACAAGCTCGTCTATTCTCTTCAGCAGTCTTGTTGTACACGCTGCTGTCTGGAGAATGGTGGTGATGTCGTCCATATAGCCTCTCACCGCTGGTAGCCTTTCACCTGAGGGCAGTTTCACTCCTCCGACCATCTTCCTGGCCCCTATGAGGATGATCTCGAAGGCTGCAACAAACAGGATGGGGGAGATTGAGCATCCCATGGCAATGCCTACTTCCAACTGTTGCCAGCCTGTTGTGAAGTCCTGATGGGTGCAGCACATCTGGAGGTCTTCAAAGTACTTGGCTACCAGGGCTTTAATGCAGACTGGGATGTAAAAGAAGTCCAAGGCAAACTCGATGAGTTGGTGGGGGACAGACCCGTATGCGTTGGCGAGGTCCAGCCACACGACATGCAGGTCACCTCTCTCTCTTTTCGCCCTTTGGATCTGCTCCCATATTACTGCAGAGTGTTCCACACACCCTGGGAAGCCTGGCACACCCGCCTTCTGGCAGCTGGTGTCGATGTACTCGTTACTTGTGAGGTAGCTGGTCAACCTCTTAGCCAAGATGGAAAAGAAGATCTTCCCTTCAACATTGAGGAGAGCGATACTCCTAAACTGGCTGATGGTAGTGGAGTTCTGCTCCTTCGGGATGAAAACTGTGACAGCTCTTTGCCACTCTGAAGGGATGACTTGGTTCTTCCAAGCCACTCTCAACAGGTTCCACAGGTGTCTCAGGACTCCTGGGCAGTTCTTGTACAGCTTGTATGGTATCCCGTTGGGGCCTGGGGCTGAGGATGCTCTTGCCTTCCGGACCACGTCTGCTACTTCACTGAGTTTGGGGAGAGCAGCATTAAACAGGAAAGCTGGGGGAGCTGGGCGGGGAACATATCCAGGGGATCCCAGCGGAGTTGACTTTGCTGGGTCACTGTATTGCTCCCTGATGTGATTCTCTAGCTCCGGTCTAGTAATCTCCAGCTTCCCGCTTCTCTTGTCCTCTAGCAGCTGTCTCGCATGCTTGAAGGGATTTTTGAAGAAGTTACTCCTCTCTTTCTCCTTCCGCCTTCTGCGTTTGCGAATGCGCTCCGCCCTTCGCAGGCTGGCAAGGTTTACCTTCACCTCCTCCCACAGTGGCTTCAGGCCCTCCTTCTCCTCTCTACTTGCCTTCCTCCACTGCTTTCGGAGTTGACGCCGCCTCTTCACCAACTGCTCAATCTCTCTCTCCCTTCTCCCCTTCTGCATTGGGCCTGATCTCCGCTTTTTAGCCATCACTCCAAATCTGCCTCTGCATTCATCATACAAGATGTCTCCAATGCAGTTCAACTTGGTGTCCACCTGGCCACGCAGTGAATGATCTAGGATGAAACTGAGGTCCTTGTCCAGCTTCTGCCAGACTGCAACCTCGTTTGCCTTTGGCCATTTGACCAGCTGCCTCCTTCCAGGTTCTCTCCTCTCTGTTCTCCGGCTTTGCCCCTGGCTGTTGGGGTTGCTTTGTGTTCTGTGTGTGTCTTCAGCGGTGCCCCCCTCAGAGGCATTGGTGTCCACCGAGGGCCCTCCTGTGTCCTCCGCCTGCCTTTCCTCAGCAGCGTTGGATCCCTCAGCACTGTGGTTTGCCACCTGGCTTTGGGTTCCTCTTGTCTGACCTGCGGTTGCAGTGCAATGTTGCTGCTGATGGCCTCCCTCTTCACACTTTTTCCTTCCCTGGTGGATCCGTAGACCTCGGAAGGTGGTCACCTTTTCCCACCCACACCTGCATCTTCTCATAATCCAAGAATCTTTGTCTATGTCCGTTCCAGTCGTTACCGAGAAATCCGTTTGAATTGGCCCTTCTTCCATCCCGCCTCTCGGAGGGCCATCGGGTTGTTTTTTCTTATTTGTCTTCGTAGTCAGTTTTAGGGTGTCCCTTTATGGGACAAGTGGGTGAGGTAACTAGCCGTCCACTCCCGGTGCAGACTTTCCTGCGGTCATCCAGTCTCTCCTGGCTGTCTTCCAGTCTTCCCTGGATGCCAACTGCCCTTTCACAGTAGTCACTGGATGCTTCCAGGTTAAACAAATCATGATACAGGTGATGGTACTCCTGCTGGGCATTGCTGCCTGACGCACCTCCAACAGTGCCTTTAGAACAGGTGTGCTGTGACACCTCACTGAACACCTATGTGGGCCTAACTGGGTCATCAGCTGGGGACCACCAGTCATTGACGTTTCGCTCCTTTAACCCCAGTACATCTCCTGGTGGCGGAGCGATGGCAGGGATCTCTCCCTGCCACCCCCTGCTGATGCCCTAGGTGTTGTTCGCCCCCCAACCCTTATGCTTCCTTCTTAGCCACAGCCAGAAGCTGCCTTTCTCCGCCTCCTCAGCCAGCTCTTTCATGACTTTCCGATGCCTTGCTCCTGTGCATCCTATGTCACGGAGTAGGCGAGCAGCCGAGGAACCTACGAAGCCCCTACACCCCACTTCCACAGGGCACGTAACGGCTTTCCAGCCAGCCTCCCTGCACTCCGCCGCCAGATCTGCATACTTGGCTCGCTTCCGCTCGTTGGCTGCCTCCAAACCACCCTCCCAAGGGACAGTGAGTTCGACCAGAAGGACTGTCTTGCAAGCCTCTGACCACATGACCAGGTCTGGTCGGAGCGATGTTTCCACGATCTCCCTGGGGAACTGGAGCTGTCTCCCCAGGTCGACCCTCATGGTCCACTCACTACCCGGTGCGAGGAGTCTTGCTGTATCTCTCTGACGGGAGGGTTTGACTCTCTCTCCAGCCCTTGCAAACTGGATGGGATGTCTGTCTGGAGCGGAAGGTCTGCTGTTTGCCTCCTGTCTGCATGTCTCTGCCACCTCTGCCAGCTTTTTCAGCACCAGGTCGTGTCGCCATGTGTAGCGGCCTTGGGACAGCGCTGTCTTGCAGCCTGTCAGGATGTGCTGGAGGCTCGCATTGATGGTGTTGCAAAGGGGGCAGGTCTCTTCGGCAGAAAACCATTGGTGGAGGTTTCGGGGACAAGGCAAGGTGTCATATGTTGCTCTGATCAGGAAGCTGAGCCTAGCTTGGGGGATCTTCCACAGGTCAGACCATGACATGGGCCTGTTTGTGAGACCTTCCCATGACGTCCAGCGTCCTTGCTGGCCCTGGGACACCGCCTTTATGTTAAGGCGTTCCTGCTCAGTTCTTGCCACTTCTGCCACCACCATGGCTCTTCGATCTTCTTTGGAAGCCTTTGACCAGAACAAGGGAGTCTCGCCCCTTCCAAGGCCTGCTCTACCCTCCTGGACTCTGCCGACCACCTCGCGGTGCTTCAGCTGGCCGATTGCCAAATCAACCTCCTCTTGGGCTTTCCACTTCCTTCCAGTTCTTATCTGGGTGCCCGCTGCTCTCACCAGCTGGTCAGTGGATTCCCTCAGCTCTAGCACCAACCGAGCCTTCTCCTGCTTGTATCCAGAGCTGATGGATCGCAGTGGCAGTTGAAGCGTGTTCCTACCAAAGAGGCCCACGTCTGAGAGGCATCTTGGCAGTCCCAGCCACTTCCTGATGAACGAGTTTGCCAGCCCGTCCATCTTGCTTACCACTGAGGAGGGGATTTCGCTCATCTTCAGAGGCCACATCACCCTTTGGTACAGTATGAACTGGTAACACCATACTTTGTACTTTCCGGGGAGCTGGCTCTGGTTGATCCTGGCCAGGCCATCTGCGAGCTGCTTCCTCACCGTCTCCCCCATCTGCCTGTCAGAAAGCTCTGCTGTGTAGGTTCGACCCAGGCTGCGGACGGGTTGATTTGCCAGCAATGGGATGTCCTCACCACCTGCGACAAAGATGGTGTTGTCGCTTCTGACTCCTTTCCTGATAGACACACTGCGTGATTTGGGGGGTTTGATCTTCATCCTCGCCCAGCTCACAAGCTCGTCTATTCTCTTCAGCAGTCTTGTTGTACACGCTGCTGTCTGGAGAATGGTGGTGATGTCGTCCATATAGCCTCTCACCGCTGGTAGCCTTTCACCTGAGGGCAGTTTCACTCCTCCGACCATCTTCCTGGCCCCTATGAGGATGATCTCGAAGGCTGCAACAAACAGGATGGGGGAGATTGAGCATCCCATGGCAATGCCTACTTCCAACTGTCTAAGCATTTATGTTTTTTAAGGCACAGGAACAATTATTTTCTGCAATGCGAGTTTGATTTAATATCATTTCTATCTTCATACTGTGATAATGCCTTAGTCAAGTGTAGTTCAAACATACATACATTTTATGGGATTCCATAAAGCCTTAATAAAAGTCCTAGATGGAGGCTTCACAAATATTTTAGAAGTGAATGCCATACATGATTCTGTGTAAGGGGCTTTTCCAAATGTGGCATAATTATTTTCTATAGTAATATATGTTCTTACAAAATATTTTCTTACAAGTTATTTGCTAACAAAAGCATAATCTAGGTAGGGTATATAAAGGCTGTGTATGAAGCTCTATGTATACCCTACATGGTTTAATATGTGACTGAAATATAAATGTCTATCTCCGCACTGCCAGCAAAATGGGTAATTCGTAATTATGATAGCCCCACTAAGAGCCCTTACGTTAAGTCTAAACTCCTTCATCAGTGTAACATTCATGCAACATTAGCATTAGCTGATTTTAACATTTATGAATGCTTACGTAGTGATTATGCAGGCATTATAAATCATTATAGAAAGTCCTCTTGAGGGTTGATGAAGTAAAAAAGAAAACTGGAGCAGCAAAGGTAAATGTATATGAGTCATGCAGTCATGCTTTGCAGTGGAGATACCTTGAAAAGGGGATCATTTGGAAGACCCAGTCACAGAGCATATGTTGTTAATATTTCCTCAATATTTCACATTTACAATATTTCAATAATTATCAACAAGGACAAAGTGAGACAGCTTATTAATGCAAATAATCCTCTACATGCAAATAATAGAGCTTGTAGTTCGCTGAACTTACATCCGGTAGAAGCCCAAAATCGGACTACATTTTTGACGAAACCACTTAAGTGTTAAGGCCAGTTCAGACCAAAGATCTGCGACGAGACGAGACCGTTTTAGAACGTTGCAGAGGAAAAACTCGGCATCCAACGTCCTAAAACTGGGCAGTTCAGACCAAAGATGAAAGATTAAAGATAATTCAGACCACCACAACTAGAAGCTGGACATTCTAAAACGGTCTCGTCTCGCTGCAGATCTTTGGTCTGAACTGTTAGAATTGTTAGTGCAAATGACAGTTACTTCAATGGTCCATAATACTGTAACTGTAAAGAATAGTGACACAGTCAACAAAGCTTCTGGGTTATGGAGATTGAACCGAAAATTGCTAAGACATATGGTGGTGGTTGATGGATCTCAAAAAAGCATTTGGAGTTTTCTTTCATAGACCAAGTTGGTCTTGAATAAGACAGGATTCTCTGCAGAACTAAATCAAAGATTGATTAAAACAAAGGCGGTCCTGAGCTCTGATTCATCACCACAGCATCAATGAGTAAAAGTAGTCAGGTCTAAAACACAACATACAGTTACTTTTGCTGTGAACCACCGGTATATTATGCATTAAGAATGTATTTATAAGGCATTTGTGGAGCCAAGAGTTGTACTTAATGCTTACAGCAAGTTCTAACAACAAATACTCACACGTACTTCCTGTTTACCTCATACTTCCTGTTTTTGTAAAAGCTTTGCGCATGCTTATCAAATTTGAGGGTACTTGTTTTACCTTTTATAAACTGTTAATGATTTGACTAGAATATATGTCGATTTTTCTTTTAACAGTTTTAGTTAATCCCAATAACAAACATTCCCTACTATTTCTGTCAGCATTTGTGTTAACAGTTCACACCTGTTAACAGTCCAGTGTATGCAATCAGAACGCTTCCATGCATGTCAGCTGACGACTGCAGGTCAGAAACACATTAGATGGATGTATAATGTATCACATTATTTTGGTCTATCTTTCCCGCAACATACATTTCTAGCATAAGTGCCATGACTGTTAAATTCATTGTCATTTTCAGAATTCTGACATTGTGAGTGTGTGAGTGTGGGGGGATTTCCATTATTAAAATGTTTTGGGCATCCTATTTCATCTTTCTGGTTAAATAAAAAAAACGAACGGACAGCATCAATAGGCTAGTGCGCAAAGCATGACATTTGGGAAGTTACAATATATTTGCTGTAGTCAGGTATTTCAGAAAATATGACAAAACAGTGTACTTTTTTCACAGAGACAAAATATCATGATAATGAGTGTGTACTGAATATGGTTTATATTCTTCAATAAAATATCTCTCCTTAAACCTACTGCTGTCACACCAAGAATTCAACTCGTTCAAAATGTACGTTTACAAATGATTTCTGGAGTAGATTGCAATTCGTCACCTTCTTAAAATAACGGCTTACGTCATATTTTACATAAATATTTTATTTAAAGTCATATTTGATATTTTACGTCATATTTTTGAGAAAAAAGTTCAAGTTTTGAGAAAAACAGAAAACTGAACCAAATGTTTTATTAAATAATTATATTATGAATAAATAAATAATATAGAATATATGATATTTAGGCAAAAACATAATTTTCCTCAAAAGTGACATTGTTTTAAGAAGGGGACGAATTGCGTTCAAGGTAAAACATGTGTTTATAGCTCTTCTTCATTAAAGCTACCTAACCAATAATATCAATATTGTAATGAGAAAATATGACTTTCCATATCAGTGCCCACCACTACATATTAGTCTTGACACATTTTCATAAATATTATATATTATTTATAGTTTTCATCATCAGAAACAAATATCTGGTTCTTGATGACTATTATCATTAATAATAATAATAATAATAATAATAATAATAATAATAATAATTAAATACATTCATAATACATTGTACAATGCTGGGTTGCAGTGTTCACATTTACTTACAAAAAGCAAAAGATGGTTTCATCCCTTTACCATGGATACTCTGAGAACCGCTAACAAAGATTTGGGACTATTTTCAGCTAGCGCAAAAGAAATGCAGGCCCAAACGCAGGCGCATTGGCAATTTATGTGAGCAGTAACAGTTGCTCTGAAATGATGGCCTTGAAAATGACAGACACACCTTTCTTTGCCCCCGGCAGCGCCTGTGTTTGTGCTGACTGTTTTTTACACCGGTAAAATATAGAGTGCAACCTCATGGGAACTGTAACTCCATGGATGAACAAACCCAACACTGACATGTACAGCGGATGTGCATGAGCAGACTAGTGGAGGTGAGTGAGTGTGAGTGTGGGTGTGTGAGTGTGTGTGAGAGTGTGTGAGTGTGTGAGTGTGTGAGTGTGTGAGTGTGTGTGTGTGCGTGTGTGTGTGTGTGTGTGTGTGTGTGTGTATGTGTGTGTCTGTGTGTGTGTGTGTCGCAGGAAGGATTCCATTTGTTCATAATGCCACTTTGGTGCCAATCCCTATGAAGTACAGGCCATTGCCTACATCCCCTTCTCACATACTTTTTTGTAAGTAATTTTTTTCGTTGTGGGGCAGTCCCACTCATATTTTTCATTTTATTGGACAGATATAGTGAAGACAGACAGGAAAGTAAGGAGAAGAAGGGAGAGAGGGCATGTCAGCAGGGCATGGGCCGGATTCGAACGCATGCCGACATGAGCGTGTGCGCTCTAGATCACTGGACCACCCCAGGCCACACCTTCTCACTAACCCTTGTCTCCATGGTGACTGACAATCATGGCACATAGGGCTAAAACCACCAGGTCCTCTTTAAGAGGATAATCATGGAGCTTCATCACCTATTGCTTACACAGACATTGGTGAGGCATCTACGTATCAATGTGTCCTCGGCTGAGGAACTGTACACTCAACACCCAGTGTCTTCCATCACTCTCAACAAGCCTTCCAAAACAACTCCTTTTAAGAAAAGATGTCCTCTTTGTCTGAGTCTGGCGAAGTGGGCCGTGAGATCTCAAACAGGGCCTTGGGGGAGCTAGAACCAGACTTCCCGGCCTTAAGGAGCTGGAGTGCCTCCGCCAGCTGGGCTTCTACGCCGGCCATGCGAGTGTTCAGGGCCTTCAAGTCCTCCTTCAGCTCCAGTTTGAGTTCTAGGAGCGAGGCCTGAAGCGTCTGCTCGGGGATGGGGTAGAAGGCGTGCTTGGCCTCGGGCTGCACGGGGCTCCGGTCCTGCGGCGTGGTGCGGGCGGTGTTGTTGTCGCCGACGCTGTCCAGTCGCAAGTCACTCTTAGTGATGCCGCTGTCACACGAGTCGGTCTTCTTCAGTGAGGTCGTTGACTCGAGGGCCTTGGTCCTCTCAGGCAGGATCTCCATAGACTCGGCCTTCGACACCGTGCTCCAGTCGTCGGTCTTGGCCATGGACTCCTTGAAGCGGCCCCAGCCTTTGACCTTGGTGGGCTCGGACGCTCTGCTTCCCGCAAAGGCCGTGGGGGACGGGGCTTGGAGCTTCGCCTTGTCCGAGTGGCCGGAGGCGGTCGCCGAATAGGAGGAGACAGAGGGAACGGGTGTGGCCGGGCTTTCCGTTACCGTGACGATACTGGTGGTGGCGATGACATCCTGGATGGGAATGGGCTCCACGTACACAGAGCCTCTCTCCATGTCATGCTCCGCCAGGTCCGGCTTCCCTGTCGTCGTCATGCGGGCCTCCTTCTGCTGCCGAAACCGCTGGAAGAGCCGACGCACCGGGTGGTCCGGGGGGAGGTTGAGGGGGGCTTCGTTTTTCCGCCTCAGGCGCTCTTCTTCCTCCCGTTTCACATCGCTAATCTTTCGGAAAACAATCTGCAGAGAGACGAAAGACCCTTGATTAATAAAAAACAAATCACCAATACATTGACACAGTGAACATATTATCAATGGGTTTGTTCCCAATACACACTAGAAACTATCTCTGATCACTATCACAGGGGAGTACATAACAATAGTGCAGTAGGAATATTGTTGAATTCAATAATTTTGGTTGGATTACTCAATATTTATATTCACTTTACCATTAACTCAATAGTATGATATTGTACTGTACTGTATTCGCTTTTACCACTCGTTATTTTTCGAAAATTCCATTTAGATGCATTCTAGGAACGATGAACAGAAGAAGAAAGCCGTGAAATATTTAGCTGGTTTTTAGTCCTGGTTCAGTAACCACCCGTCTGCCTGACTTTTCTTTTCAAACATCTGAAATGGATTCATTGTCTATTCATCTCTGATTATTCATATGTTATGCCAAAAGACACGATTTAAATATTATATGAGAAACGCCTGTGTTATTATGGACCCCACACAGTAGAGAGAGTGGGGTTTAAGGAAGAAATTGAAACGGCCACGGTTGTCTCTGAGCACATTTTCTTCAAGTCAAAACATGCTCATACGAATGCTCATGAATACCTTAATTATGATCCGGATAAGGCAAAAACACAATACAAATTATGTGTAATGTAATTTATCTTTGGCACTTGATTATACTGTATTAATCCAATACATTTCTGGAAAATCATTAAAAACGTTTTCTATTCCTTTTCGTGTACATAGCCTTTATTTATGTAAACCAGCTCCTTACCTTCTTGTGATTATTTTTTTCTTTCTAAAAGTGTTTTTTTCCCCCTTTCCTAACACCAGGGGAGCCACCCCTCCTAAATTTCGTTGTTTGGTACCTGTACTGTAGCAATGACAATAAAGTCCATTCATTCATTCATAAATGTCATGATATCTCATAAAACGACAGCAGTCAACAGTGGAAACTGTTTTGGCAGATGAGTTTCCCAGACAGGTGAGGAGGCAGGTGGAGGTAGAAATCAGAGTACAGGCTTTGTTCGATACCATTCCTCATTCTGTTCTATACATTACAATGAGCCCTTCCTCCGATATCTCCCTCCAGCAGCCTCCCCTGGTCTTGCATAGGCAATAGGAGCATAGAGGGATGAGAAGAGTATAGAAACCCTCTGTCTGACCTCATTACTAATTAAAGCCCATCCTTGTGAAAACACAGCAAACTGTTTCTTTCTGCTGAGTCCCTCAAAGGAACTCATGAAATTTAGATGTCTTCTCTAGTGTCGTGTGACTTTTTTAGTAAAAGAGGCCCCATTCTTCTGCAAGCCTATTGTCAGTGCAAAACCAGCATGTTTGGTGGCAATCATTAGGGAAGAAGCTAAACATCTGACAATCAAACAGAACCCGTTCCCTGGGTAGAGGTGTAAGGAAGTCTGACTAGGTACTGTGGGTAGTCTGAGTAAGAGGAATAAAGTCTGATGGAATTTGGCTTGTGTAATCATTCAATCAATGAATATTAATGATACTCAGCATTTTCTCGCCTGCGTTAGAATTAGGCCACAGAGACCTGGCAGCGTGGCCGGCATTCTATTATTGTCATGTCCCCCACCACACCTCTGCATGCTGAGACTGGTTTATTAAGTGTGGTTTTATGCAACCGTGCCTGGGCAAAGTACGCTGACTCATACTGGGAAATGACATGGGAGACGGTTATGATTTTATGTTTGTATTCGAGCCACAGCTTGAGTGAAAGGAAATCACCCAAAAATATAAGCCTGATGCTAGGTAACATGGGAATAGCCACATGAGGTTAATATGTTTAAAACCACAATGTAGATGTCAGTCCTTGCATCTTTAGTGCTGCCTATTAATTTGGGAGGGCTTATACTGTGTTTCTCCAGCCAGCTCTATACCAAGCAAGCTGCCATTTTGATGGAAAACGATCTCAGACTGTGGCTTTATATTTGACTTATCAGAGATGAAGAGAAGGGGAAACAAATATTGTGCATTATCCTTCCCACTCATCTGTTACACCAACACTGCAGATGTGTTTTCTTCCAGGCAATTATCTATCATTATCATCAACTTCAGTACATGCAGTTCCACTTACAGTAGCAGGTTAGAGTTCAGACATTCTAGTCTAGTGAACATGAACACTGCTACAACAACACAGGCATGTACTTGTATGCAGGTGACCCTCATGATTCACACTCTAATCGGACGCCTCGTTGTCGGCTGGAGCACAGAGAAAACAGGACCCCTTGTCATCTGTTAGGCTGATGTCTGCTCCCTCTGATGCAGTTTAAAATCTCCAACCACACTTAACCTACGTGCCACAGATTATTTGATTATTGAGTGATACAGTATGTGTTTCCTTGTGTATTATTTATATTGCTGTCGTAATCTGTTTTTATTCACAAACAAATTCCTACGAGCTGCTATAGCTGTTAACTTGCTGCATCAACCAGATTATTGTCATTGAGAAAAGCATAACTGTTTTGATTAAATGGCTTAAAAGCATGGAGAACTGTCTGATGATGCACAATTGTGGCTTATTTCAGTAAACTGTGTTTCAGTGAAAATACCAGACTGTTTCCCCCTACAGGCATTGAATTGTGGGTAGGAGATCTTGGGTGCTCTGAAGGTAAGCAGGAGAAAAAAGCACTATATAGGTGAACACCTGAAAGATAGTATAGAAGAAGTGAAAGTTAAATAAATAAACATGATTTGCTTTTGAAATTAAAATAGAATACTAACTCTTTCATAATTGTCAATAACGCTACCATATTTCATTTTATGATAACATATTTAATTTCTGAAAGGCTTTTAAAAAAAATAAAAAACACTTTTAATTATCCCTATGACGCTTTTCTACAGGACGTATTTCCAAATGGCATTTCCCACCAAAGCCATTTTCATTTCATGCTGTCTCCTTTCCTATGTCAAACGCAAGTGGCCACGGTCAAATTACTGCTGTGGTCAGGTAAAAGTGTATAGAAGACTTAGGGCCCTATTATGCACTTCTTAACTTGCCGTCTTAAGTCTTAATTAAGACGCACCGCCAGGTTAAGACCTACCGCCACCCTTATTATGCGCTTCATACGCGCTACTGCTATTATGCAGGCGTCGCTAGGCGCCCACACATAAGACGTAAGACTCCCGTGCATATATTACTCATTGTGGGAGTGTTCATATGTTAATGAAGTGCGCTAGGCGCCCCTGCTATTATGCGATCTGACTTTGCGCCTAGCGCTAAGAAGTGGTTTGAAAAGTTCTTAGGCGCTAGACTTCATGCACGTTTTGAAACACGAGCAAAACGTGCATGAAGTCTAGCGCCTATGAACTGCATAATAGCATAGCGCTTATGACTTAACGCAGCCGGTTCTTAAAGGGAATGGCACCTGGCACGCTGATTGGGTTGATTGAGAAGACGCCCAAAACACACCCATGACTAATTTCTGGGCTTAGCGCCAGGTCTTAGGCGCCCACTACCGCACGCATAATAGCAAAGTGGCCTTGACCACGCCTCCACGTCTTAAGTTTAGATCTACCGCCTCGTCTTATTGCTTAAGACTTATGAAGTGCATAATAGGGCCCATAATGTGCTACCCCAAATGACATAATGTGGACCCCAAATTAATTAATGTTAATGTATTTAATAATCAAACTGAAATATAGCATAATATTTCTCATACTTTTCTTGCTTATGCATCTAAGATGGATATTTGTACACTTGATACACTTTTGATACTGTTTTCTTGATTTATTATTTTTCACCCGCTTTCACAAGTTTGCATGGCCTTAGTTTTACCATACCAAAATGACCATTAATCAATACATTTCTGGATACAACTCCTCTTATATTCGTACTTAAATGAGTACAGTTATGAAATATTCCAATCCTTCTAGAGCTGTCTAAGCCCCCCGCAACCCACTGAGCCAAAAGATGATGTCACAGACGTCAGAGTCGTGCCAGGGGATCTATTATTTAGTCTGGCTTTGAATTGCCAGCTTTGCGCTGCACATATCCATATGAGCCTCATTTAGGATGAGCCATTCACTTGATTTCTATGACATTGTGCATCAAAGAATGACATTCCAAGAGCATTACTGTACATATCATATTAAAACATGTTTTTTTTTTTTACGGCTTACATCATTTGTTTACAAAGTCTCCTATGACCAAAACAATGTAAACAATGGAGTTATCAGCTTTGGTTCTGATGAGGTACTACAGTTGTTAGTCTCTCATTACCCCCCCCACTGCGTGTCACGCCAAACAACTCCCCTGTCTGTGACAATATTGACACCAAATCATGGCTTGTTTGGCATTATTGCTTAATTTCGGCTCCCAGTGCCTTCATCAGCTTTAAATCTTGAATTCTTGTCAAGGCAATGGGTGTATGCAATGTGGATTATGTAATTGAGAGTAATGGAATAACTGATTCCTGTTAATAGCCAATATTATCAAATGGGCATGACGATCTCAACAATGATGGAGGTACAGGTACTAAACTGTGCCATTGCTAGTCTATGCTCCGATTTGTTGTAGCTTTTACTTTGTTTGTTTGTCTGCTTTATTTCTGATTTCGTCTCAGAAGGCCTTCTTTTTTTTTTTTTCTTTCCTAGCACCAGGGGAGCCACCCCTCCCAAATGTCGTTGTTTGGTACCTGTACTATAGCAATGACAATAAAGACCATTCATTCATTCATTCATTCATTCATACGCAGAGACATTTATTTGGGGCAAAAGTGGCCTGCGGTATTGGGATGTTAATGTGACACTTTTAGCTTATGGATTTCACACACTCATGGAAAAACACTTTTGTGTAAGTTTGCATACTGTATATTTCACTTTCCATATGGTGCCCAAAGAATGTCAGAACACAGAATGTCTGTGCGTGAAATTGGGCTAAAACTATAGTAGAGGTTGCATGTGAGAGAGAACCTGTTTGTTCATACTGTATGGGTTAGGGTTTGTTCATACTGTATGTTTTCACATGTCTTCGTGCTCAGTAGATGCCAGAACTGAGGAAGGTCCCATGGCTCTGTCTGAAAGTTCAGATCCCGCCTGTGGCTCCAGTGTTTGGTCCTCATGGGGCTGTTATGCTAACATAGACTAATCTTGTCACATGAAGCAGGCAAGCACTCAAGCTACTGTAACAAAGACCAATTAAATCCACATAGGCCACAACTGGTCATACATACAGTGCAGTACAGTAAGTATTGGGACAGTGAAGCCTGTTTTGGTCTTCTGGCTCTATACTCTATAAGTTTAGATTTGAAATCAAACAGTTAATATGAGGTTAAAGTAGAGATGATCAGCTTGTATTTGATGATATTTGTGTCCATATTGGTTTCATAATGTATTAATTACAACACTTTTTATACATAGTCTCCCTATTTCAGGGCAACAAACGTAATAGGTCAATTGGATTGACAGGGTTTTCTCGTCAGGAAAGATGTGTTCCATCACATCATTTGTGCAGCTTTGGGCGGCTATGGCTCAGGATGTAGAGCCGGTGTCTAATGATTGCAAGGTTGGCGGTTCGGCAGTTTGGTCCCCGGTCCACCGTGTCCTTGGGCAAGACACTGAACCCCAAATTGCTCCCAATGTGTGGGCCGGCGCCTTGCATGGTAACTTGCTGCCATTGGTGTGTGAATGGGTGAATTAGAGGCCATTGTAAAGCGCTTTGGAATATACACTATAAGTGCAGTCCATTTTGTGCTGACATAAAAAATCTGTCAATGTCTAAGATTGATTCTCGGCTTTGTATTTGCCTTTGGAGTCGACTATTGATGTCTGTCAAGATCCAAAGAGGTGTCAATGAAAGTCAAGGAAGCCATTATTATCAGAAACATTATTATCAGAAACATTATTATCAGAAACATAAAACACAAAACCTTAAGCTTGCTAAAATCAACCATTTGGAACATAATTAAAAAGAAAAAAAATCACTGGTGATCTCAGCAATTGCAAACTGGCTGGTAGGCCAAGGAAGACTTATATAGAAGACTAGTGGACGACTGAAAAAATGCACACCATAATAAAACAAATTACTAAAAATTAAGAACTGTGCCACAGATCAGGAACCCTCCAGGAGGTAGGTGTGAGTGTGTCAAGAGACCACCATGCACGGACTTCACCATGATGACACCACCATGCACAGACTTCACCATGATGAGACCACCATGCACAGACTTCACCATGATGAGACCACCATGCACAGACTTCACCATGATGACACCATGCACAGACTTCACCATGATGAGACCACCATGCACGGACTTCACCATGATGAGACCACCATGCACAGACTTCACCATAATGAGACCACCATGCACAGACTTCACCATGATGAGACCACCATGCACAGACTTCACCATGATGACACCACCATGCACTGACTTCACCATGACACCACCATGCACAGACTTCACCATGAGACCACCATGCACAGACTTCACCATGACACCACCATGCACAGACTTCACCATGACACCACCATGCACAGACTTCACCATGACACCACCATGCACAGACTTCACCATGATGAGAGCACCATGCACAGACTTCACCATGACACCACCATGCACAGACTTCATCATGAGACCACCATGCACAGATTCCACCATGAGACCACCATGCACAGACTTCACCCTGAGACCACCATGCACAGACTTCATCAGCCCAACCACAGAGGCTTCACTGCAAGGTGCCAACCACTAGTTATCCTCAAAAACAATGGTCAGATTATTATTTATCAAGTATCTACAAACTTTGGTCTGGAAAAAGGTCTCGTGGACAGATAAGATGAATAGTATCATGTACCAGAGTGATTGCAAGAGGAACGTTTGGAGAAAAAAGGATCTGCCCAAGATGTACAGCATACCACCTCTGAGATGAGTTATGGTTTGGGCATGTATAGCTGCTGCTAGAACTGGCTAACTTGTCTTCATTATATTATGAAACTGCTGATGGCAGCAGCAAATGCCTCCAGATGTATCGGAAGGCGCTTCATCATACAGTAAGACATTGACCCAAAGCATACTGACATAGCAACTGGGGACGTTTTTCAGAGCCCAAAAGTGTAAAGTTATAGACTGGCCAAGTCAATCTTCAGATTTAACTCCAATTAAACATGCATTTGATTTTGGGATTACAAGGTTTTAGGCAAATAGACCTCAAACACACAACAACTGAAGTTGGCTTCAGTTCAGTTCTGGCAGAGCATCACCAGAGTGTACCCAGTGGCTGGTGCGGTCAATGGGTCGGAGACTTCAGGCAGTTATTGCATACAAATGAACAAAACATGGCATATGAACAAAACATGTTATATGTTCTACATTATAATGACAATCTCTACTTTAACCTCAGCATAATTGTTTGATTTCAAATCCAAAGCTTTGGAGTATAGAGCCAAACAAAGAATAAATGCTTCACTGTGCCATTACTTATGTAGGGCACTGTATAATGTTACACTGGCAATTAAGACTGCTGAGATGATCCTCCACAAAAATGTGATCCCTAATGTCTGCCAGTCAATGTTTCACCCACCCGAATTAGGAGGCTATTTCTCACCAAGAGTAAAGTAAATATAATAATTGCTTGTAAAAATAGCATAGGGGGTGAAAAGTAGTATATTTCTCATTGGGATAATTCAAACTCACTTGAGTCCGATTCTTGTCTACACACACATCCACAGTCAAACATCGGTGGGCAGCTGAAGAACAAGAAACAAATACGTTTCTAGCTAAAAAGAAAACAGACTTTCCAAAAAAACGAGCCCAAAGTGGTTTATAACAAGGGGACTTGGGGGGTATCAATGTCGTTAAAGGAAAATCCAGGTTTATTAGTCTCATGAGACTTTTTATTTAATCTGCTTTTATGATAAGTCTCATGAGACTTATCAAAATAAGCCTAGATTTTCCTTTAGCAACGTTGATGAAATACCCCCCCTGGCAAACTCTGACTCAAACCTGACCTTCGTGGGAGTGAACTGCCTGAGTAAGGTATTTGTCATTATTTGATTTTTAGCAAATGACAAGACTGTGAGGTGTGGCACAGAATCAGAAATGTGTCAGGTGCGAACGCTGGGGTGACGTGCTGTGTGAGATGATTGATGTCTGTGTGTCAGGAGTTTGGATTGGGTAAACGAGGGCCAAGTTTGATAGGTTGGTCCACCAGACCTTCTGTGCGTATTAGTCGGAAGTGTCTGGGTACAATTGCTCTAAATCTACTCAAACCCTGAACCTAACCATCAAAATAAATCGAGTTAGTTCAATTAATAGAGTTGCAGTTGATAGTAAGGCGTACCTTAGCTAAGCAAAATGGTGATCTGTGTACTTGAGACACCAAAAGACACAGATGTGTGCAGTCCACAATGTGTTGCTGAAACTGACATAGAGTATACATTGGCCTTGAGGGGTCTGTCCAAGTAAAGTGAGTAAAACATCAATCCGTCAGAGCTGAGATATGACTCAGGGACAAACAAAGGTGGAATATATAGGGGGCAAGATTGTACAGTACCTTCAAATTACATCCATCACCCTAATCTTGTGGGATGTACTTTTCATTACTCAGGGGTTCATTCCTTTTCCTAGTGATTGGACCGAGATTGATGGTCAGAAAATTATCCTCCTCTCCTCAGAGATCGGGGGCCATTTTGATTCCGTCCCCCAGACTGCTCCTGATTGTAATTGCTTCCTGACTTTCACATCTATTGAGGTTCTCAACAGCTCGCCTCGCCTGGATTATCTTATCAAACTCATATCTCCTCATTCTGCTTGCCTGGTTACCACATGTAATGCCTGCTTTTTCACTTTAACTGCCTCCTCAGACATCCATTTCATTACATTTCTAAAAATATATATATTTGAGATGGTTGGTATGAAAATGATTGTCTATGTTATTTGTAGTCCCATTTAGAGGGGCAAATCCTATCAAACCAGCACTTCAGTATTAACACAGTAGTAAAACATTAAATGATCTGTGGTAAACTAAAAAGGCATAATGGTTTTGTAATAGAGATTGGTATTGTGGAAATACCAGGTAGACATGCAGTTAGAATACATTCTGTAACCAGGCCAGTCACGTATATGTGTGCCTGCACATGAGGATAGTTACCTGTGTGCATGCACACATCAGGCATAGCAACCAGGAAAGGGCTATACAAATATGTAGATTTGCTAGGGGGTAGGTGGGGGATGGAGGGTGTATAACCAATACTTGCAATCCGAACGTTGTGGGTTCGAGTCGGTTTTGGCTTCATTTTGACAAAAGTGCTTTAAGGGTTTTTGATTTCATAACAGCAACGTGCAGCTAAGCATGTTATGGTGGCCTTGTACTATCGTTTCTGCATGCACATTTGAAACAGAGTTTCAAGTTGCTGCAAAAAGTAGCCCCGCAACTGTCGTTGCTCCACTCAAGTCTTGAACTTGCGACCACTGACTTGCCAACACACATGACTGTGTCTTCAAACACCTGACGTAGGAGACTGTGTCGCCTGTAGCATGTGAGCTTGGGTGGTAGGTGTGTAATTGCATGAACACGCCTACAGTAAATAATGTCTGATAGAATCAAGCCTTAACGTACTGTAAGTGACATCTTACAATTCAGACACATTTTAAGGCGCAACCGGTATATGTTTGTCCACTATGGCAACTATGAGCCAAACACAGCAGAACCAAAATAACAAAATGTTATTCTTTACATCAATGAGTGTCCCTGTTCTTCTTCCTAGCTCATGTGGTAATTTATATAGCTCAACAACCTAAACCCACACTTACTGAGTTTTGTTTTATTAACACAAAGAAGACTGACCTTCAAACTTCTCGCAGTTGTGTTGTCGAGATAAAAAAAAAAACAGGACCATATGAAGATTTCGGGGGAAATTCCCTCCAGTGCGACACTTTCTTGGATAACAACTATTGATCTGAACAGATTGAAATGGCAGATGACAGAGTCTCCTCTACTCAAGGCTGAGCAAGCCTAAATGAGAGTTCTCGTTTAGAAAAACCTCTCTCTCTGTGCAGATTGTTATCTCAAGTGTTGGGAGGATAAACTTTTAAGGTAGCAATTTCTTCTCTCGACTTTAATGTTTAATTAAAAGAATAAACTAACATCTCTAGCTAGAAGATAAAAAATGACTGTCTCGTCTCAGTTCCTGAATCCATAATAGTTTTCCATTCATGAATACAGTATCTGCGATTTCTCTACTTAAAATAACTCACTAGGGAGAGCCCTATCTTGAATTTCTAACTCATTATGAAGAGTAAAAGTGTTATCTGTATAAACTGGCATTATGTTGAATGCAAAATACACACATTGATTGTTAATGTGTGTTTTATTAGTTAGTCTGAATGGCTTGCAATAAGACATTTGAATCCATTACATTCTGACTGTTTAAAAGGAAAATGTGTCTGACATTTTCAACTGATTTCATTACATCACATAAGGGTGAAGGTCTGTCTTTGACTATCCAAGAGTAAATCAGCCCCAAGGTCCCACAGCCACTTAGGTAAATATACACTACTGTCTCAGAAAGCTCTTATAGAACGAAAGACTAGATTATGAGCAATATCTAGTTGTTTAGTAGTAATAAATGACTACAGAAGGATAGGTCTATTGCACTTATAAGGCATTACATAAGTGTGCATCATAGACAGTTGTTACTGTTATTTTCAAAATAACGATGGACACCTCCTGAAATCTCTATCTCTTAGTAACCTTCACGAATATTGCCACTGTGTTTGTGTAATTTATTGACACAATGTTATGTTGAAAAATGCATCTGAAATGTTTCCAATTCTATTGAACAACATTTCAGTACAACATGGGGAGCTTCCAACGATATAATATCATATTTTAGTTAAGTATGTTTTTGAGCTTGGGTCATGTTAACTGTGTGATTCATTCCTTTGAAATGATATACTGTACTGTACAGATTTCCAAATGTATTAGCATTTGGACATCCATACCGACATAAATACTCATGTTTAGCTTGCAACTGAAAAGGTAAATGCAATGTTTGGTATTGCTTCTCTTGGGATGACAAAATAACCTTTGGTTTCTTTGTTTAGAGGGTGTACACAGGTATTAAGAAAGCAGTGAATTCTTTCTCTGTGGTTTAGTACAGTGACAGTGACCAAGACCAAGGTTTAATTATATATTTGGACTTCTGACTCTGAGTACTCTGAGTGTTCTCCCATGACAATTTGCCAAATGCCGCCCACACAATTGTGCATGGCTGTCATCATTATGTGGGTGTCGGTGACTTGGGGGAAGAGTGATTCAGAGACCTTAAACAGTCATAAGTAGCTAGGGAAAAGAAAGCTTTGTCAGACAACCACGTGATATTGTATTTGAAAAACAAAACGATATTCAAAGCCAATCCCATCAATAAAAAGCTTACTGGATGGAGCTTTCAAAAAAGTGAGGCAATGGGCACTGTACACATTTTACACTGAGCCACAAACATTTTGAAACTTGTTGTGGCCTCAAAAACAGGTTGTGATCGATGGGTAAGGCTACAGAATCATTCATTGAAATTGGCCACATGGCCTTCAAACGATGTTGAAGGGGGAATATAATTCAACATAATTTATGCAGCAAATCTGATGGTTCAATAAACCATCACAAATGAATTGATCTGCAACATCCTCATACTGTAGCCTCGCCTCTCTGGGCCATGTAACAGTGAAGACGTATTATATTTAAACAGAAACTCAGCACTTCTGTAATCAATGAGGTGAAATGCATGTGGAGCAGAAATAGAGTACAGCAAATTGCATGACTCACAATCTTATTCAATATCCAAGTAGGCTACTTCATTTAGAATGTACAGTTTTTCTCAATCTAGTTAATGTTTGGTTGCATAGTTCCTTGCTCTCCAAATAGTTGACGCAACTTTCACAACTCTGAACTCCAATCATTTTTCACTGCGTAACTGTTGTGTTGTGTTTTCACACAAATAACCAAACCCCAATAGTACATTTTTAGAAAAAGACTATCACATCCATAACATGCAAGAACCAAGATAGCGTCAAATGGCTTTTTTGGGAGTTGCAATCCTGCATAATGTGTGAATCAGCTTTTGCCAGAATCATAATAAGTGCAAAGTCATCTCATCTTCAACAAAGTAAGAGACAGAATTAATTTAGGATGAACGACACACAGCAATCTAAGTGCTGTTTTGAGGGACATTTACAGTTCCAATAGGAGCTGATAGGGTGTTGTGTATGGTGTGCTGCAGAGTCTTGTGACGCCCATCACAACTCGCCATGCCAACCAAACAGAAGCAAAAATACCTAGAAGACAGTTGAGACAGAACTCATGTCATTCAATACAAAACGTAGCAAAAAATAAATTAGCAACTGAAATCACCCCTGATAAAGTCGGCCAATCCTTGACTAGCTTATTCCAAATGTATGCCTTCCCTTGAAGCACGCCCACATATGGAATTACTAATGATGGCAGCCTTGGCAGAGATCGCTCATAGCGACCCTGTCGGAAATAGGGGCCAATGCTATGCATGTCTTATAGCTGAGTCTACAAAAACATAAACCATTGTTCAAATCACACAGGGATGTGGAAAATGGACAGACATGTTTAAGTTACCATCTTCCTTAGTCCGGTAATATTTCTGTTTCTCCACAACACTATCAGATAGTGACAATCACCTAGATGGCTCTGAGGTAGCTACTCATTGTACATCCAATCAACGATGCACAAGAGGTGTACGGCAAAAGGCCCATGCCAGAGGATGGTTGTACTTCCTCATGTCAAAGTAAGTGCCATATGTTTATCATCCCCATCATCCCACTCTCAGGTTGAAACATTCATGAACACAATGGGTGCTCTGTCAAATACGGCCATGCAAGATGATTTATGATCATCCTTTCCTATTGTAATTAATTACCCATCTGTTACAGTATTGCATTGTCATGAACTTGGAAAATAACTTGAACTTTGTCTTTCAAACGCAGTGCAGATCTGTCACGCATTATTATTGATACAGTGTGATGGTGCCAATGAATACACAGGCAATCAGGTGTTTTCAGTTTGAAAGTGGCCATGCAGATGAGTGAGGAAAAACAAAATGATTACAGGCTCTTGAGGCAACAAAATGTGAAAAATTGTGCAGGGAGTGAATACTTTTGCAAGGCATTGTCTGTATTTGTATCTTCATCGAGCTCTCACTTTATCCTATTCTATTAACGGTAAACATCAGCCAATATAATGTAACAACCCTTATTCTCATTAGTTCCTGTCTTCAACCTCTCATTACCCAGCATGCATCATTCTGTCGATGGTAGTATGCACAGGAAATGGTCTGGTATAAGTAGACATTTCCCTGATACATCTGTGTAGTCCGTGGTGAGATTGATGCTGTTCGGAGGGAGGAGGCCTGTCTTAATAAATCTGTGGAGTTTATTAAAGGACTATAAATCTGTCCTTCGCCATTAAACACACTGCAGATGGAGGAGAGGGGAAACTGTCACTTCAACTTGGGTCAACTTCTCCTCTAGCCTCCTCCACCTTCATTCATTTCTCATGGTCCTATTTTCTCCCTATCCGTTTGGGGTTCCCTTTCCTGCCACTCGATGTCTCTTGGCATTTTCTCTGGAGTGTTATATTATAATGTATCCCATATTATAATGTATCCCATATCATAATGTATCCCATATCATAATCTATCCCATATCACAAATACAATTCCGACTGGGGTGACATTTCACTCAATTAGCTGTGCCATTGTCCAGATGCATAATGTCAAATACGTGCATTTTTGCAACCTGTTTGTAATTGATCAGTAACACATCTGAGGTTGCCATCTGGATTTGATCAAAATGTGCGCATAGCTTTCTGAACTGCACTTTCAGACGTGTTTTGATTTTGCACAGAAGCATGTCCTATGGAGTGGAAAAGGATGCACTCATAGGTGAAAATCAAACTGTTTGCTTTTTAAATTTCTGTCTGTCCAATCAATTGTGTTTGTAGTTTGTCACATTGCCACGGGCAATAATTGGTTACTGGTTGATTTGGTGAGGTCCTTGCTATCGTAGGGTGTTTGCTGCAGTGATGGGCAGTGAGCAGAATGGCAGATCAGCAGAGTTGGCGCTGACACAGCAGGAATGGGCTTGGGGGGGTTAGTTCAGCTTGTCAGGGCAGTGATTTAAGTGCAGGTTTTATTGCACATGCAAACAGAATAGGACCCTGCCAATCCTAGTGTGTGAAGAGTGGCCAATAGCACAATACTGTTCATACTACTGTAGACCCCAGGCCATTTTGTTTACCACAACAACGCATTGTGTGTATGTGTGTGTGTGTGTGTGTGTGTGTGTGTGTGTGTGTGCGTGTGTGTGTGTGCGTGTGCGTGTGTGTGTGTGTGTGTGTGTGCGTGTGTATGTGTGTGCGTGTGTGCGTGTGTGTGTGTGTGTGTGTGTGTGTGTGTGTGCGTGTGCGTGTGCGTGTGCGTGTGCGTGTGCGTGTGCGTGTGTGTGTGCGAGTGTGCGAGTGTGTGTGAGTGTGAGTGTGAGTGTGAGTGTGTGTGTGTGTGTGTGTGTGTGTGTGCGTGTGTGCGTGTGTGTGTGTGTGTGTGTGTGTGTGTGTGTGTGTGCTCCGTATAACCCTTTCTCTCTCAGAGCACTCTGTATAATCAATGGTGCTCTGCAGATCATGCATGATCCAGCATTCAAAGAAGGAAAGAAAGAGTGAGAAAAGAGACAGGGGCTGATTGAACATGAGAGAGCTGAGACATAGATCATCAGATCATGTTTTCACATAGAAACAACCAACATTCTCCACTAGATGCATTTGACTGACTAATTACTATTGTCTGGCGAGCTTTTTTGGGGTGTTTTTATGATGTTATCCATTTGTTTGTATTCATCAAAACTGGTGTTGTTGAATGTACTGCAGCAATGTGTGCCACCTTAACTGAACTACAGTTCAATTCCCCAACATTAGGTTGCTACACTGCTGCCCTGCTACAGTTCAGTGCTATGTTCAGCTTTCATTACCAGTTTACTGCTTCATTTGGATCATTTTGAGTGACACATTCCCAATAGTGCATTATAATGAAGTTCATTCAAATGAAACAAAAAATGTTTTGAGGTGTTTGCACTTGCATAGATATTACAATGAGATACATAATAAGCTGTTGGTCTCCCAGTTACCAGCTAAACTAGACAGGAAACACAATTCAATGCCATATCAGTTACACCAGTGGCAAGTATTCCCCTGACGCCCCACTTAGTAGTAGAGAAAGAGTGCTACCCTAGCTTTGTGTAAGCCTCAGGTGTAAACCAATACATCCTGGTTAAGAAATGCTATCATCAAAGCATTTGTAGATGAGGCAAGCTAGAGACCTTGAGAAAAAAGGTCAGCCTACTCAAAAACAGCCATCTCAGGCCTAGGCTACACGGCGACAAAACGATGCCGAAATGCAATTTCGATCTCTGGCTTTTGAGAGAAAAAAAAACTTTTTCTCATTGTCGTGCAAAAGAATCTCTGGCCACATGGAACAGCGTATTCAGGTACACTGGGCATGCACATACTGGTTAGACCCAGAAAATTATTAAAATATAATTGAGAGTGAGACAGTACCGTATAATAATAGAAATTAATTCATTCATTTTCATTAATTTGGTAGTATTGATCAATCTTCTCTCCACTTACATTACGTCTGCATCCAAGATATGGCATGCATGTTATTCATCTGTGTAAATGTAGGTTGTATAAAAAGAGCTGATGCATAATAAACGTTATGATCATTGTTATAAGTGCCCGTTGCTAAGATGTTTCTAAGACGGTAAATAATATCACAGCAAGTGTAGGCTATTTATCAAGTTTAGGCTATTTATAGCACAAGACTTGCGCTGAATGGTTGGGCCGCACGCAATGCGCACATACATCAATCAAATTTTATTTATACAGCATATGGATGTGCAAGTGCTGAACAGTATTAAGTAAACCACAATACATTTGTGGGTGTCCGCATCAACGTTATCGCCAACCACGCAACTCCAAAACACCCTCCCAGCGTTATCGTCTCGTCGCCGTCTCAGCTCACGAATTTAGTGTTAGTCATTAGTCGTGTAGCCGTGAGGTGCAAACGATATCAGATCATCACCGTTTCAGCCAAATCCGGTGCCGTAAGCTACTTATGCCTCAAACAACATGACTACAAAGTCTTCTTCATGTTTTGTTATGTTGGGTATACATGTATCATCCACTGGGTCACCGAGGCTCAACTTGAATCACACATGGGGTTAGATCTACCTTTCACACTCCTTCATTCTAATGGAAATCCCAGAAGAGCATCTTTTAGGGCTGCTTGCTGCCTCCTCTAATTGTGTGTCCTATTACAGAGACATATCACTTTGGAGCCCAGAGGCAGATTGATTATCTCCTGCACCTGAGGCCTCGGAGAGTACCAACGTCTCTGAGCACCCCTTATCTGTGTACACTCCTTTATCTCTGTTTATTCACATGTGTAGGTCATTGCATCAACAAAGCCTGTAGACACACAAACACACACACACATACACCATGGATGGATTTTACTCTGATAGCACAGAGAGCTGACCACCTGATATATATGGTATGTTAAACCAACATACGAGGGCCTGAGTAAGTATGCACAGGCTCACTCCCGGTCTTGGCTAAGGGAATCCATTAGGCCATTTGTGTCACGGTACAAGATTAAGTGTGTGTACGTCTTAAATCTGGGAATGCAGACTGAAAAAAGAATCCTAGATTGGGGCTTTAATGAGAATGCAAGCCCCACAAGCACAAGGTGATATTGAGGTTGTGTCTGAAAATTCACGTTATCCAAATGTAACAAACTATCCTATTTCATTCTCTCTTTCTCCACCACCGGCTCCCCCTGAATTCAGTCATTGGATATGCAAGGCAGCGGTATTGAGCCACTCACGCTATACAGGCAGCCCTCCAAGAGCTCATTGATAGCAAGCGCTTTACGTCGTTGAGTGCCAGAGTTCAATTCAATTCTCTCTCTCTCTCTCTCTCTCTCTCTCTCTCTCTCTCTCTCTCTCTCTCTCTCTCTCTCTCTCTCTCTCTCCTATATTGACAACAGCAGTTGCACACACACACACACACACACACACACAACCACCTCTGCTGCCACTGCCACCTGGGTGCATCCTCCTATTTCCTCACTCATTCCTCCCTTTTCAGAGTCAGTCAGGTTGGTCTTCTAACCCCTGATCATAAGTAATAGCATTTAAATTCAAATAATTTCCATCTGATCTACTATCTTTCTCTCCCCGGGGGCACTCCTGTGTGATTTACAACCCTTGGAATATTGTTGAGGTTATAATATCTAGTGAGTAATTCCTTTATGACTGTTTCTTCTGGAGGTCCACAGAGGCTTTGTTCTGTGTGATCCAAGCCCAGCACTCAGTGTGAATATAATTGCAGCACGCATAGTCAATCAGAGAGAAACATTCAAAGAACTCCATAAGATGCGTTGTAACCTCACACACAGCTATGGAGATGGCACAGCTACGGAAATACAGTATGTAGAACCAACTGAACTGAACCCCTTAAAAGGAAATCAAAGACTTTGAAGTACCAAATGCTGTGATCTGCCATTGCATTGTTACGGGGAGATGACATTGTTTAGCTTGGAAGAAGGCCCTTTTAAGGGGAGAGTTGGAAAGTAGGGCAGGAGGAAGAGTGAGGGAACAAAAGAGAGACAGGGGGAAACAAGGCTGACACAGAAACAGCAACCGAATTAACTTTCTTCTCTGGGACCAATAAAGTACATCTATCTAACAGGAATCTAAGAGTATGCCGGGAGGAGAATTAATATCTTATTCAGCAGACGTGGGAGGTCAAACAAGTTCCACTCACCCTCTTCCGCAGGTTATACGTGAGAAGGAGGTTTCTGGAGAAATGGTTGGAGAAGGCCGTGTAGAACTCCAGCACCTTTTGCAGGGCGTCCCGCTTTATGACGTGGAGGTCGCAGTAGGTCAGCGCGCGCACGTTTGCACACGCTTGGGCAAGGGTCACCTCCTTCCAGAACACATCCCCGAACACATCTCCCTTACCTGCAGAGAGAGCATCGAAGATAAAGGCTTTTTACTGTACGTTACTTTACTTAACACTAGTGAGTGTATCACAACAACACAAGCCTATTCAACCCAAACCTTTCAACCTTTCATATCAGGAATTTTGCCATGCCGTAACACAGCTGCAGCAAACGATTGGACCACTTTGCAGAACACACTCAAACTCACGGCACTCACATCACTTACCATTTTCAAAAATAAACTTCGACAGGTCATAGTTGACTGTTGTTCCTGCTGATTGCCCCCCCCACATACACACACAACCCCCCCTCTCTTTTCACACATAGGTAAAGCTAAAAAATCCTGTTTGTTTTCATTCTTTTGATAAAGCTCTGCCTAAAGAGTGGTATGGAACAGGAAATGGGAAACACAATAACAACCACTTGTTTCTTTATTTAGTACTCATAACAAACGGCTGTAGGCACCACATTGTACTTGTACTACTAGCTACAATAGTTACCAATAATAATGACTATTATTGAGATTACACCGTTTTTCAAAAGGTCTACTGTCGCTCTACCTCGGGTGCAGCGAGAATGAACTGCGGCAGCCATATTGTTTGCATGCACAGTCCAACCTTCCCTTTTCTGCGCAATGATAAAAATGCAGTTGAAAAGAAGCTTGGCTTGCTAAAAGCGTCACTCAACATGATGATAAATTAAGTTAGGCAATTCAGTTGATATACAGTGCTCTCTATACAGTGGCTTCAGAAGGGTTTTTCCACATTTTGTTTTGTTATAGATTCAATTTAAAATGTATTGAATAATCAGTTTTGCCATCAATCCACGCACAATACCCCATAATGACCAATACAGAAATATCTCATTTAGAAATGTGGAGGTACACTAGCAAAGCTAACTTCAGTTAGATAGCCAACTGTCTGAGCTGTATAATGTATTCACATCATGGAGAGTGCCTGTCAACACTTGACGTACTATAATGATCACACTAATTTATTGTGTCACTCACTGCCAAGTACAAGCCACACTATGTGTGCCACAGATTGCATCGTTTGGCTGACAACTATATTATTAGTACTGTATATGTTTATGTATGATAAATGACTGCCAGCTAGATGTGATGACATTCCCCTCTCCCCTTGTTGGACAACACTGTACATTGGCGCTGGAACTTTGTCAGTCATGTGGATGACATGTACACTTTGATGAGCCCCTCTTCAATATTGGGTGCATTAGTTTAGAACATTGAGGAGGCTAACACTGTGAATATGTGTGCTTTTATAGAAAAAGAATCAACACTAACTCGACTAATCACAATCAAGTATTCATACTTAATTCATACTGTACTTATTAGCACAAGTGTATTATGACAAATTCACATACAATATAATATATATACAACATCCCACCTACCATTTTTTTCTGATTCTTACAAATCCTAATTTATATTTTTAAAATGTTCTCATAGTTCCCATATAGGCCTCCTGAAGGTCCTATAGGCCAATGCTTGGACACCTTTTTGTAAGGGGACACATTTATAAAATCGTTAATATTGATTGTTCCTCACTTGGGACTGAACTCTGATAGTACTTGGAAATCCTGCCTAGATCCTGTTCTCTTTAAGGTACTTCACCGTTTACATCTTGAACCAGAATGTCTTAAATTAAATCTCTTGATCCCACCTGTATATGGGGCCATCAATTCCCTGCATCATTATATCATCATATATCATATTATGCTTTGGTCAAGCAAATCTTTACACAATTTCTGGGACACCATTTTTTTTTTTTTAGGTATTTGTGGAAAGAAAACTTTAGATGACCAGTTCCAATTGAATAAAATTAGCCAAAGCGTAGGCAAAACAAGTTGCGTGGTAGGCAAAACAAAGACATAACTAGCCATAACCAATACAGCAGATTATTGATGTGAATTGGTGTGTGTTTGTTTGTTTGTATGTGTGTGTGCATGGGTAAAGATTTTATGTGTATATGAGTACATGTGTGTGTGGGTGTGCGCATGGGCGTGTGTGTGTATGTATGAAGTAGGAATAGGTTATGTACCCCATATATACGTATTTATGTTCATTAATAGATATTTTTACTACAACCCAATGCCGTTATAAACATATTTGTAATCATGTGTCATACACTCAGTCTTTACTGTCTTCATTATTTATTTACTTAATTATGGGAAAAAATAACATTAATATTATTTAGAAAAATACATTTAAAAAAGGGAATATAGATATAATATGGAATATGTATGTCTATGATTATGAAATATACAATGGTCATGACCTTTGTGTCCTCAATGGTAGTGATGGTCCCGCTAATAGTCTGAATAAGAAAAGTAATATTGTAACCTCACTAGCCCACCAGCCTTAGGCAGACTACCAGTGTAAACTGGCCCCGACACAGTCAGACAAACAGAGAGATTGCTGGTGTATGCAGAATGCATTATTGAATCAGCAATATTGAAATCATTATTGGTAGGGCATAAACCCTGACTCTCCCGCTTGGTACCTATGCATACAGTAGTGTCCTACCAGTGGAAATAGTACCAACAAAAAAAGTGCTACAAGAAGAATTCTTTAGCATAAGGTAAGATAACTCTTTAACTCTGCTGAACTATTTACTTGCAGCCACACATCAAAGGCAACCTCAACTCATCCTCTACTACCCGCCTCTCTCCATAGAACTGATCCCAGTCACTGGATTTGTAAATGTTACTTATGGCATTTTGTTGTTATTATTAATTTTATTTGAAATTCCAATTTTAGTTGATGTTACGTAATGTCTGTATATGTATTTTTATTTCATGGCTATAATTGATTTACGGTGTTTAATATGAACGTAGATTCCTGATTCAGTGTTGCACCGGTGCCTCTTTAAGTGTGACATTTCATCACTGACCAACACATGTCAATATGAGTGAGAGACAAGATGCTCCGTTTTGGTTTGGCTAGCAGAAGCCAGCAATTACAAGTAGTTTAAGTTGCTAACATTGAGAAGGTGAATGATGATGGTGGATTTGAGACCAGAGAATAAATTAATCTGTAATTAAAGAACCTGGTCGTCGTATGTTTCCTGGAGGGAGTAAAACACACAATGTACCTAATCTAATGTTACACTAACCCTCCCCTACCCACCCAAATATACTTGTCACAAGTGCCATCTAAAATGGTAGCAAACCAAAAAAAAGTGTGATAAAATGCGCACAAAAAAAAGAGCCCTAAAAAAAAAGGTTTGTGGCCTCGGGTGGTCCAGTGGTCTAGCACCGCGGTCTACAGTGCACACATATGCCCATGTTGGCATGGGTTCGAATCCGGCCCATGCCCTGCTGACATGTCCTCTCTCCCTTCTTCTCCTACTTTCCTGTCTGTCTTCACTGAATCTGTCCAATAAAATTACAAATATGAGTGGGACTGCCCCACTCACAAGAAAACCGAGCTGAGGTGAACTTTTCCAAAAACGGATGTTTGAGGTGCTGGTGGAAAGCCAGGGAGAAGTACAGAGAGACTGTGTAAGGTAGGGAGATGAAAGGGATAGGGAAAGGTATTCTGCTGATGAGAAGATGGGCAGAGGTTGTACATTGTTTCCCATTTTTATTTAGCCTATTTTTTATTGTATTTTATCTTTACCTTTTCTTTTTGCTGTTTTCCCCTGCTGTTTTATATTGCATATTGTATATGTTTTTATATTCACTTTATGTTTTCATTCCTGTTGTGAAGCACTTTGAGCTGCATTTCTTGTATGAAAGGTGCTATAGCCTATAAATAAAGCTTGACTTACTTACCTTGACTGTCCCTCCTGAGACATCTACTACCCCCTGCACTGTGTCTCCAGAGACACCTACTTCCCCCCCTATAGTGTTTCTCCTGAGACATCTTCTACCCCCCTGTACTGTTTCCCTTTGTCAATATAAAAAATTTTAAATAAAAAATACATGTGAGTGGGACTGCAAAGACAGCAGAACTAGATAATATTAAGGCTCAGATGGCAGGCTTCTGTGAGCTGTGGGCATCCCTGCAGTCTAGATTCAGGAAGTCCTCTATAAGTCTCCTCAGGGAATTAAGGAAACTTAATTTAGCAATGATAAAGGTTCTTTGACTTCCTCAAGTGCACAGCTGGTGTCCTCTAAGAAGAGGGTGTTTAATTCACTATGTATAGTCGCTGACTAGCTTTTCTAGGTGTTGCTCAAGGATGAATAGGCTTCTAAGGCATGGTGAACATAATAATATTATTGCTTGTGATTCTCACACTCTCTGATTGAAAATGGATGTTCTTTGTTTAACTCATTCAAACACTCAAACACTCCATTGTAATTCTCAAGTAATAGATGTTGAAGTTTCTGTTTGAAGATAATAAATGATGTGAGTTTGAGTGTGTTTTGTAAAGCAGTCCAATCATTTGCTGCAGCAAAACGGAAGGAGTTGCGGCCGAAAAACCGTGCAGGCTTTGCGGACATGCCCTGGTCAATCCTGAAACATGTGCCGGAAAGCGCCGGAAACACAGTTCACGTGGTAGAATATTCCTGTGTATCTCAATGATGTACAGTAGGACAACATCTAGCCTTGTATGGGTGCTGACGAGCTTAGAGTAAAGAAACCAAAGTGCCATCTCTAAAGGGCTGTTTAGAATGACCTGCCCTGGGGGCCCCGCTTAGGTGGCGTAGTGGATTAAGCGCTGACCATGTACCGCAGGGCTCCCGGTTCGATTCCAGCCGCGGACATATCCTGCATGTCATCCCTTCTCTCTCTCTCTCTCTCTCTCTCACCCATCCTTCCTGTCATAATCTCTACTGTATCTGTCATTAAAAAAGAAAAATATGAGTGGGACTGCCCCACTCAGAAAAAAGAAAAGAAAAAAGAATGACCTGCCCAATGACCTGCCCTGCGCTGTTCTAGAGTGCAATACAACATTATTCATTTTCACCTGACAAGACAAAACATGTTCACAGTAGTTATTAAAATGATCCAGACTGCAAATCAATATTTAATTTCTTTGCCTTTAAATAAACTATGAAATCGTATCACATTGAATTGAATCAAACTTTTAGCCTACAAATGATAACTTAATTCTTAATATCATATTCCTTACTGAATCACTGCCAGTACACACCCCTAGGGGTGGGGCCAGTGAGTGGTCGGCCATACGTCACATACGCCATACGGCCATCTAAATCCTTGGTTGAATTAATCGCTGTGATGCCTAGATGCTTCTGAGGCTAGGATGGTGAAACATTACCTTAATGAGAACCTGATTTACTGGGGAAGCGAGTTCACCACCTAGGGGAACATAAACCATTTAAATAATTACCGATAGCAGGTCAGTGACGGACGCAAGAGAAACCCCAATAATGTTGCCATGTAGACCAGGCAATCCATCAGTCTCTGAATTGATTATGTTTGTGGTAACGTGTACAGGGCTGGAAACACACCGCAGGAGTTGATCCAGTATGTTCATGCTGTTGAGACCCCAGTAAACCAAGGGAGAAGGGCTCCATAAGTAAGAGCAACCATATTCCCATAACATGAACTTTATCATTCCTTTGCCCATAGATAGCATCTGGACATTGTAACATACATTTATTTTCAGAAATAGTAATTTGCACTGATTTTGATTGTGATTAAGCTGCTTTTATCTCACAGGGTGAAATCCTAACTCGAGAGCCACGCACGTCAAATAATGGCACAAATATCCATTGACATCAATGCCGATCAATACTTCATCAATGCATCAATACTCGACAAATGTCGAGTTAGGTGCATGGATTCCACCCACACTGATCTGGTCAGAGGAACCAAATGATTCTGACCTTCTGTTTATAATCTATATACCTTGAGACCTTTGCATACGACGTGTTTTATCTAAGGCTGCCAGTTGGTTAAAAAAAAAAAATGGTGGGAAATGTTTTCCTATAAATTGATTAATCTACTGATTAATCAGATGTGGAAATTTGAAAATATTTCGCCCTATTTTTCAACTTGCAATTTATGTGGTCAGAGATTTTATAAACATTTCTAGACAAAAAACTGAAAGTGGTGCCTAAACAATGAGTGGGGGAGTAAAGCTTGCTGCATACTTCTTGCTGAAATGAACTCTGCTGGGTTTGTACGAACAAAATGACGTAATTGTGAACAAAACGAAATGTTTTAAATAAAATGGCGGCGAACAGCAGAGTGATTCCATTCCATTGTAGATAAGGGAAAAGGGAATTCTATCCCCTCCAAATATCCACTTCACCTAGTCAACAAAAAACATCCCTTGGCACAATGGGTAACCCACAATTCATTGCAATCCATTCAACACGACCGAACAGACGTTAGTGGTTGCTGTTTCCCAACTGTCTTTTGACAGGTAACAGCTAACACTAATGGCTGTATGGACGATCCCTTGCACAATCCACTTCACTCAGACATCACTGAAGGGCTCACTCGATATGAGGGAGTAATGGAAGGGGAGTCTCGAATGGAAGGGACTCATGCTCAGCCAAAATAACTTGGTAATTCGCTGCTACCATCTGTGCGTGTTTTGTAGCTGCTGCTCCTCCTCTACCATAAACAACACCTCAGAGAGCAGGAAACAGCATCAGTTTAAACGTAATTTGTCCTACTGTTCACCTTATTATTTATGAGAATAAATTGCATAACATGCAAGTATTGTTTAATAATTACAGGTATCATGGTATCAATTTCAAAGTGTTTCTCAAGTTTCATCCTTCTGCCATCAGTGTCGCAGTTTGTCATTCCTCCAGTTTATGTGGGTTTACTAAGGTCAGAGTGTCCGTGGAGGACCGCACATTCTCCCGCCAAGATTGTATTTTTTTTTATAAATCCCAAGGTTTGCTTAAAAGTGCTGTATGCCTTCTTTTGTGCGTACGCAACATTTATAAACGAGGCCCCAGATCATCATTAGTAATGCCACTCTGAATGGAAGGGTGTAGCCACAAAGGAATGCATCTGACAGCGTTCATTCTCCAGGCTTGCTGACAGACTACGGACTGCAGTCTGTGCTCATGTTCCCTCTCTCTCCCCCACAAAATAATCTGACAAGTGGTAACATTCTTTTGGAAGATCTGCTTTTTAATGCTTTTAAACATGGACTGAATATTTCCTGTTTGCACATTTGCCTCTTTGGATGCTTGCCTATTCTGCACAGTAGAATAGGACATAGAATATAATAGCACCTGTCAGAATTCAGAAGTACTGTATGTGTAGTCACACCAAGGACGACTACAAAGTTTAGTATTCTGACCCTCATTCAACCCAATCTCGTCCCTGCTCTCTCTCTCTCTCTCTCTCTCTCTCTCTCTCTCTCTCTCTCTCTCTCTCTCTCTCTCTCTCTCTCTCTCTCTCTCTCTCTCTCTCTCTCTCTCTCTCTCTCTCTCTCTCTGACTCTGTCTCCCTTTTAGCAGTTGGAAGGAGTAACCCCAAGTACTATGAATGGCATAGTATCTCATATTGGACGGACAATTCGATGGAGTGGATCCTCCTTGTTGAACATTTATCCTGATGTGTGTGTATCTACGTATGTGTATTGAACCAGAGAATCAAACTTTGTATTCTAGCCCTCTTGGCTTAGTATACTGTGTCACAGGCATAACAACAGTGTCAAGTCAGGAACTAAAGATAGATAGATAGATAGACTTTATTTGTCATTGTTACAGTACAGGTACCAAACAACGAAATTTAGGAGGGGAGGCTCCCCTGGTGTTTAAGAAAGGAAAAAGAAACACATTTTGGAAAAAGCATAGATGCATAAAATCACAAGAAGATAAAGAGCTGGTTTACATCAATAGAGGCTATGTACACAATCCACTGTACTATACTGCACAGATAGTCAACTAGGGTTGTCATATTGCACAAGAAAGTATTTTTTCACATTTTTTTTAAAGTGTCACAGTTTGCAGGCTTGAAAATGTACATGTTTGTGCCTCGGCACTAGCTGCCATTACAATCCGTCCGGACTTGTCCTGGGCCCAGAACTTAGGCCTTTTCTGTGTTCAGGGCCTTGACGGCCCTGTGGTAGAAGCAGTTCTTCAGTCTGTTTGTCTTAGCGGCCGGGGTCCTGTACCTCCTGTTCGAGGGCAGCTTGACAAAGTGTTCGTGCCCAGGGTGGGTCGGGTCCTTGGAGATCTTGGAGGCCCTCCTGAGACAGCGTGTTTCGTACAGCTTCTCCAGAGAGGGGAGGGTGGATAAAGGTTGATATCCTTCATTTTGAAAAGGTTTTAGAACATCATTCAATTGGCCTTAAGTCCTCCTCTATTCCAGAAACAACATATCTTCTCTTGTGATCACGGCTGATGCAAATCATCTGCACAATATATTTTGGATGCCTTTTACTGTGATGTCTCTGTGATGTCTTTTAATGTAAGACAGTGCTGCAACAAAATGTTATCTGTTGGTTTCTTTACATCAAAGAGAATACATATTATGATCCAAGTACTGATCCCGTCTGATGTATTTGTGTGGTATAATTGAGCTCATAGGACTTGATTTTACAATCCCTTATGAACAGCAATTCACTGAAATCTGGGTAATTACTTCATTGATGTCATCAGGTGGGTACCATCTTTGGGTACCACCATTGGTGTTTCGATGATGATAACCCACGAAACCTACAGAAGGCCCATCGGTGACCCCTGGCGTCCCAGGTGCCCCCCCCCCCTCTGCTTTTACCCCTCCTGTTGTATGATGGTCATCTTGCAGTCCAGTTGGGGTCCTTCTTTCTTTTCAACCACAGCCAGTTGCTGCTTTGCTCAGCAGCCTCTGACAACGGCCTGATGGCTTGATGGAGGGCCTGTTCTCTGACTCCCATCTGTCTCAGCAGCCCGGTGGTTGATGTGGCTACAAATCCTCTGCATCCGACCTCCACTGGGAGCACCCATGTTCTCCATCCCTGTTGTGCTGCCTCAGCCAATATGTCTACGAGTACTTCAGCTTTTTGCACTCGAAAGCTTCATCCACTGCAGCCTCCCATGGCCCAGTCAGCTCCCCGATGTACAGGTGCTTCTGCGAGGTTGACCACACAATCAGGTCTGGTCTGAGATTGGTCTTAATGATCTCAGACAGAAAGCAGAGCTTCTGGTCTAGGTGAACTCACATTTTCCAGTCCCGGGCTTTGTCCAGAAGATCTGATTCCCTTTTATCAGATGGATTCTTTGGGAAGTGTCCTGCTGGAACAAAGGCGATGGTGTTTGACAAGCTGGATGTTGGTGGGGGGATGGCATTGGAGGTAGTTCTCCTTCCTTCTAGAATAATCGCCAGTTGCCAGAGGACCTGGTTGTGCCTCCAGGTGTAGCGGCCTTGGGACAGACTTGTTGTGCAGCCAGTGAGGATGTGCCTCAGTGTCACTGGAGTTTGAGAGGACATGATGGATCATCTCCAAACCACTGGTTTAGGTTCTTGGGAGTAGGAAGTACATCATACATCATACATCATAGTACATACGTCATACATCAAAGTACATACGTACATCATACATCATAGGTTCCTTGGTGCATTTATACGATATAGATACAAACTCAAAACAGAAGCTCTATGTTCTTGGCAAACATATAGAAACGTTATACGAACTGAGTTTGATAGGACCATGGCTTAATAGGGTACTTTACAAGTTAACAATGAGATGATGGCAACCATCAAACGTGTGAATTGCCTATTCCCATTCCCCATAAATTAAGACAAATCTCCACGGCACGACACTTATGATCAGGCCTGAGCATAGATGACTTTTTCCTGCTATGACTAGTGGATAGTTCATTTACTTACTTAGACAAATGTATTTATTGTAAATAGTTTTGGAATAAGGCATCTGCTAAATGCAAAACATGTAAACCTAACCCAGCTATAATCACACACTCTAGATTAAATGTATTTTCCTTGGTCTGATAAAAATCTGTTTTTTTTATGATCAGAAATTTCTTGTCTTGTTGATTCATCTGTTCAGTTCATCTGTAGGCCTACAGCCCTAGTAATTATCCCTTTCACACACAACCTTTAAATGTGCAATCCTTATACTGTTTTGCAGCCACATGGCTGGCCCACCACTTGTTTTGGTAAAAGTTGAGATATTGGGCTGGACAAATGTAACATGAAAAAAGTCTCAAATTGGTACATGGGCCACCAAACATGTTATAGATAGCAACTCACCCAAAATGGCCACCACCTCCTCGTCCTGGATAACCTCCAAGGATCCTGACACTACAAAACAGAGGCTGTCCACACTTTCACCCGCATGGTAGATAAGGTCACCGGGGGCACAGTGGATAGTCTGAAACTCCATAGCGAGGGCACGGAGGCATCCGTCACTGGCCAGACGGAAAGCTGGGTGCTCTTTAAAAACCTTCCTGTTCAGATGGACGCAGATATCTGCCCTCATGTCCTTAGGACATATCTGTAAAACCTGGAGAAAGAGAGAGAGAGTATTGACATTAACCAAGAGTCTTAAATTCAAATCTAACAATAATTAACTATAAAATACATACAGTACAGTGCTTCAGTAAGTATTCACCCCCCCTGTACCTTTTGTTGTGCTACAACCTGACAAAAAAATTATATGATATTTTGTTGTCACTGATCTACACGAAATACCCCATAATGTCAAAAATAAATAAAAAATCTAAATTGTGGCAAAAAGGTCCAGGGGGTGAATACTTACTGAAGGCACTGTATGCCTAGTAAAAGTCAACCACAGAACCACATACCGTAGTCCTCTTTCAGTTGACTTGGTTTGACCCCTTACTATGGGTCACGCACTCACCTACTCGCTGAAAAACCAATTTAATTACTGCCTGTACAGGTTGAGGAAGCTTGCAGGCACATAGCCCTGCCTAGTGCCCAGACTATAAAAGATCATGCATAACACACTAATTTATTCTTTCCACTGTTCACTCATTGACTGTCTGAAGCTTACCATATCTTAACTGTTCCAGTGAGAATCCTACAGTTTCCCCGGGGTGTAAGGTTGTCTCTACTTGAACCCTGCGATTACATTTAGATTTAAGTTAAGAATGAGATCATCCCTCCTCTCTCTCTCTCACCCATCCTTCCTGTCTAAATCTTCACTGTATCTGTCAAATAAAATGAAAAATATGAGTGGGACTGCCCCACTCAGAAAAAATAACTTTAAAAAAAATAAAAGAATGAGATCATGGCCTCCATATCAAAGGTGTTAGCTATCTTCCATCATCTTAATGAAGCTCTAAAACTAAGGACTACAATTCCCTTGATGTCTAGCCACCAGGTGGAATTCTTTGACACAGGTGTTGTGCATTTGGCTAATCAAGTGATGTCGTTTGAACCGTATATATACCACTGCATTCACTTGTCACTGATGTATACCCGAAGAAGGTCTATGAAAGACCGAAAGCTTGCGCAATAAAAACATCAATTTTGCACAGTTTTGAGTGTGCGGATGCTGCGTCTTTTCATTCGGTGTGTGGGCGACTGCCGTCTCTCACAGGAGATTTGACTAATTTCGGTTGCCTCTTCTGCTATGGCAGTGTGTGTCAACATGGCTCCTGTTTCTCCAAGATCAGAGAGATGGCCTCCTAAGAAGGCAACCCAGGGAGCCTGCCAGGATTGATGTGGTCTTGCTTATTGGATGCTATTAGATCAAACAATTGATTCAGAACGTTCAAAATGGCTAAAATGTTTTATAATTTTCCACTTTGAGGTTTGTCAGACACACAGAAGGTTTCTGAGATTCGCCCACTTCGGCGTAACTTACTAATATCTCACACCTCTGGCCCTTGGACTTACATGAAGTGTGTCGAAGGCGCCATTTCCTCTCACCCACCATTGGGGAGAGGCAATCAACCTAGGCTTCCAGATTAATCTTTCCAAAAGCTTGCTCATTCCTAGCCAAACGGTGGCCTTTTTAGGTCTGACTGTGGACTTGGTCTTGTTCAGTGCTTCCTGCACCCCTTGGCTTCCCGACACATGGTCTTGTATGGCATGACAGTTGTTTGCTGGTGTTTCACCCACACTCACTCAGGTTTAAAAGTTTTCTGCCACCCTTGGGATTCAAAATGGCTTCATTAATTGTGGTAGTCCAGCTTGGCCTCCTCCACAAGGAAGTCTTCTAGCTCTGGGTGTCATCAACCTGTTAAATAGATCCCAATGTGTTCTACACAATAATGTATTGTCTGCATCCTGGGCAGTCAAGTATGGAGTCCCACAGGGTTCCGTTCTTGGCCCTCTGTTGTTCTCACTGTACTTGGCACCACTGGGTCAGATGTTGCGTTCTTTTGGTCTTGCTTTTCATTGTTATGCTGATGATTTACAACTATATATACCTATAACAGCAGGAAATGTCTCAGATTTAGTTACATTAAAGACCTGTCTGGCTGCTGTGAAGGGCTGGTTATCAGCGAACTTATCAGACTGAAATTATCAAATTAAATAAATTATCAAACTAAAAAATATAAAAACTAAATCATTCAAGTGATAGTCTTGTTTTGACCTTGGATAATTGTGTCATCCAGTGCAGGGACAAGGTTAAAAATCTCGGTGTCATTCTGGATCAGAGCCTCACATTTGACCCTCACATAAAGGGGGTGATAAAAATAGCATTCTTTCACCTCAGAAGAATTGCTAAGATTAGATCAATCCTTTCTTTTGAAGATGCTGAGGTTCTGATCCATTCTTTTGTGACATCCAGACTAGACTATTGTATGTCCTTTTGTCGGGACTGCCAAAAAATAGTTTTCATGGCATACAGATGAAGCTGATGCTGCAGCTGGCATTTTGACTGGGTCAAAGAGATACGACCATATCTCGCCAGTGCTGGCTTCCCTTCATTGGCTCCCTGTCCATGTTAGAGCGGACTTCAAGATGCTGCTACTAACATATAAAGCTGTAAATGGCACAGCGCCTTCTTATTTAAAGGACCTTCTCAACCCATATGTGCCCTCAAGGGCTCTGCGCTCACAAGGCTCTGCCCTGCTGATTGTTCCTAGAGTCAGAAAAAGGACAATCGGTGAGCGTGCGTTTTCCTTCCGTGCACCAACTCTCTGGAACCGTCTTCCATTAGACATCAGACAGGCTGAATCAGTGAAAGTGTTCAAAACTAAGTTAAAGACCCACCTGTTTTCTGTTGTCTATATGTCATAGGCTGTGTATTTGTGCTGTGTAATTATGTGTGTTTTTTCAATTGAAATAGTTGTTTTTAAATTGTTTAAAATTGTTGTTTTTACCTATTGTATTTGTGCTGCGAAATTGTGTGTTTTTAAATTGAAATAGTTGTTTTAAATTGTTTTAATCTGTGGCTTACCTATTGTAAAGCACTTTGATGTAAAGTGCTATACAAATAAAGTTATTATTATTATTATCACTCCATCTGGATACGTCTGACAACAGGCAACGTTGAGTGCTCCTGTCCACACCGTGTTTGACAGCACCGGAGTGGTGGAGAGACCTGTGGTGCCCCTGGCTCTGGGGCTTCCCCATGAGAGAGTCCTTGAGCGAAGGGTTGTGAGGACAGACGTGTCACTTCAGGGATAGAGGCGTCACACAACAGGTTCTTAGTAAGCCGCGTGTGGTTGGATCCATTTCGCACACGGTCCACATAAATGTCCTTGAGTTCTACAGTGTTTTTAGCCCTTAAGCACTTTGTCCTATTCCTACAGAGACATCATGTCCTGGTCAGAATGTCCACAGAGGGAGACCCCTTCACTTTGTTTCCCGTCTTGCGCTGAGCTCATGAAGAGCTGGTTTGCAGAATAAATAAGCAAGCAATGCTAGGCTGGGCACTAGGCGGGGGTACGTTCCTGCAATCCTCCTCAGCCCATACAGGTGTGACTGGAGTGTGACAGGTGTGACTGGGATACAGAGTGTGTGTCCCTCCTCTCCTTCAGAGAACTCGGGTTACATTCTTAACAATTAATTAAGATTAGTAGTTACATTGTATGTCAGCAGATTAAACAGTCATCTTAAAATGAATATGGTAAATTTCTAGTGACATGGCACTTCTAGTGTTAAAGGTACGGTTTTAACCTCATCCACAGTTTTTCTGTGGATCTCCCATCAGATCCTCTGGCAGTTAAAGACAGTATATACAGTAGCTAGTAAAAGTTGGTATTTTCAGCAGATCGTTTAATGAAAACCAGCTGCGTCTCTAGGGGTCCGAGCTGGAGAGTTGTTACTGTTGTCACAGTAACACAGACAGAAAGACTACTCGGAGGGAGTGGCGATGAAGGATTTCACTCTCCTTCCTTCGTTAATTATCTCTGCTCAAAGGAGCGGAGGGAGAGCAATGTGCTTGGGATTACGGCGTAGGGCTGCTCAGCATTCAAATGTACCGAAACTGGAAACATGTTGCTAAGGGAGTTTAAGAGAAGTGCTGCACTAAGATGATTAACAGAGGCTTGAATTCCTATTTGGTCATAGTGTTTTTCGAGTATCTGCCCCTGTTGAATAATTAGAGTTTCTATCTCTAGTGATTTTAGATCATTAAGCCACATTAAAGAGTGACTCCAGTGGTAAACCCCCAGTCCCTTTTCCATGACAATATTTGCCGAAATGTAAAATTAGGTGTAAGGAAAGCAAATGCGAGTGTGATAAACACACTATGTATACTGTAGCTAGCCAGCTCTAAAGCTGAGCATCAGAGCATGTGAGGAGAGTTGAGCGGTAGGAAAAAAATGCTCCATTATGCATGGAGTCCATTTGGGTCCATTTCTCCACTCCACTCCTGTGTGCTCATTGCTCACAGGGATAATGTTTTACAACGTAATTTTACCTTTTTAATGAGAGTCACCATCTAGTGAACATGTAACTAACATTAACTAGTGAAGGAAAAAAACGACCATATTTGACACACCAAGGCACCGTTCCAATTGTCTGGCCCGCCATTAAGACATTCACAAAGCTTCACCTTTGAGGGAAGTCACTTCAAAAAAACTCCCAGGTACTTTAACAAGCCTCAACACCACACTTTTGCATTATAAACTAAATGGGGGACCAGTCAATTCCCAGACTGAGGACGATAAACTTTAAGAAAGTGTGTGTTGGTATTTATTGCAATGAATTCAACTACCAGGTACTACATGGTATATATTGGTGCTTTTGTCAATGAACATCGAACAAAGATACTTTCTAAAGGTCATAACTGCTTGACTCTCGATTGTAAAATAAAGCATGACCATTGTTTGAGAATAACAGTGAGAGAATATCATCACAGTTATGTGAAGTTTCAATCCAGGCTTCAGACTATGTCACATTCAGTTATGTTTCAACATAACAATACCATAGAGATACATCCCAAAAGACAATGGCCCTGATTTATCTAATGCTTGTAGAAGTTATCCTGGATTGAGTGGGAAAATGTAGATACACAAAATTGTTTTCCGCATGCACCAGAAACAACCAGAAATGTCCATAGATTCACACCCACATGTTATGTCTTTTGTTTTCATGTGTTTGTAATTCGTGCATAGCATGAAGCAAACAATGCAGTAGGATTGAGCGGGATGGCATTTGTAGAGTTACAATAGATGACTGCTTTTTTGTATGTGCTGTTGCTGCTGTATCATAGATTCGTGTGTATGTTCGTTTGACAAATTAGGGCCAATGTTACTGCAAATCATACTAAAATTGACCCTCACTCTGTTGGTATTTTCTATAACCCCCCACCAACACCACACATTGGACCACACAGAAAAATACAAGAACCATAGAGAACCAACTATCAATACACAACCACATTGGACCAGCTAGCTGGGGGAGCTACCGTGCAGGACAGCCAACACAGGGGGGTACAGCATGCAAGGTAATGAATGTCTGGCTTACAGTTTGAGATACCTTTTCAGTATCTATACCCCGTGACATGGACCAGGTGGATGCAATGTAGTCCATCACTCTTTCGCTCAGCCCCTTGGGCACCTGATAGAGTTTGAGGAAGTCACGGACGCTGTTCAACATCTCGTGGTAGCGGTTTGTGTTGGCATACATTTGCTGGAAAATGGTCGTCACGTTACCGAAGATGGTGGCGTAAAGCAGGGCTGGGAAAGACAAGGAAGATGCAAGGGTAAGTGACGAAAAAGTAGTCAAAGGAAAAAGTATGTCACAGTAAATGATATGACCCATTATAAAGAAACTGGCAACATGCTTCAGAGAATAATTGGGAAAAGTGACAAAGTAACATCAATAATAATAATAATAATAATAATACATCTTTAGTGGTCATAGAATCAGTAAAGAATAAAATGTTGGAGCTGAATGGAGCCGATGTAATTATGCCCCTCTGATGTTTCCTCCAGGAAAGTTGTTTACCGTAATAGCAGACAATAGACATGCAGAAAGATGAGGCACCTACAATTTGACGTAATATAGCGCAACTTTATCCACCCCTGACCTCATGGTCCACTGCAACCCTGTCAGCTCAGTTGAATATGTGTGGAATATGTTCTCCATGCTATGTTGTTCTCCATGCTTTTCGTCTCTGCATTAGTATTGTCGTGTGGTCCCAATTCTCCCAGGAGCCGTAATAATTTTTCAAGACTATTATGTATGAGGAAATAGGGAAGCAATCATCGCACTAATGACAAAACTTTAGGTTATTTACATAACCCCCGGTTCTCTGAGTAGCATGAGTGAGTGTCTCACTATGGGAACGCCTCCTGCGTGACCTCATCAGAAGCTCAATAACATTGCGCCAGCCCTCATTGGCTGGCACAGATGATGCTCATGTCAGGAGCCGAGGGACCTCCTCTTTTATAAGCCGTAGACACGGCGTCAGTCGTCATTCAAACAAGCACACCTCTTCCTCGCTTCCGTAGCAAGGAGGGTGACCTGGTGAGACTCATGCTATGCTCATGCTACTCAGAGAACCTAGGTTATGTAAATAACCTAAAGTTCTCTTTCATAGCATTCGTTTTGTGTCTCACTATGGGAAAATACTGACTCCCGGATTGCCAGACATGCCTGCAAAACGACAACTGTCCCCAATGGACCCTCACACACTAGGAACCACGTCCTAAGAGGACTGAATGTGCTAGAGTTGGTGCCGTGACTCTCCAATCTCTAAAATCTAGCAAACGTGTGGCCCGATGCCCAGCATGCCACCGCACACACCTCCTGAATAGAAACCCCTTAAAGAGAGCCCACAAGGTAGCTAAACCACTAGTAGAGTGCGCAAACAAGCCCTCTAGAGGCCCCTGGAGGCCCCTGCTAGAGTAAGCCAGGGCAATAGCCGCCACTATCCAATGGGAAAGATGCTGCTTAGACACTGGCTTTCCCATGTGCGGATTCGCCCAAGACACAAATAACTGGTCACATTTCCTGAAACTCTGAGTCCTGTCCAAATAAATACGCAGCGCACAGACAGGACACAAAGTATGCAACCGCCTGTGCTCCTCAGAGGCGAAAGACGGGGAATAGAAGGCAGCCAATTCTATTGGGGAGCCAAGAGCTCCTCATTCGGTTCGACAACAGTTCTGAGTTCTGAGTCGGGCGACTCTCCCTCAGCGTTGTACGGCATCTCTCTCTGGGACTAACTGAGCAGCGGTAAGGCCGTCGTCTCCCGGCCTCATCCAGCACCAGGAAACCGATGTCAGAGCTTGATGGAACTAGGTCCGCCCAGCTCGGCCCAGGTATGGCTGGAGACGCCTCTGCGTTAGTCTGTGACGGTAGCGTTTTCGCCCGCCCCACACAGGAGCGGATCTTTTCCGCACAGGCTAACCTGGCGGTTTAGCCGTCGGCGGAGAAGTTTAGTGGGGAACGCAAAACACAGTGGATACACTCGTCGGAGTCAACAGCAGCCTGGGCGTGGGAGAGTCCCAGGCATGCCGCACACTTGGAGCGAGTATCCCAGCTAGCCGTTTTCTTGCCGCACGGGCATGGTTTCCGGCTAGCCCCAGTTGTACTACGCCTTATAAAGGAGGAGTGTCCCTCCCCTACTGACATGAGCGTCATCTGTACCAGCCAATGAGGGCTGGTGCAATGTTATTGAGCTTCTGATGAGGTCAGGCAGGAGGCATTCCTTTGGTGAAACTAATCCTATGAAAGAGAACAGATCTTAGCCTCAATACATTTGAGCACTTCCACTATTACAGTACGTAACAGTAGCCCTATTTTCCAGGTAGAGGTACAGTAGCTCTCCACGAGTGAAAAGACAAAGTAACAAACAAGCAGTTTTTCTGGCTGTGGGCAAGTATATGGCTGAAAGAGTGGCAGGTTTTGGGTCAGAATCCCCACTGAGGTGACAGACTGCATCTCCACTTTTAGAGGAAAGGGGCTGAGAGGAGACAGAAACAAAGAACTCTTCTGACAGCAGCTGTCTATCAACATCACATGCGTTGCCAATGAGTGTGACAAGCCATTGGATTACTACGTAGATATCCCTTGATGTTTCAGCCTTGGGGAGTTCAGCCTTTCCTTGCACTCCCTTGCACAGCCTTCAAATATATTATTTTAGGAATTCCCACACTGGATCTGTTAACTGAGATTACATATAAATCGAGTTCATCAAAAAAAAATCAGATAGTCAAATAATATGAATATAATTCCTGATTATCTATATGTAATACGTTTCAGATCTGGGGATTTTGTCATATCCCTGCCACTTTACTGTGTTGACATTAAATAATTCAATGAAGTATTTCCACAGTATTCAGTCTAGAATAATTTCTATGCACACCTAGTTGCATTTCAACCGGCCTGACCTGATGTTAAATAAACATTGGCATTTATTTATTAAGCACTTGATTTAAAACACTAACTGCCCAGTACAGCTTAATTGGACTTAATAAGACTGTCAAGGAGCTTTCACCTTAAACTCCAAGAAATCTGGACCTCGTCCAGAATGTGGTGATCCAAAGAATACGGGCTAAGAGATTCTACCGAGACAGTAATACTGTAGATAAACTGCTCTGCTGAGGTTCATTAGGAAAATGCTGATGCATACTCCTGTTCAAAATACTCTATCTTACTGACAGGATGTTACGTAAGCTTCAAAAGGTTAAAAGAGGGCGCTTAGGTGGCGTAGCTGGTTAAGCGCTGACCATGTAACCGCAGGGTCCCCGGTTCGATTCCGGCCGGGGACATATCCTGCATGTCATCCCTCCTCTCTCTCTCACCCATCCTTCCTGTCTAAATCTCTACTATATCTGTCAATAAAATGAAAAATATGAGTGGGACTGCCCCACTCAGAAAAAAAACGGTATAAAAAGGTTAAAAGAGAAGCTATTCTGTAGGCTGGCCCTCTATATAAAGTTTAACATTAGAGAAATGGAAAATCTTGTGTGATTGCAAAATGTCAGGCATGGGTCAAATACATACAGTAGGCCTACATTATGTCCAATGCTTTCTGATATGTGATTTTGTTTGCCTGGTACAATGGAATCATTGCAAGTTCCAAATAGTCCTTAAAGTACAAACTCCAAGCAAAATCAAGCATACCTCAAGTACGTTCTAGTGTTTGACCGCCAGGTCAACAGATTACATTTACTTTCACTTGGAATACAAGTAATGTCCTCATTTTCCAAATGCTAAAATCATGGGAAAACGATTTACTCTGAATGTGAAATGCATAGACACACTGTCCGGTATGGACAATAGCTTGGTGACACACAAATGGAACGAACTAGACATACCTGTCATCATACCTGTATTCATACCTGTCTTCATTCAAACCGTACGTCTCTTATGTCTCGACTCCTATGTGAACAAACATGAGGTCCTGAAATACCACTTACTCAGGTGACAGCATCTCTAATTACTCTCCTCCCACTAGTGGCTTTGAAGCACTTAAGCGCTTTCTATACTGCTGAAATGGAAACTCCCTTGATCGCTGCAGGAGATAGAACTTAACGAAGTTTAAACTTAATTTCCCTTTCCCTTCAGAGTGCAGCATGCAGGCTTATATTGATTTGTACGCTCTGCCAACTGTGTGTTGGTGTTATACCATCTGTTTTATCGCAGGGCTTAATGATAAAGTGCTCTCACTATGATCCATAACAGCACACATCACTCCCCCCTGAATATGTCAAATATCAAATCAAAGCAAAGCAAAGGAAACGGTATATAGCATTTTTATACAAACAGGAAATACAATGTGCTTTTCAATGAAAACAAACGACAGAGAATATAACAGGAATTGAGAATATAATATTGATAACTATAATGACTTCTGCAAAGACTATCTATATGAATCACAGTCACAGAAAAATTATTGGATTAGATACGCAATACACTACATACTACATCATTGTATCATCTTGAACCTTGAGAATGTACAGGAACTGTTATCCTAGTCAAATATCCTATTTCAATGGGGAGGACAATGAAGGCTGAAGGTTAAAATGGACGTTGAATTGTATTCAGGGCACGCTGGTGCACGTGTGCACATGAGCTCTCACACGCTCACACGCACACACACACACACACACACACACACACACACACACACACACACACACACACACACCTTCACCTACTTACAGAATCATTGTATAATTGATACTAATTGATACAAGATGAGAAGAACCACCGTAGTTAAATGGACATTTCTCCATGGGCAGACACCCCTTCACTGGGACGGTTGCAGTGGCATGAGTAAGAACCTGTCAAAGCTCTAGTCTGAGCCATTCCTCAAAGTATCCCAGCCATTGTGAACTAGTTTTTTTTTCCAGAGCACAGGATCAAACACCTCAACTAATAAGAGATTTATGACTGAGGGAACACCCTCCCAAAAGAGATTAGAAGTGTCCATGTTGTATACAGTGGGGTGCAAGAATGTGGGCACCCCTGGTTTAAATGTCTGTTACAATTAATCTCAATTAAAAAGTGATTGAAAGCAAACCTGAACACTAAATGCTACAAAATTAAACATGACACCTTTCTGCACATTTTAAAGCAAGGTTTATTTTTATTTTTATTTTTCAGTGAGTTTGTAAATGTTTTTAAATGATATAAAAGGAAAAGAGCCATGTGCAAAAGTTTGGGAACCCTTTTGGATTATTCTTTGTTACCTTTTGAGAAGATGATTACTAAGGCCCAGACCAAGGTGATTTACTCGTTAGTGCTTCAATAAGTCAGGTGAATATAATTCCAGGTTTGAAATATATATTCTGAAGTAACTCCATGCCTTCTAAAGTATCCGACTGCGGTGGCTGTTGTGTCTGGTGTTAAAAACCATGGGTTCCTCTAAACAGTTGTCCAAGGATGTCAGAATCAAGATAGTTCACTCCACCAAGATAGTTCACTCCACCATCAAGGAGAAGGCTACAAAAAACTCTACTCTACTAATTTCCACTGTCAGAAACATCATCAGAAAATGGAAAATAAATGGAACAATTGAAGTCAAGGCAAGATCTGGAAGACCAAGAAAATGTTCAGATTGAATGGCCCGAGATCGGGTGAGAAATGCTCAGAAGAACCCACACATCACTGCAAAAAAGAGTAGCAGACACCGGTCTAGTTGTTTACAGGACAACAATACAGCGTACCTTAAACAACAAAGACCTACATGGCAGAGTTGCCAGAAAGACAACCTCAACACAAAATTATGTGTCTGAAGTATGCAAAAGAAAACCTTGAGAAACCTGAAGCCTATTGGAACAATGTGCTTTGGACTGACAAAACCAAAATTGACATTTTTGGCCACAACCAAAGAAGGTATGTTTGGAGAAAAAAGGGTGAAGCATTTGTAGAGAAGAACACCTTGCCAACTGTTAAGCATGGAGGTGGATCCATTATGCTTTGGGGTTGTGTAGCAGCTGGCTACAGGCAATATTGTACAGGTGGAAGGAAGAATAGATTCCACCAGGACATTCTAATCTAGAGGCTAATGTTCGATGATCAGCCCAGAAATTAAAGTTGAAGAGAGGTTGGGTATTCCAGCAAGACCCGAAGCATACCTCAAAATCAAGAAGAAAAGGCTGAAGAATATTTCTGAGCTCGAGGTGTTCTGCCAGGACGAATGGCGAAACATTCCAAAAACAAGAATTGAAAGACTTTTTAGCTGGCAAGCTGTTATAGTTGCCCAAGGAGGAGTTACAAAGTACAACTTTTTTTACTTTTTCCTTGTTTTATTATTTTGAAACTGTAAAAAGTAAAAAAAAAAAAAAATGTATCTTGCTTTAAAATGTGATGACGTGTCATGTTTAACTTTGTACCATTTAGAGCTTAGGTTTGCTTCTTTTCACTTAGATAATTGTAAAAGGCATTTTGACTAGGGGTGCCCACATTTTTGCACCCCACTGTATAACATGACAACATGATTGCTTACAGAAAAATATACTCATTATTTGAAAAGCCATAGAATAGCAACATCATTTCTTAATAATGGTACATGGTCTTGGAATCCCAAAGTAACTACAACTATTTATAGTACTCTTAATATTTAAATCTAAGCTAAAAACCTTCATGTTTTGCAGCAGTTATGATTCAACACAAACACTTCTATCAATGTATTTTTATTACTATTGTCTTATTAAATGTTTTATCTATTTACTTCTTATATTTGCTTTTATTCATTGTAACTATTTTCTTACTATGCTGCTCTTGCTGTATTTTCAAATAATGTATGTAAAAGCACTTTGAATTGCCCCTGTTGTATGAAATGTGCTATACAAATAAACTTGCCTTGCCTTGCCTTACTCTCACCATGAAGTGTTACCAAATATTGTTTTAAACTTTATTTCAAGAGTTTTGCTACGTCCTCATTCCACCCATTAGTGCATCGCACCTGCCACTGACCTTTCATGACACCCTTTTCTTTAACTTAAGTAAAGTGGTTATCATGTTCTACATTATATTGTTGTTATACTAACAATGGAATGATGATCACTTTACTTACTTTAATGATTTAGGACATAAGAAGTCTATCATAAAGTGGCATGTCAACATGTAACATATACTGTTGTTAAGTATACTGGTATGCACCTGATAGAGTTATAACAGATTAGTTATAGCTTTATGATTAGTTATAACAGATGCTATAAGCCTTTAACTACAGCTAGAAAAGCCTTTAACTACAGCTAGAAATGAAACTAACACGACTGTCCCAATGCATGTGTGGAATGATGCTGTCTTGACATTCAGTGACTTAAGATGCCATGCTGACTTGGACAGGATAAATAACTGCACATTTATTCCCTAATAAACTTCAGATGGTTATGGACATGATAAACAGACTCTACATACTAGTGGTCACATTACTTACTAACACAAGTTAATATTATGTTATATTTGATTCGCTCATGCCTGAATGAAACTCATCCCTGATCCTAGGTTCCAATGGCATGGAATATGATGTTGATGACTCTAGTCTACTAGTGTTTTATATGTGTTGTATATAGTGTTGGACTATACACAGTAACATCAAAGTTAGCTCTATGTGAAAACTTGGTCACCAGTATGTCCTGCTGTGTTAACAGAAATGTTAACACACAAAATTACATTGAGTAAAATAGGAAGAATGAGAATAGTGTATCAATACAAAATAATCAATGTAATAGTTCAAAGAAACATTCACGTTTCACCATAAGTGCTCGCAGGCCTAAACCAAAACTCAAAGAATGTATTTCTGTTTTCTCCTTAAATACCTTTCCAACAGAAAGACCAGCATTACAATGGCATACAAAAACAAAGTGTGTTATCAACAGGCAAGGTACGGTATCCTCAGAAACATATCTGCATATATCTGCATGCCTGCTTCTACGATATCGTCAGAAGCAGGCATGACCATCTGTCGTGCTCCAGGCTAAAAGAGGAGTGCATTGATCATAATTCACACTAGTACCAAGCACATCATGTCTCCTGTCTCCAAGATACCCTACAATGCCATCTTATGTAATGTTATGTTAAGTTACAGTACAGGCCAAAAGTTTGGACACACCTTCTCATTCAATGTGTTTCCTTTATTTTCATGACTATTTACATTGTAGATTCTCACTGAAGGCATCAAAACTATGAATGAACACATGTGGAATGATGTACTTAACAAAAAAGTGTGAAATAACTCTAAATATGTCTTATATTTTAGATTCCTCAAAGTAGCCACCCTTTGCTTTTTTGTTGTTAATAAAATATATATTTTGTTGTTGTTAATAAAATATATAATAATAATATTAGATATATATAATAACATATTATTATTAACACATATTATATTAAATATTATTATTATATATTTTATTAACAACAAAAAAGCAAAGGGTGGCTACTTTGAGGAATCTAAAATATAAGACATATTTAGAGTTATTTCACACTTTATTGTTAAATACATAATTCCGATGTGTTCATTCATAGTTTTGATGCCTTCAGTGAGAATCTACAATGTACCAAATAGTCATGAAAATAAAGGAAACGCATTGAATGAGAAGGTGTGTCCAAACTTTTGGCCTGTACTGTATGCTTATAACAGCTGTTATGACGTACAGTTCAGAACTCAGTATTGGCTCACATTTTTTATTTATTATGATACACAATAAGGTAATATTTTTTTTTATCAATTATTGTAAAAGAAAGCCTCACAACAACATGAACATGCTTTCTGTCTATTTACTGGTCCCAATAAATGAGATGCCAGAGACAGCCAGAGTATGCATGCTGTGCACCATTTGAAGCATGTGGCAGAATACTAAATCATCACGTTGGCATGTTGTCACTGGCTCCGTTTGAAGATGAAGATCAGATACTATAAAGGTCCATGTGACTGTCGTAATGTGCCTACATCCTCTCTAGCATTGAGCTCTCACACAAACTTTACTCTCTTTCACTCACTTCTTGATATGATGACATTGATGTGTCACAGCTGTAGAGGAGTATGGAGTTGCAAACTGCCCGGGTAAACATATATGATTGTGTCTATGTGTCCTTGTTTGGGAGAATCCTCCTGAGAATATGACTACCCTTTGCAACCCTATTATACATTCTCATTTCTGAACATTGCTTCTAATGATTTGTCTTTATCAATACCCCTTCCTCAGGTTGCTATTCATGTCAAGCATTTAACACTAGGACAGCCGTGCCATGTTCACCACTTGTAAATTAGCCTGCCTCCTGCACAGAAAAACTGCAAAATAGCTTTATACTAGCTTATCCTGATGTGATTTAGAAAATGTAAGGATACTGGGTGGTAGAACGCACATTTCTAGGAAAGGTTTGGAAAGGAGGGTCCTGAAATGAGATAGAGGGCAACGGTATACATTTTCTTTTACTCACACTGTTCTAGTGTTACGGCAGCCCCAGAATAAAAAGAGGGTTACCGTTTTGTACCAGGTGGTTTCCTTCATATTCCATGTATGAAAATACTCCCTATTTCATCAGTCACCTGTACTGCATCAGTAGTGATGTTTTTGGGGGGGAAACAGCTTGGATGCTCAATGCAACCACAGTAGAGAAATCATTTCTGAGCTAACTGACAACATTCATGATTTACTGTATGCCATGTGCCTTAAGTGCATCATTTCAGCTTTCATCAAATCTTGGATCTGACTTGCTTAGACTTCCTTATATCAGACATATGTTTGATCATTCTGAAGTCCCCCTAGCTTGTATGGAAGTTTGCAGGAGATAAGCCATAGCAATGCTTGGATAGGAAGGTAACACCTGGAGTGTGTGTGGATCAAAGGCATTGCTCTGTGAAGTATTCAGTCTCTTGGCAATGCGGTCCTGCGGTCCTAATTAGCCCTGCTGGACTGGATGAGGGAACAAGCCACCCTCATCTTTTAATCATTATGAGAAGACGATACTGTATAGCAGTAATCTGTGTGTGGGTGGGTGGGTGGGTGTGTGGGTGGGTGTTTGGCACATTTTGCATTTGCTTGGGGATGTCTATGCAATACCGTTAGTTTTTCAGCAACCAATGCATTCTCCAAATTGAGATTGAGAGGTGTGACACCTATGTGTGACTTATGATTAAAGCTGCATTTCTATTTCCACTTCAGAATCTGAATTCTTTGGACATCTTTAGAATTCTACAGTACCGGTATATTGTCACGATCCAATTATCTGTCATGGTAAGCTAGGTGGGTAAATGGGGGAGTGGCTTGCCTGTTGGTGGGTGTTATTTAATTAAATAGTGTTTATTTCCTACCTGAGAGAAAGAAGTGAGGAGGTGATCGAGAGACATTGAGACGCCATATCGAAGAGACGCATAAGCCATACCCCCGCTACCACCTACCTGGGTGCTGTCATCACCCTGAGCTAGCCTACACACCTGCTACCACCTACCTGGGTGCTGTCATCACCCTGAGCTAGCCTACACACCTGCTACCACCTACCTGGGTGCTGTCATCACCCTGAGCTAGCCTACACACCTGCTACCACCTACCTGGGTGCTGTCATCACCCTGAGCTAGCCTACACACCTGCTACCACCTACCTGGGTGCTGTCATCACCCTGAGCTAGCCTACACACCTGCTACCACCTACCTGGGTGCTGTCATAACCCTGAGCTAGCCTACACACCTGCTACCACCTACCTGGGTGCTGTCATCACCCTGAGCTAGCCTACACACCTGCTACCACCTACCTGGGTGCTGTCATCACCCTGAGCTAGCCTACACACCTGCTACCACCTACCTGGGTGCTGTCATAACCCTGAGCTAGCCTACACACCTGCTACCACCTACCTGGGTGCTGTCATCACCCTGAGCTAGCCTACACACCTGCTACCACCTACCTGGGTGCTGTCATCACCCTGAGCTAGCCTACACACCTGCTACCACCTACCTGGGTGCTGTCATAACCCTGAGCTAGCCTACACACCTGTCTCCGGCCTCGGCCATGTGTGGGGTACATGCAGAGCTGTTGGGTCGTGACAATATTTAGTTGGTCAAATTGCATGTACGAAATCTAGCAAATGAGTGCTTGATGTGCTCTTAGTGTGTGTGTGTGTGAGAGAGAGAGAGAGAGAGAGAGAGAGAGAGAGAGAGAGAGAGTGAGAGAGAGAGAGAGAGAGAGAGAGAGAGAGAGAGAGAGTGTCTCTAAATCAGGTCTTCCTCATTGTTGCTTTGTCAGTATGATCGTGTCTTAGCTGGTACCCACAAACAACTGGCTTTTTAGAAGATAGTTTTTATATAGTTGTCAGAAACCAAAATGCCCCAGGCCAGTAGTTGCCATAGCAACAGGACCGCTGTATAGTCCCCTATCAATGATGTGGTATTGTGCTGCCAAAACATTCACAGTGTACAGTAAAAATAGAACAGTGACAGGGCATCCTCATAAATAATTAACAATCAAGGATTCAACTGGATAACACCATAGAGTAATTCCACTTGCATTACAGTGCAATTCCAATATTTGGATTCAATAGAATTTGATTCAAGTGACTTCCAACTCTAGTGAAAGCTCAGCGAGGAACCAATTTAATTTATAAAAGAAACATCTGATTCAAATGGTTAGGGTTAGGGTTAGGGTAGGGTATGAAATGGTTCTTAACCTATTTTGGGAACAGTTAAATGTGTTTGCAGTGAAATACTTTGTGTGATCTGGATATATAGTGCAATGCCAGCGATGCAGAGAGTTAAAACGCAACTCCCAGCGATGCAGAGAGTTAAAGCGCATAATGAGCCAATTAATTCTTACCATGGCTCTTCAGTTTCACTGGAGCCCAATGGGGCCCGATGGAGGAATAATATATATATATAGTATCTTCTAGAATGATTTTTAACCCTTAAAGTGTCAGTTTAGGATTTCGGATGTTATACCTCATTTTCCACTTGCTTGGAGTGTTGTAGAGTGTTGATGTCATTTCTGGTCAAAGACACATTCTTGAACAACTATTATAATATTATAAGCTATATAGTGCAAGCTATACAGGGCTCAAAAGACCGCTATCTGTTTAACTACGTAAAAACATCTCCACAAGAAATTCTACAGCCATATGTGACACAGTCTGATCATTTTGGTCCGCATGTCGGGAACCAATCAGAATGTTCAGACTTTTCTTTTGTTGTTATGAATCACAAACACAAACTCGCTAGTCAAGCCAAAATACTGCAACGAAATGGATTCGGTGGGTAATCACCACAGCTACCTAGTTAACTAGAACACTACTTTACATTGTTAGCAGGCTCACAAAACAAGCTGTGTTAGTTGACTAGCAATGTGTCACATATTATGTATTGTGGCCTACATCATGCATGTCAATTTTATTTTGTTATATGGTTATTTCCACTATTTCAAGGATAACGGTATATTATTCAAATTGAGAAGACTTCCTGATTTGTAAACCAAAATCCTGAACTGACCCTTTAAACAACACGTCATGAGGGCCGTGGGAGGCCAGGGGATTGATTCAGGAACATATGAAGAGCATAGGGTGAAACGGCTATACGTCACAAATGGGAATCCACACCCCTTGTTTTGTGGAAAGCTGCTGGGTCCTGCCTTTGACACTGTGCACAAATAAATGAAATAAGTATTTATATAAATAAAGTATACATGTGTATATATATTTCTAAAAAGCATATATATCAAGCACGACATTCATATGGGAATTAAACCTCTGTTACTATACAAAAAGTATTTCATAAACAGGAGTCGCTAATGTGTGATGTGTGTAACGTGTGCGAACGATCACTTTAAGAAAGAAAACAGGGTTCTTCTCACTCACATCCGATCATCATCATGGCTACGGCGAAGATCTTCTCTCCGTCAGTGGTGGGGGCGATGTTCCCGAAGCCGATACTGGTGAGGCTGGTCATGGTGAAGTAGAGGGAGGTGATGTAAACTGAGTCCTTGTTAGGCCCGCCCTCCCACTTCCCCGAGCCGCTGGTGTTGAAGTGGTACGGCGTCCCGACCGTCTCGCCCAGCATGAAGAGCCAGCTGTCGGTCCGCACCACGTTGGTGTCCTCGTCTATGACCTCATAGTCTCCGATGCTGTACCTGTTATGTTTAGACGAGAACCACTTCGTATCAAACGTGACACGTTCTAGTGTTTTGGTCCGCAAGCAACCAATCCGCAACCAATCAAAATGTTCTGACTTTTCTTTTGAAACACGTTTGAACTACGTTTCAACATTGTTGAGAATCACAACACAACAACTCGCTAGTCAAGCCAAAATACTGCAACGCAATGGATTCGGTGAGTAATCCCCACTGCTACCTAGTTAACTATAACACTGCTTTACATTGTTAGCAGGCTCCCAAAACAAGCTGTGTTAGTTGACTAGCGATGTGTCAGTGATTTTCAACAACGCGGAAATGTATTCACATTTTTCGAAAGAAAAGTCTGATCATGACATCAGATCTCGATATGAGAACATGTCACAAATGTGCTTGTTGGTAGGATTAAAAAGTTCAGTGCAATCTTTGAGCAAGCAAAGTGAGGGTTTATGGACGAATCCTGAAATTCTGAGAAATTATTCACATGTGTAGGTCGGGCTTAAATTATGCATTGATGTCAATTTGGGTGAAATGTGGGTGAAAAGATATAATAGTACCATATGCATGCCAGCCAGTGGGCAGCTAGGCCGAAGACACACACTAACAGGACCAGGACGGCTGCCCCATACTCAATGTAGTGGTCCAGCTTGCGGGCCACACGGCCCAGACGGAGCAACCGGACCACCTTAAGAGAGCTGAACAGACTGCTGATCCCCTGGGAGAGAGCAAGAGAAAGAGAGGGACAGACAGACAGGAAGATGGGGGGTAAGGGGCGAGACAAAAAAGAGGAGAGAAAGTGGAAGATGCAAAGAGACAGAGATGGGCCGTTGGTTCTTTGAAAACACTGGGCCGGGTCCACTGAGGGCCTGGTCCACTGAGGGTCTGGTTCAGTAAGGGTTTTGCAACAGGTTTGTTTCTTAAAATATTAGATAAAACACTCAAAACATAACTGGAACAGAACACAGGAAACTCCTTCCCTTTCTTAACCTTTATGTTTACCAGATTTCTATGTTTAATTTCCTTTGGGAAGAAAACGGTGCAATTTGTACCCTGGTGCAAACGATGAATGAATCAGGCCCTGAGTTGAGCGTGAAATTTGACAGATGCAATTAATATCGACTGTATTGCAACTGGATCCAGATTGTCGTAACTAACTTGACTACAGTTATAATATATACCATATACTAGTCCAAATGCATTTACCCAGTCCTTTTCCATCTTCGTGTAGGTAGAGTATGTGTGTTTAGCTCATTCATTGCACGCAAAAGGAGAATGAAGACTTTTTACCAGTTCAGTCAAGACTGAAGCTATATTAATCCTAATGTTAACCGGTGAAGTAGTAAACATTAGGATTAATATAGCTTCAGTCTTTTGAGATCCTACAGAAAACCTTGGATTAGTTCCAACATGTGTGTGCATGTTTGTGTGTATACTGTGTGGGCACATACCGAATGTCTGTGTTGGCAGAGTGTGTATTCTTTAGATCATTCTTAATCCTATCCATGTGTTATTATCTCTGCATATGGTAATGTGTAGTCAAGCAGGATTGGCAAGGGCCTCATTAAGCCTGGCCTTACTCCCAATCACAACCTCCTTCTGAATGTGTAACAGAACAAGGGCCCCCAGTCAAATTAATTGATTGATGGTGTCTCTGGGATAAGTCGAAGTAACATTATTTCCATACTGCAAGAATGTACATTTTGAATAGATGCAAAGGGTTGGTTATTATTATTATTGGTTACTATTTTTGACACTTACATTTGTTCATGAACTGCAGGAATGGCCGTTTGTATTTCTTTACCCAACACAACAATATGTTCAATGTAAAAAGAAAAGAAAGTTGATGGCATTCTAATTTCAACAGACTTTCTCACAGTAGTGAGAGTCTCACTGTTGTACTGTTCCTGTCACACCTACGACTTTGATGTTCCTTTGGTGCCAGAACACACCACCATCTGGCCCTGTCTGCAAACTAATAGGATTTGTACTTTGTCTCAATACATACTGGTAACAGTTCCAAATAATTCAATAATCTTAGAAAACCAGCAATTAGTTCATTATCCTACACTGTGCAGGAACAATTATATTCTAAAATGATTAGCAGTAGAAATTGTTTGGTTTGTTTCATTATCTATATATTCTTATTGAATTGGGTCTAAAAGTGAAAAACACAGTAATGGGCATTCTCCAACATTCAGGATGGATTGATTATTTTTTATATCTTTGCTTTGTGAAATAACCTATCATCGCATATATGATATTACTTATTATAAGTGGATAAGTGGCCCCTGCAAATGTACCTGAAAAACATTTCTAAGCTGGTCAACATCCTGTGAATGATTATACAGTAGTTCTATAAAATATCATTGTTTTTATTGACAATGGATGTCATGAAAAGAGATCAATTTAATTTAACACTAACTTAATCCTCTGATTTAATACACAACAGTTGCTAAAACAGGACAACATCACACGCAGACACACATGACAGACCATACATTTATACAGATATGTTTATAGAAATGAATATGAATGAAAAGTGTATGTTTATGTGTTTGGTGTGAGTTCCCAGTTCAGGTATTTACCCTCAATTGCAGGCAGTGGCGGACTCAGGCTGTTTGAAGGGGCGAAAAGAAAAAAAGGGCACCTACTGCACAACATGGGACCCCATCAGTGCACATGGTCGAGTTTAGACCATTGGAAGGGCAGCCAATAGGGCACATCCTCTAATTTCGCCACTCAAAAGGGCACTTCAGTGCGACGTTTTTCAACTGTGGGGGCACATGGTCAAGTTTAGACCATTGGAGGGGCACCAATAGGGCACGTCCTCTCATTCTTGCCACTCAAAAGGGCACTTAAGAGAGACGTTTTTCAACGGTGGGGGCACCAGGAGGGGCGGTCGCCCCCCCTGCCCCCCCCCTGAGTCCGCCAGTGATTGCAGGTATTTCCCCCTCTGTGGGACTTCAGTATGTGTCTGTTTATCTAGTACCCATGTATGAAACTCTATGTTTATCGTTATTATCATATCTGGACTCAAACCAACTGAATAGAACTAAGTTCTAGGATGAAAGGCCTACTTGAGTGACAGCTCGGTGGTTCCAGTTCTTCAGGTCCCATATATAAACACAGGCAGAGGAGGGGCCATGCAAACGGAACAGGGGATGAGGAAGAAAAGAAAGAAGTGAAGTGAGCATGGTCAAACAGAACAGAAGAGATATACATTCAATCAAATAAGAAAAAACATGATGAATTCAAACATGTGCCACTAGAAGAGATAGTAGAAATCATAATTATGTTAAAGAAAAAAACAGCATAACAAAACAATGTGTGACAACAAGATAAAGAGTCAAAGCCACACTGTAAGATGTGCATATTGCCAAAGCGTGGGATACTTGGACACCAGAACAATGATTGATTGACACCAGAACAATGATTGATTGACACCAGAACAATGATTGAAATGATTTCAAGAGATGTTAACATGCAGATAGCACTTTATGTGCTACAATAGCCATTTGAAGCTTTGATTATGTTTGAAGATGTTAACAAAATTATACTACTACTATAACTACAACAAAAACACAAACAATGACGAACGTAATGTTTTGGGCATCATATGGTAAGGCAGTTGTACTAATCTTATTAAGGTGTCAATAATACATTTTTCACCAAAATCAAGGGATGGTTTTCATTATTTTGAAATCATTCTACAGATTGTGCTTTAGGAGACAACAAAATCAGTCTGTTAGTCTTTTTCAGTGATGATGTTTAGCAAATTGCAGATGCATGTTACTACCACATAATGTATGTAATCATAGTGTCAAGAGCTACTATACACATTTATATTGAGCTTTGTAAATGATTTCTATGACATTAGATTTACTCTTTGAATGGGCTCTATTGGGCAGGCTTGTCCCATGTAGAATAGAAAATATGACATGTTTACCAGCAACATCATATTCTTCCCCACTAAAAAAGTGAAAAACTGAAATGTAGAACGTGAGGCTACGTTGATTCAAAATGACATAGAGACAAATGTGTTTCCCTTTTCACTGGTCAGACAGACAGACAGACAGACAGACAGACAGAGCCCTGACTGTGAATGTCCTGGTGTCTGTGAGCTGTCAGCAGTCACTGTGCTGAGACACTGAAAGACTAGAATGGAGCAAATTGCTGGACCTGCAAATATATGGCGCCACTCATGGCCACAGCATTTGACATCGTCCTGTATGACACCAAATGGCCTTCACGAACGAATGGTTCACTAAGTGATGCTCCTGAGCAGTCAGGCTACAAAATGCTTCTACAGCACGTTACATACATGCACACCCTCATGCACGCACACACTATCACGCACGCAGGACTGTTTCCAAACTGGGGATAATCAGACTAAATGACAATTGACAGCAACACTGTGTGTGTGTGTGTGTGTGTGTGTGTGTGTGTGTGTGTGTGTGTGTGCGTGTGTGTGTGTGCGTGTGCGTGTGCGTGTGTGTGCGTGTGTGTGTGTGCATGTAGAGGGTGCAGTGCATGCTAATAGGAAGGTGACCAGAGTAATCAATCGACTTGATAATTAATCTATGTCAGAATCTGTTTAATGAACTATGACCCGCTCCATGGTACAGTGACCCAGGGAAGGAGTTTTGTGTGTTTTAGTGTAGTGTGAAAGTAATTAGGCAAGCTTACACACACACACACACACACACACACACAGGGTACACACACGTACACACATGTACACGCGTACACAGCACAACACTAAAACACTGACAACTAATTTACGTAATGCTCTCCTGTTCCTACGTGCTTGGCTAGCTGTGCTAAAGCTAACTGCAAAACGGGGAGCTCATTTGATCCGCTTCTGTTGCTACCTGCAGAATAGCCGTGATAACGCTGCAACTAACCTCTCCACAGGGAGCTCATTAAAGATGACAGGTACCATGTTTCCCCTGACAAATAATTACTGCAGACGTCAAAACCGCCCAGACAAAACTATCATTTTCTAAAGCTATAAACGAAGAGTAAGGGGGAAAGGGAAAATGAAGAAACAAAAGAAAAAAAAAGGTCACTGCATCAGTGAGACTGACAGTCTCAGAACAACATATGTTGTAAACTCTACCTCAAAGCAACGAAACCACTGACAGCCTTCTACTGGGCTAGTGGCGGATGGATGAAGCCAGTCTCCCAGCCCCATCCTCTATTTCCAGAGATGTTCATACAGTCCTCGAGGGTGCAAGGGGAGCAATTACCCACACAGCGAATCCATATATTCCCTCTTACAAGTTTCAGAGAGGAATGAAAGCCTTAACTTCAAAGGCAAGACTTAGAGAGGAGAGTGAGTGACACAGCTGTAGAGAGGGGAGGTGGCTGTCGTAACGTACATGCACATCTGAGCTCTATAGAGAAAGGTGCAGTGTCTGTCTGCATAGCAGCAAGATCCAAACCAAATCAGAGATCTATCCTCCCAGAGGCTCTATAGATACCTCTAACTACCCTACTTGCCGCACTGTACTTATCACAAACACTATTATGTTTTCCAATTTTCTGAAACTGGCACTAGCCCAGCTAGCTATTTTGACATAGAATTAGGCATAATGTTGCCTAATGGCTCCATATTGCAGAAAACAAAATCGTAACATTTCCAGAGCTCCTTCCTCACCTACTTTGAGCCCCCCTTAAAAATATCGAGTGTCTGATACCCCCCTGGATAAAATGGGTTTTATTCCATGGTGAATGAGTATCGAAGGAAGGAGCTAATGACAAAATCTTTTTTCAAAGAGAATCCCTTTTCTCTCTTATCTTCTAGCGAGCAGCTTTTGGTGGTAAACATTGAAGAGGCACTCAGAGACCGTAAATCCCCAGAGAGGACGGTTACGCATCAACACAACCAGTCCACCGTACTTAGCTCAATATGGAGGCAAAAGACAATTAGATGACAGCAGGTTTATGGGTCTTCAAAGGAGGCCTTAAGTCCAGCAATATAAGACGGTTAACGAGCTGACCTCATGGTGTTCTCAAGATGTGAGAAATTACTGACATGTTTTTTTTTCTTTTCCGTGGGGCAGGTAAGTACACTTAAGTAAGTACACTTACCTGCCCCACTTTACTATCTAGGCATTCACAACTCTTCACAACTATTATAACACATGTAATCATTGTGAATGTCACATCTGACATTACACTTGGAGAGATGATGTCCAAATAAAGAACCTTGATTTTATCAAGGTCAGGTTTAGGTGACATTCATTCACATTTATTATTCACCCAATGCCCAAAGTAAAATGAAATGTATCAAGTGGCCAGTTGATTTGCCCCTTTAATTTAGTGAATAATTCCTTCTTGAATTAAGTGAATATACATTTTAATTGACACTGACACTGACCAAGGTATTTCGAATGCTGTAGAAAGTTTTACTTTTACAGCCTATCTCTAGAGATGTTATGTCAGAGATGAAGAAGGTGGTCATGAAGGATAACACAACACTCAAAGGTGTTATGAAATGTTCATGTCAAATGTTATAAAGTAAACCCCCTTCAAGTAATGTGTTACCCAAATGTGTTGACTGAACTGTAATGGAGAAACAACTGACATGCAAGCTGTAAAAAGAACTGACCTCGTCCACGTTCTCAAAGGCATTGATGACGTCGTAGGGCAGGCAGGACAGCAGGTCGATGACGAACCAGGTCTTCAGGTAGTTCATACGGATCAGTTTGGGGTCGGAGATGACTTCCCCTGCCGGCCCCACGAACGTGGTGTGAAAGTTTAACACTATGTCCACCAGGAAGATGACGTCGACGATGCTGTCCACCACCAGCCAGGTGACGTTGTTCTGCTTGGTCTTGAAGGAGACGTTGTAGGGCACCATGATGGCCGTGTAGAAGGTGAGAATGAGGATCACCCAGTCCCAGGTGGTCTTGAACAGGCAGTAATGGAGGATGATGTGGGGAGGGGTCTTGGGGGTCTCCTGTTTGTACTGGGGCAGGATGTCTGAGCCCAGCTGTAGTACCTGCCAAGGATGATCTCAGTGAGAACTGAACTATATTTGATGACAATCAATGATGACATTTCATGTGTGTGTTTGGAAAAGTACTTCAAGTAACTCTTATGTTAACATCTCACACACACACACACACACACACACACACACACACACACACACACACACACACACACACGTTGTAGCCACATGGGATGACAACAACATTGATACATAACCATAAGCGTACCTCAGCTAACCGGGAGTGTTTGTGGACATTCTCTCCCTTGTGAACTGTGGGCTGCAGCTGCTGTAGTACCCCTCTACTGCTGGTCAGAGCACGGGTCAAACGGGCAAACTTTCCCCAGCCTTTACACAAAACAAAAAAAGCCATTACACACGCATGCGCGGACGCACGTACGCACGCACGCACGCACGCCATTCAGGTTGTCACAGTATTCCAGGCACTGGTTAACACTAGAAGCACCACTGTGGATTCATGGTGACGGTGAGTTAAAAGTAAAATCATATCTTTGCACTCGAATACATTTCAGGACCCTCCTTTTATGACTTTTCCTAGATATGGGCGTTCTACCACCCAGTATCCTTACATTTTAAAAAATCACACCAGGATAAGCCAGTATAAAGCTATTTTGCAGTATTTCTGTGTATTTGCCGCCATCCTTTATTTCTCATTCTTGAACGTCGCAGGGATTGGTAATGGTGCAGTACAATTGACAATGTCGTCGTGAGAGAAGCACATGTGGCATGAAACCCATTTGCAACCCATAAGCTTTATAGTGTGCATCTACGTAGGCCTATATCTTTACATATTTTAATTTGAGTCCAAGGAGGATCAATGAGGGTGTGTATCCGCACGTCACTTTCGAATGCAAGAAATGTTATAAGACTTGATAAAGGCTTCTCTTAGCCGACATGTGCTGAATTCACTGTGTGAATGTCGCAGGGATTATAGTTTATGAATGAATGAGAATGAATGAGAATGTTTATTTTGGTCCCTTATACAATTCATAATACATATATAAAAAATGTACACAGTCACAATGCGTAACACCAGGACCAAAAAGGTGTAGGCTGAAGCCATGGCTTATTGCGCCTACCCTTGTTACATGTATGTTTTTTTCCCCCCCCATGAGTGCATAATCAAAACATTGAAACTTTTCTAAACAAAATTTCACTTACGCATCTTAACAGAAAACTCAAAAGTACCAAACAAAAAAACTGTATTAATGCGCCTACCCTTTTTACATTAGTGCATAATCAAGACATAGAAACATTTATAAACAAAACTTTACTTACGCATGTTAACTAAAAGTTCAAAAATACCAAACAAAAACTATATTTATACCTCTGTTTTATACTTGTTAATCATCTTGTTTTTTAGTAATTTTTAAAATCCTTTTAGTGTACTACACATTTAATTTATATAGGCCTACAATAATTTATAAACTCCCCAACTGAGATTCACACATTTGAATAGAAGCAGAGCAGAGGTACAGTTACAATGGGAGGGGGAGTGGGAGGGAGAGGCAGAGGGGACTCGCTCACACAGTCACAATAAGCAAGAGAGGTGCACTCCTCCCAAATAGACAATGACATTATGATAAATAATGTAAGAACAAAACATGATCACATGATATCATTTGATTTGTTCCATGTTTTAACGAAAATCAAGTTTTAGCTAACAGCTGATGGTTTCCCGACCCATGTGTATCCACATGCCACTTTCGAGCGCAAAGGTTCGATCGTTAGTAGTGGGGTAGTGGTGGTCTAGTGGATAGTGAGTTGGTGGTCTAGTGGTGGTCTAGTGGATAGTGAGTTGGACTTGTGATCGGAAGGTTGTGAGTTCAAATCCCGCCTGAAACCACACCACTACTAGTGTGCCCTTGAGTAAGGCACTTAGCCCTCAGTTACTCCAGGGGGACTGTCCCTGTAATTCGTAATTGTAAGTCGCTTTGGATTAAAAGCGTCTGCTAAATGGCAAAATTAAATTAAAATTAAAAATGTATTATTAAAATTAATTATAATTAATAAATTATCGTTACCATTCAAATTGATTGGTGATAGCTATTCCAACACCTCCCCAGTACATCATTTAGCATTTGAATAGAATGCCGAGCTCTGAAGGCTGCAGGGCGTGGGGAGTGGGGTGGCTGTAGCCTATTCTGCCCACTTAAGTCCAGATGTTCATGGACATGGACAAATAGAGATAAAAAAAGCTATCAAAAAGCTATCAAAAAGACATTTAATTGCACACAGCTACACTTTGACCAGTGAAGACCTGCTTGTAAACAGAGAACGCAATGCCTAATTTACATATAATAACAACAGGAACAAAACATGTTCTTGAACATTCGTCAAGAATGAAAGAATGAAGGCTGTATTACAATAAACATTAGAATAAACGCACAGTAACTATAAAGCGCATATTGCATTGTGCAGCACTCTCGCTCAGGAACATATGAACATATTGATTATAGTTAACCCATACTGCATGAGTCGTTGTATTATTCCCTTCTCACGAAATACAGTAGCCTACGTCCCTGTATTTGAGTGATAGCTGTAGCCTGCGCGTGGGGCAGGATCACGCAAATGGAATAGAATGTAACATTTGAATAGAATGCCTTTGCTGAGAGCGGGCGTCACATGGTACCTTTAGCTAAGCGAAAGAGCATGATGAACATTTCCCCCGCTGTGACACCGAATCCATCTTGAATGCAATCAAAAAGCTATCAAAAAGACATTTCACTGCACACAGCAACTTTGACCAGTGAAAACCTGACACCCTGGACTCCTTCAAACTAGCCCTCAAAACTCATCTGTTCTCCAAGGCCTTTGGCCCCTAGTCATTGTTTCAGTTTTGTTTTGTTTATTTTCTGTTTTGTCTGTCCGATCATTCCCCTGTAAAGCGTCCTTGGGCTTTTTGAAAGGCGTTATATAAATTAAAGTTATTATTATTATTTATTATTAATAGCTGTATTTCCATAAAATGACAAGTGAATTTTAAGCAACTTTTTCAATGTTCACAAAACGAAAATGCAAATCATGAGAGAGTTGAGATGAGAGTTGAGTGCACCTCATCCACTGACTCTCAATACCGCGGCCCCCCACAGGGCTGTCTGCTCAGTCCCCTGTTGTTCACCCACGACTGTGTTGTCATGCACAGCTCCAACAACATCATCAAGTTGACTTATTATGACAGCACCATGGTGGGTCTGATCTCCAACAATAACGAGGTAGCCTATAGGGATGAGATTAATATCCTGGCAGGAGGCTGCCTACAAGTCCTTGCCTGTTCTATCCTGTGGATTATCAAGTAAAGCGGCCATTTTGCCTTTCAACTTCATTCTTTCATCTAGTCTCCTCCCTGCTCCTAGACTTACACAATCTTCAGAAAGCATCCGTGATAGAAAATAGATCCTAATTTGTGATTCATGCTTTCTATGGGACTGCTACTTATGTTGCAAAACCAGGAAAACTCAATATATTGTGCATTGTTTAGTTACTGTTGTTTGAAGTCACTTTTAAAACGAGTTATAGGCACTGTTAAGTTTGCACAGTTGTGGGTCAAGCACTCATTTTGTTTCATGTGAAATGTGAGTTACTCAGCTGGCTGGATCACTGAACAATCTATGCTAGTTTTCGTGTACAATTCCAAACTAAATAAGGGCTGCAAATTCAACTATCAGAGTCCTTTGCTAGTTTAAAAGTCATGTAACTAAGAAATTCGCTGGAGAGAAAAACATGAAAAATGTTACAAATGTTACAAATGTTACAAATGTAGTAACCAAGGTAACGCTATCACAGCATATTTTAGCCAGCCTACTTTTTGATCTATCCCATGACTGCTTGCGAGATATCAGACAGATCAGTGTAGACAAAATCGTATTTTATCATATTCGTAAGATAATGCATCTTTTGTGGACACTCACCTTTGGTGGAGTCATCTTCGATAGGCTGTTTAAAGGCTGTGATGTCACTAAATGTGCATAGAAACAGCACCACTTTCTCCTGTTCATTGCGTATGGGAGCAATTTTCACAAAGAACCACACAGGTGTCCCTGGGACCAGAGAAGCGGTATGTTAAACACCCCCAAAATGATATTGAACAGTTACATTTAAATAAAAACACATCACTGCTTGACCACTGAAACAGACTTGGTACTCTTTGGTTCCATCTAGTTATCACTGATGTTTAATTAATTGACGTAATATCAGAAAGTACCCTTGTGACTAAATATTAATAAGTAATAAGTAAATACTAAGCCATCACTCAAATAAGTTAGAGTTTGAATTAAATTATACAGTATGTATCAGCAGCTACATGATGGATCTCTCTCTGTCATGATCGATCAACTAAGTCAACACCAGTGGAACCAGTAAAGTAAAGTGCCACAAAGACTCATTTAACTGGAAACCAATCATGACACTACCACGGTTTTCTAATTGTCAGCACATGGCAGAAAAATATTCCAAGCAGCTTGTACACATTCATTTGAGACATTTGCCTGATTCGAGGCCTTACTGTTATGATACTTACTGTTCTTCTTGTACATGAGTATTTCAAATGAATTCATCTCATAGTTCTCGAACGTGAGCCGCACTTTCTCACTCGTCTCCTTGTCTGTGAGCTCCCCGTACATGAAGCTGGAAAACACAAAGTAAATGGTAAATGGACTGCACTTATATAGCGTCTTTTTTGCTGCTCCAAAGCGCTTTACCACGGCCTCTCATTCACCCATTCACACACACACATTCACACACCAATGGCGGCAAGCTACCATGCAAGGCGCTGGCCCGCTCACTGGGAGCAATTTTGGGGTTCAGTGTCTTGCCCAAGGACACTTCGACATGTGGCCAGCTAGGGCTCGAACCGCAGATCTGCCGACCATGTGATCATTAGGCGGTGACTCTACCTCCTGCACCATAACCGCCCACAAAGCAAATAATAATATTCTCCTTTTGATGTCCCTGTCATAAAAGGACAAGTACTTCAGTAGATAACTTAGCAGGTAGAGCAGATATAGTTAGAGTGCATGTCTAAACCAATTGAAGTGTTCTCAGGAACAGTGGTTTGAACACTAGTCCCATGGAGGTCCATGTGAGACACTCTGACTTTTCCTTAAATGTCTGGGATTTCTTTTGCCATAATAGTGTTGTTACAATAAAAAAAATCACACATAGTAAAACAACCTTGAAGCATTTCCATCATAACTACAGCTTATTTTGATAACCAGCTATCTCGTGTCACCAACACGGCTGCTCCCACCATATGTGACACATTCTAATGCTTTGGTCCTCATATCTGGATCAGACTTTTCTTTAGAAAAATGTGAACACATTTTCCCGTTGTTGAAAATCAATGACACATCGCTAGTCAACTAACACAGCTTGTTTTGTGAGCATGCTAACAATGTAAAGTAGTGTTATATAGTTAACTAGGTAGCAGTGGGGATTGCTCACCGAATCCATTGCATTGCAGTATTTTGGCTAAACTAGCGCGTTTGTGTTGTGATTCTCAACAATGTTGAAACGGAGTTCCGTGTTTCAAAAGAAAAAGACTAGAACGTGTCACATATGTTTTACCCTCATCATGGTGAATTGAAACAGATTTTTACCCATTGGGTTGAAATGTGTTTACCCATTGAAATGGGGTTGAAATGGGTTTACCCCTTTCAACCGTAATGGTGATATCAGCAACATAGACCAATAGACAATAACCATTATTTGCATGATCAAAGTGATTACATGTCAATAGAAGCCTGCGCAGAAGACGAGACAACGTTATGTCGACTCTGTAACTCCGGGTACCCTGACTAACGAGGGCCTGGAGCTTCTAGTGTTAAGAGCATGCTTGTGCTTGATCTTGATCTCAATCGCAACGTACGCCAATGTGTGAGTGAGTCAATGAGTGAGCAAAACAATTCACTCACCACCCAAAACATTTTGTCATGTGGTGATCACTGAACTGCCGTGCTTGTGCACCTGTGGATTAAATCGCTAGCACTCTTGCTTGGGTGAATCCTAAACATATCTGAAGTCACTCCCTCCCCTACAGTATCTAATCTCTCCCCTGGACTCTACCAACACTTCCGTTGAAAACACATTGTCACCACGTTAGAGGTTTGTCCCCGTGGGCCGCATGGGCTGTCAGGCAGTGAGACGGTTGACGGAGACAGAGATGACAGCTTGTCAGGGGACTCTTCCGTCCCTCGGTCTCATGTTGATTTAATATCAAATTGTCAAATCCCTAATCCACCATGATTACACAAGCACGGGTGTGACGTGGAGACAGGTCCGTTGTTCAATCGTAGCAGATTTGCACTTTTTTGCACTGCACTGTCAGATATGCATTTGATTTGCACCACAACATACCCCGATTGACACTTTTGGAAAAACAGCAGTGCAGAATTTTATGCTGATACTCTATGCTGTTGTCAGATATAATTTGCACATCTGTGGATGCAGAAAAGCCACTATCTCAAATGATCAATTTATTGTTTGATGCAATGCTTCATACGTCTAAATTGCAGTTTCATAATGTTCCAAAGCTTTTGTAATGGCGGTATCCTCCCAACCCCATCAGTACTAATAAAGCTGCTTGTTACACCAACCCGAAGGAACAGTCTGATCTGGCATGTCTAAAAATAACACTAGAGTGTGCTTATTACTGTGAAATACAGGGTTATTCTAATGAGACTGTAAGTATGTCTTTTGGTGCTGTGAGGACGGAATAAGTCCCTTTTGACAGGAACACACCGAGCTCTGACAGGGCATCTCCCTCCTAGCCGGTGCTGTAGCTTGCTAGACTGATGATTTCCCAGCTACCAAGATGTGATTACCTGTATGCTATAGAAGTACCGTATATGTGGAAAGCAATCAGTTGATTCCAAGTACATTCCAGTCTTCCAGGCTGATTTCACAGACCCAGATTAAGCCTACCGATAGGCTCATGTTCAGTAGACGCTTTTTATCAAATTTTTATCAGATTTACCACACAAGGCCATGACATGCCCTGGAGAAGACAGCCTCCTTTCTATGCTGCTATCTGCAGTCAGATATTTTAGCAAGTGCAACATGGTATGATAGGCTATGCGATATTCTATGATAAGATGTAGAGTACACAGACTATTGTCAGCTTTTGCCTCTGAAACCATTCAAAATGATCCAGAAGTGCAAAAAATGTTTATGTATACACTGTACACATCAAGTCATCTGTAACACTTGTTTTCACTTGTCTTTCAATTATTAACTGTATTTAAGCCACTGTTAGCCATTCATAAGCATTAACACATGACAGGGGATACATTAACAGCCGATACTCGTGACGTTACAATTATAATGTTCTATCTCCATTTTTGTCAAAATTGTGTTTTTTACATAACCTGATCCATTAGGTGTTTATTAATGCCTGTGTGGTGTTATTTTTAAAATGTTGACATTTTTGAGTTAGTAATTCATAAAATACAAAGGTTCCATCTCACAAAACATAATGGAATGTAAAAACTTTGACGCTCAATATCTCTGAACTACCCTAAACGGAGATATAACCTTATAATTCCAAGCTCACGATCTGTAGACTTCTGGAAGAGACTGCATGTTGAGTGTGTTACTGCCAGAAGTGTGCAGATATCAGCTGCACACCCTGGAGTGTGTTAATGTGTTTATAACATCAGATCCCACCATTGTTTTGCAAGGATTTCCCCCTTGATTCTTCAAAAGATCTGAAGAGTGTGGATATTCTTGTTCTGCACAGCTTGACACCTTTGAATTCTGCAGAGTTAATATTCTACGTAATTATAGTTTGCTCAAAATGCTCCTACATATAGGCTGTAATAACCCCTAACTTTGTGACAGGCATATTCGGCTATAGTTGCTTGCTAAAAACATTGTCTCTAGCAACCAGGTAGTCCATAAATATGTCTTCCTGGAGTTCACAACTTCGCTTCTTCTGATGTGTGGATCCTTCCAGTTAAAGTATAACATGTCTAGCCTAGAATAAAAATTACAAGTTTAATATGCCAACATATGAATACTATTACTTTTTCCCATTTAACCAACTAGTTAGTCAGTTGCATTCATTGTAAAGAAGTAACCTTTCGTGGGAAAGAAAGGTAGCTAGCTATAACAGCCAGATAGCATCCTCCTCTATACAGTCCTATGGATGGATAGATTCGGATACAAGCCACATTATGTATTAAAATCCTTCTTTCACAATATCAGACCAACAGTCTTATGAGCGTTAACTAGAGAATGACTGAACAGCGTTGTTGTCGCAAAAACCTTCATGGCATGCCATGATGGCAGCTGCATAAACTTGAATAGTCCCCGCCGCTAGCCCTTTGTCAAACAGTGACTGCAAGAAGCAGAGGAACGTTTTCGACCCAGCAACAGACTGGGTCAACGTCTCGGTCCTCACACCGTTGTATAAACATCCGCCAACGTGATGCATATCCCTTTGCAGTGGATTGCGCGCACGCTGATGGTCTGAATGACAGTGTCTAATAGAACCCTGCACCCTAAAAGGCTCCACTCAATAACCAAGCCATGAGAGGGCCCCCCATCACCGGTGGTCCTTTCACCAAACCTCTGGCTTGGGAGAGCCTCATCCTGTTGATGAGGTATGGGCCATGGGCCCTCTACCAACATCTCCATCAGCTCCGTAAACCATGGGGCTCTGGTGGCGGTCAGGGGCTATAAGAATTAACTCCAGCCTCTCAAATCTCACTCGTGCCAATAGTGGGAGGATAGGTGTCTGGGGTGGAAATGCACATAGCAGGACCCTTGGCCAACGGGTGATGTGCGAAGGCATTGACCCCCCAATGGCGGCTTGTCCTGCTCGTGTGGAGAGATCCAAAGGCGACACTGATCATCGGTCCATGATGCAAACAGATCCATTTCCTGCTCGCCTGAACTGCGCCCAAATCAGAGAGACAATGGAGGGTTCTGGAAGAGCTGTACAACACACGCTGTCTCAGGAAGGCCTCCAAGATCTCCAGGGACCCAACCCACCCTGGGTACGAACACTTTACCCGGCTGCCCTCGAAAAGGCGGTACAGGACCATGGCCGCAAGGACAAACAGACTGAAGAACAGCTTCTACCCCAGGGCCATCCAGGCCCTGAACACAGCAAAGACCTAGGTTCTGGGCCCTGGACAGTCTGGACGGATTGATGGCAGCTGCTGGACTGAAAAAATCAGGTGTAGTGCTGAGGCACAAATATGTACATTTCAAGCCTGCAAACTGCGACACTTTAAATGAATGTGCAATAACACTATGTGCAATATGACAACCCTAGTCGTCTATCTGTACAGTATAGTATAGTGGATAGTGTACATAGCCTTTATTTATGTAAACCAGCTCCTTCCCTTCTTGTGTTTTTTTTAAAGTTTTTTTTTCTTTCCTAACACCAGGGGAGCCACCCCTCCTAAATTTCGTTGTTTGGTACCTGTACTATAGCAATGACAATAAAGACCATTCATTCATTAATTCATTCATTCATTCATAAGGCTCCAATCGTCCTCTCTCGGGCCTCCCTGTGACATCAGATCTGCTCCTTCGTTGAGCAGGCCTGGGATGTGGAGAGCTTTCAGTGAGCTCAGGTGTGGGACAGGCCCACAACCACACTTCTGTTGCTAAAATGCATATCCGCCCTCAGTGGTTCTAGCGCTGCTTGCATGCATTTGGAGAAGGCCCGAGGAGAAAGCGCAAAGTACTCGAAAGGCATGTACGTGTACATTTCCCCTGGAAGGCAAACCACAGAACTTTTCTGTGCCTTTCTGCCATTGGCACATGCAAATACACGTCCTTCAGATGCTATGCTGACTCTGTAGTCACCCTGCTGTATACATGACAGGAGGTGTCTTGTTGTCAACATTCGAAAGCAGTGTCTCACCACACTCTCGTTGAGGATTCTCAAGTCCAGTACGGTCTTATTCCCCCCGTTTTCTGTGGAACAAGGAAATAAGGGGAGTACAAGCCCATGTCCCACTGATGTCTGGGGACTAGAACCACGGCGCCCTTTGCCAGCAGATTCAGCAATCTCCTCCCGGAGTACGTAAGCATGTCTTCACCGGAGAGGGCAAAACAGTCTCTTTCACTTCCCTGAAGGAGGGAGGAGGAGGCTGAATGAACTGTAATGCATATCCCCTTCTCAACGCCTCTGTCTAGCCAGCCTGACAGAGCGCATGTCCTCTCTCGCCACTCTCCGTAATGCAAAGAAAGTGGCCGAGCTGCCGGTTGCGGCGCAGCTGACAGGAAATTCTTGAGAGAAATTCCCTGACCCCGGCCACTGCTGCGCACAGAGACGGTGGAACAGCTCAAGGCGAACAGCTCTCTTCAAAAGGGATGGGTCTCCTGACACAGTGATGGCTTGGCAACAGAGGCATTCGCTGCATCAGGCTCATGTCTGACAGGCAGAGAGCCGGCCACACACTGATAAGATGGGCCAGCCTCTGCTAGACATGGGGTGGTTGTTGGTATTAAAACCGACATACCATGGGGTGCTTAGGTGGTGTAGCGGGTTAAGCGTTGACCATGTAACCGCAGGGTCCCCGGTTCGATTCCGGCCGGGGACATATCCTGCATGTCATCCCTCCTCTCTCTCTCACCCATCCTTCCTGTCTAAATCTCTACTGTATCTGTCAATAAAATGAAAAATATGAGTGGGACTGCCCCACTCAGAAAAAAATTAAAACCGACATACCTAGCCGCTTCCTTGAGCATGCTTCGAGCATGTTCAAGAGTGAGACACTCTGTCTGTGTCAGGGCAGGGGTAATGCACATGGGAAGGATGGAATTATCTGCCTTTCTCGTAAGAGAGTAAATGGGGATCTGTGTCCCTCTTTTACCTCTTTATGAGGAACAGTAAATGAAAAAGAGAAAGGGGGCAGGGTCGTTTTGGACCCCACCGCCAGTCATTCCCTCTTTTTCTTCTTCGCACTCCCTCCTCCACGCCAGCAGGGCCGGCCCAAGATATAAGCAGACTAATAAGCGGCCGCTTAGGGCCACAAACACTAGAGCCACACTTAAAAATATATATATAGAGAGAGATTATTTTTTTTTTTGGACTGATGTTGGATGGTGGTGAAAAGATGGATAGCTATAGTTTCTACAGTAGCCTGTTGTTTTGTTGTTAACATAGTTAACCATTTTAAAGTGTTCACTTTGTTTATTTGGATTTTTTTGCTTTCATATTGATTGTTCATTGCAATCATTTGACGGGAAGATCATTCTGTTGTTTTTCATTTTCTTTTTAAGTTATTTTGTCTGAGTGAGGCAGTTCCACTCATATTTTTCTTTTTATTGACAGAGACAGTAGAGATTTTGACAGGAAGGATGGGTGAAAGAGAGAGAAGGGATGACATGCAGGATATGTTCACGGCCAGAATCGAACCGGGAACTCTGCGGTTACATGGTCAACGCTTAACCGGATACACCACCTAAGAGCCCCTCAGTTTTTCATTTTAATGTACTTCTTCATCCATGGGCATCATAGCTATTATATGACCCACTTTCAAAAAATGATTAGTTTAGTAATAACAAGTCTCCCTCACTTTTACCATGTAAAAAATCAGTCATCGTCATCATCATCATAATCATCATCATCATCATCATCGGTCTATCCATTCTGCGCTCTTTTCAGAGCACTGTGTCAGTGCTTCATTGTCAAATCCATTCCCCTTGCTTATTGACAGAATGCCCAAATCAATGAAATTCCAAACCACATTTTCACTGCTACCTTGCACCCAGGTAGATTTTCACACAGCACGTAGGCACACACATACACACCAGCGTGCCACTAAGCTTAGCTAGTCAGTGATGCCAAGATGCCAGGTAGCTGAGTTAAAGTGGGTTACACTGTCACCACAAAATGTTCAGGAAATTGTTAACTTACCAAAAATCAAAACTTGGCATTTAACTAAATGTTTGTATTTTGTCTGCCTGCTGCTTATAGCCTTCTTGTTTTTGTTAGAAAGTCTCTACACTGACTGACAGCAGCCTTGCTGTTCGGTTAGCTAACATTAAGTTTAACATTAGCAAAGAGGAGGAGGGAGGCTAGTTTTACTGTAGAGTAGACTGGTCTGGGTGACTGTGGCGCAGGAGGTAGAGCCGGTGTCTAATGATTGCAAGGTCGGCAGATCGGTGGTTCAAACCCCGGCTCTATAAAAGTCAGTTAATTTACTATTTGGTCTACTCTGTTAAACATTTTCTGGGGGAGAACCCCCAGACACCGCTTTCATTGTCCCACGCCCTTGTACATCATACAGTATTAAGCTATGATGGGGGACCAAAGTCAAAGAGCTTATCTAGGGAAGTAAACAATCTGGTGGACTGGTAAACACATGTGTGGTAGCACGACACTATTTGCTCAGTGTGGCCAGAGATAGAAAGTAGAAAGCCACTGTACCTGCAGGTGCTGCTCTTCTGCATGACTTCTGCCCTGTGGTAACCAGACAGCTTGCAAAAGCCATCGTTGCTGTAGACGATGGGCCAGTCCACGATCTGAGCGTTTCCCAGAACAAAATTGGTATCTGTCAAAGAATAGGAACAAAAAGAGAATAAAGCAACACACTTGGCATCTTAAGTTTACCCACTCTTGGTATTTGCACATTATGAGAGGTGGGGGTGGGATTGGGAGTGTCGGGTTGAAGTCAATTCCATGTTAATTCAGTGAAATCAAAGATAAACTAAAATTACAATTCACAAATTGAAAAAAGAAATCACACTGGGAAATAATAATAGGCACATGTTCAAATTTGTGAGTTGAATTTCAACGACTTCCTGAACTTAAATGGTGTTGACACCAGCCCTGGGGGCGACAGTCATCTCACAATGGAAGCCACTGCACTGTGACAACAGAAGAAGGAAAGCAGCAGAGTCCTTCACATACGGGTACTTGACTCAGTCTCAGCTTACCCTGGATGCTGAGTAAGCACTGCATGTGGGGAGGGTTATAGAAGTATCACTTGAAGGGGTACACATAAGACTGTCATAATGCCAAAAAAAGGCATTAAATGGCACCAGGGCACCATTTTGACAACACAAAGGAAAGGATACTAATTAGTATCAAAAGAGATCCTATTACTCCCAAACCTTGCAACTGTATTTGAAACCTCTTATTTGACAACCTTCATGAGAAGGTCGCATAGTATGCTGGATTCAATCAGATTATTTCGAGGTGCAGATAGGCAATGCACACAATACATGGCACTTGTTTTGAAGTAAGAGCCAAGTTGAGTATTTGAAGGCATATGGTCTTACTTGGCAGCTGTGCCACTCTGTCAAATTAGCACTGTCAAATTGTCCCCTGGTTTTATTAGCATAGCACTTATGATTAAGGGCTGAATTTACAAAATCATTCTCATAAAGAATGCATTCCTCTGTGATAACTTTAACGATTGTTATATGTTAACAAATGTTATTAAATTGTAAAATGAAGTGAAGTTTTTTTTCTAAACAAGGTTTCAAAAAATATTACATAATGTAATACCCCTTCAGATTCCTGGCTGGTGAAATTCAAACACGCCAAAGAAACGTCTGTCTCAGTCACAGATTTACTTAAAGGATGGTTCGATATTTTAAAGACTTGTACACTGTGTGTATTTCCTGGTACTGGCACTGTTGTGGAACAATCCCAAGTGTTTTTTTTACGTGTAAATATTTGTGCTATTGACATTTCCCTCCTTTAGAGTTTCTAAATGGACATTTGCCTACTCTATAGAACAGGAGGCTATACAGTACTTGCCCTAAAAGCTTCCATTTGAGTGAGCCGAGTGCGGCCAGCAGCAGCTATAATCACCAAATATCAAATATATGTACATACTGTAAGTGTAAAACATACATCTGGATAGTTCTACAACCGTGCCAATACCAGGAAAACCTGGTACAAGATGAACAATAGTGAACCATCTCTTACGTACTTACTTACTACACTGCTGTGCTGACAAAAGTGTTTCTATGCAGCTACATAAGCAGTGACACACATCATATTTGTATGAATAACAGGCTCGTTGTAAAATCCAACAATACATGACCTAATATGATGGGGATCAAATGAAGCTTTGATCTGTTCGCAAACAATTGACCTAGTGAACCTACTCAGCTACAAAGTGAAGACAACCATGACCTGCAGGTTCAATTCAAGAGGGCTCACTGCATGCCCACAATTAAACAGAACATGTTTGATTGAGGATTGGAGTTCCACCACATTTCGTACCAGAGAGATGATATAGTGTGATCCAATTATCACATCAAACCCCAAAGTCAATCTGGATAGAATACTTAGTGACAGCACACAACGGAGACATACATTCCAAGCTATACATTGCTAATGTGTGGTGCTGTACACAGCCTGGGTCAATCTGACCCGCTATACTATGTATTCTGCATGTTGTAGGTGAATGAGACACTCAAATCATCTGAAACACACGCACATGCTCACACACACACACACACACACACACACACACACAGACATGCACACCTGCCCGCATACGCATACCGGCCCACACACACACACACACACACACACACACACACACACACACACACACACACACACACACACACACACACACACACGCACACACACACACACACACACACCTCTTGAAAGTAGGTTGGCTCTCATACATGTAGACCCCCATTAAGATTTAATGGAATCCTTTAAAAACGTATCATCAGTTCCCTCAAGTATTGCAGCTGTAAACATCTGGGGTGCTTACACACACACACACACACACACACACACACACACACACACACACACACACATACACGCACAGGAAACAACAGGGAGTGCCTATAATAAAGATATATTTTTAATATTAAGTCAAGGAGAGTTGTTGGGAACTAAACACTGCGTTGCATTGTTCCATCCATTACGTTTTATGAAGGATGAGCTTGCCATATACTACACTATACTAGTGTCCTCAAAAAGAAAAAATAGAATGGGAAAAAAAATGAAAATACACAAACCACATACGCTACTACCCTCGAAATGAAGACAAGTATAACACTATTGATACAAACACAACCACAGTATGAAAGTGTAGAAGGAAGTTCCATGCCAATAATTGTTATTTCACAAGGTTATAACGATGAAGCTGTTGCAGCTGAGTAGCTAAGCATTATTCAATGTCCCTAACCATTCCAAATATTTTTGACGTGTGTGTTGTGGGTGGGTGAAACAGATGAAGGATATGTTAGAAGTTGATTAAGTGCTTTGTAAATTAACAGCAATTGGAATAGAACAACGTACATAGTTCTGTACAAACAGGTAGAGAGGGAGATCAGAGAGAACACATATAAGCATCACTCTGAAGCTGGGAGGATACCTGTCTGTCTATGTGATAATGTCCAAACTGAAAAGTTAAAACAGAAAAATGGTTAAGTTAAAACAGAAAAGGTAACAGAGACAAACCTGTTTAAACAAATGGTTGTTTCATTGAGTGATTTGGTTGCTGCTTTGCAACCAACATTTCACATGATGACATGTTGAGATTATATTAGACTGAAAGAGATAGTTCAATCTAAAATGACATTTCTGTGATAAGCCACATACCTTCACAGCAGTCCATACAAGAATAAACATTTTAAATCCTGTTCTTTTAGCACCTTACGCTTCTACATTTTCCAATATAATGGATGTGGAAAATGTTGATCACAGATTTTGTGGTTGTTGGTTGAACTATCTCTTTGAAGGATATCATGTGTAGGCTAACTGCAAAATTCATACAACACAATTGAGATTGAGCAGATATAGGTATGACCTTGTCTCAATCCATCATACGTGTGCACTCATCCACCCCACATCTTCAATGAATCTGTTCTGTCCACACATAAATGCAAATAATCCATTCATTCCTATGATGATGGTCTCTTGGTAACAAGGTCCTTAATCGGTTGAAAGTGTTCATTCATCTGATGGTCTCTGGGCTACTACTAAATCCATTAACCGAAGAATGATTAAGCACAAACATAGAATTAACAACTTTACTGTACATCTCTCCTCGACCAAACCTATGCATTAGTTTAGAAAGACGTATTGATAATTAGAGTTGTGCAAAATAAATCATAATAAATGTTAATAAATTATGTAAATAAAAGTTGATGCATTGATATCAGATACTGTAATGGCTCATGGATCAAATACATGTCATGATGTAATTGGAGTAAAGGACTTACTTGAATTGAGTCCAATCTTATCTCGAGTTAATAGCTACAATCTATCAATTTCACGAACAGTGAATTAGCCTATTAAAACCACCCCGTGAGATCACATAAAATCGGTGCTATACTTATAGTGACAATCATCGTTTGATAATTTACATTCTTATACTGGCAATACGTTCACCAGTAGCTACTGAGACAATTATCTCAAAAGTTTCCAAAGTGATTGCCTGTCATTAAGAGAATAATGTAGGTCAATACAGAAGGTGTATTATGGAACGCTATAGTTGAGTAATATAAGAGGGATCAGGGATGTCTAGAGCGCAGTGAAGCTCAATGCAGAGACGCTCAGACGGTCTATCTCTATCCTCTGAAAACATGTATTGGCTCTATCCTATGAAACAAATAAAGCAGCATGCTATTTGTGGAACCATCTTAATCTAATTCCACAAGCTTTCTAACCAGTTTATGAATTGAAACTGTTTACATTTGTGTATAAGGGTTCATACATTTCCCAGATGATCCCATTTCGAAATACGAATGGAATTTCCCCTTGTAAATATAGAAAATAATATTAACTTAGCCTATACAATGTTTATGATTGGCTACCATGCAAGCCACTGAGTTCTCCACGTTCAATGTCGTTACAGTGTGTGTATTTCAACAGACCTACAACTGATTTCAACGAGATGGGAAAATAAGTTAATTGTCGTTATCTTACTTTTTTTTTATCGCGGTTTCGTTAAATAGCCTATATTTTCACAGATTAGTGACCCTCGCATTCCTATGCGTTAGATATGCTTCATGTCATTATATATATATATATATATATGATATATAATAGCCTATATATATATATATAATCATGAAAGTTAATGCGAAACTCCTCTATAAGTATTCCCATACATTATTATAAGAGGCTAATCCTTACCGTTAGACCGTCTGACAATATTCTCTAAGAAAGTGTTCTGAGGGGCTACAAGTCCTCTGCGTCCTCCGGCCATCCTGGCTCGTCATTCAGCAGTCCTCCGTGGGTGGGACCACTCGGTAAGGCTTGGATGCTGTAACTATCCGCAGAGCGATTAGGCTACTCCTGACAGCTGTCTTCATGGTCTCCTCTCTCCGTACTGAGATTAGGCTGAGGGTTCACCCAGCAGACTTCTCTCTCCACCTGCAAACGGTGATCCCTCTGTTGAGCGGTGGCCAGGACGTGTGATGCGCTCTGCACTCCGCATCCAGGTTCTCTCCTCCTCCGCTTGAGCGCCTGTGTGACTGGTACCCACATTCTATCTGAACGCTCCTCGTGACACGAGCTCCCTCTGTCGGTGTCACATCGGTATTACGTCGTGAAATAAAATAGCACACGAAGCAATCAATTCTTCCTCTCAAACCAAACGCGTCTGAATTATGAGACATAAAATTGCTTCTGTGCCGTTTAGTAAAATTGTCTTTAGCTGCAATTATCAACTAGGCCTAATGGAATTGAATATCAGTGTGTGTTAGTCGTATTAATTCTGCAGTAGCGCATTGGCCATGTGTAGGCTATGAGCTGACAGTGCCAATTCAATCAGCTGGCATGGCAAGCCTTATGTCGGTAACAGATTAAACAAATGCACCTGTGTTGTGGATATTATCTAAGCGACCGCTGCTGGTGAAATAATTGTAACTGGGCTATCTGCAGTTCATATCCAAAAGGAGAACCATTGTCCATAAAAAAAAAACAGAGAGAGAAATAATCCCACATGACCACCATTTACACCAGTGCTGTGATACTGGGCTTAAGGAGGGGAGATGGTGTTTACAGGTGCAACTCCAAAAATTAGAATATCGTGCAAAAGTTCATTCATTTCAGTAATTCAACTTAAAGGGTTAAACTTAGATATGATATAGACTCATTGCATTGTTCATATGCATGATTATACTTTTCAGAGGGCTGACATTTCTGTATTTAAAATCCTTTTCTTATTGATTTCATGTAATACAAAACATTTCTGAGATATTTAATTTGGGGTTTTCATAAACTGTAAGCCATAATCATCAAATTTATAACAAATAAAGGCTTTACATATCTCACTTTGCATGTAATGAGTCTATATAATATCTAAGTTTAACACTAAGTTGAATTACTGAAATAAATGAACTTTTGCACGATATTCTAATTTTTTTAGTTGCACCTGTACATGATTGTATAACCGGGAATTTACCACTGAAAGGTGTAGGTGTGTGATTCCCCCTGCACAAATACACAAATGCACTATATATTATGATGTAATACTATTCATTACTCCTGAGTAGGTCTATGAGTTTTCTTTCGAAAAACTGTTAACACATTCCCACGTTGTTGAAAATCATTGACACATCACTAGTCAACTAACACAGCTTACTTTGTGAGCCTGCTAACAATGTAAAGTAGTGTTATAGTTAACTAGGTAGCAGTGTGGGGATTACTCACCGAATCCATTGCGTTGCAGTATTTTGACTAACGAGTTTGTGTTGTGATTCTCAACAATGTTGAAACAAGTCCAAACATTTTCATTGGTTGCCGATATGAGGACCAAAGCATTAGAACTTGTCACACATACATTAAGTGCTTTTACTTCTAAATGGTAAAACATGTATGTATGACAACCCTCAAATAATAGCTGACATTCTGTACTTTTGCCTCATATCATCATTTGATCTTAAACTCAATGTATTGGAAAATAGAGCCAAAAAAGAAAAACATTGTTTTAATTGTCAAAACACATATGGAGGTGACTGTATATCACATTGTGGGGAAGGTTTGAGACTTGCATCCCTAGTTAAAAGAACACACGGTAAAACACACAACTTCTTCAAACCAGAGCTTCCTTTATAAAGACAACCATTCTGGTCTCACATAGCAAAGGAAGGAATAGACACAAATGAGTTGAGCAGAAGTCCGCACATGTTCAAGGCCAACAGAAAGTCAATAATTCATTCATTTAATTAACTAACTGGACCATGTCTTTGTTGTGTTGAGATGGCTGAGGTGGTCTACTATGTACTTGTGCTCAGGGAACTTGGCAAATTTGCTCTCTTTGATTTTGAGCCAGGCCTGGGCGCGGCGCTCCGCGGCGTGGCCGTGCTCCTGCTCCTTGCTCATGTACGGCCTGCTGATCCAGTACTCGTTCTCCGCCTCGCGCTCCAACCGAACCAGCGTGTTGCGTTTCATCTGCCACGTGATCTCCCGAGGACGTCTGTACTTCCCGATCCACTGCTTCCCTGGGATGCCTTTCCTCAACAGAACCAGAGTGAGGAACATGGTCAATCTGTTCTCAACTGGAATCTAACAAGATGGGAAAAGGAAACAAAAGCAGTAGTACAGCATTAGTGGTTGGCAGTCCAGCTCAGGATATGATGATTACATTTTCTAGCTCTTACAAGTCATCAGGATAATAGAGCTGTAGTTTGATTGAGTTTGTTGAAGTTACTTCTGGTTCAAGCTGAAAATCCCCATGAATTTTTCCCATCTAGATTATACAAGAAACGTTAAGCCTGAATCATACACTATATTAGCTTTTTGAAAAAATGCAGATGGGAAAAATAAATGAGGATGATTGGCTTGAACCGAAAGTACATTTTGACTACATTTGAACAAATATAATCAATTGCAGAGATCAGGCTTTAAACCGTTATACCAAGAGGACGGAACGCTTGCGTATATCTAGGCATAGACGTCGCAGGCAAGGCACGGCTACCTCATAACCAGAATGTCATTCCAAATTACCTCCGCCACATTCAGCCTCTTTTGAACTCCAACACGGAGAGACCCGCCCCATTGCATTGTAACTGGCCAGGTTGGACTGGGGACCTCTCGCATGGATGCCACAGACTTACACCCTTAGTATAGTCTACACAACAAGAGCACAGCGTTGCCAGATTGGGGCGGATTCCCGCCAAATTGTGCTACTTTTGATCACACTGGAGGGGATAAATAGCATTTGGGAGGTTGGGCTGGTTTAAACAGCATTTCGGCAGTATCAAAATGTCGGTGTCTGAAAGTTACAAAATATGTGAAACATCATTTGGTTTTCACCCTACTCAAAGGAAAGCAGCCAAGTTTACAGCTTATTCACTGTGTTTGCCACTCGCTAGATATGGTTACAAATCAGGCCAGGCAGCTTCTTACCAGACATCTTGAGTATATGATCAGGGAAACCTACAACTGGTTCGCCCATTCAGCCAAGCGCCAGTGTGACTATATTAGACGATGAACAACAGGGGCTGTCCATTGAAAGTCCAAGCTCTACCCGTTGGTTAGTGACGACAGACTGCATAGATAGAATTGTTGAACAACAGGATGCTCTCAGACTTCACTTTAACATGGCTTCAAGTGCCTTGTGTACCGTGTATTATTTAATGTCAGCTCAGCCACCGATGTAAGACAAATTAGAACTCTTTATTGTTCTCCATTCTCCTTTAGTCTCTGTTTATTATAATTGATCACTTATGTATTCGATTCCAATTTAGAAGCGAAAAGTGTCTCTGAACTTAGCGGCCATAGCCAGGCAACATACGATGACTGTTGGATAGATGATTCACTTAGGGCCAGTTTCACAGACAAGGCTTAAGCCTAATCCTGGACTAAAAAGCATCTTCAATGGAGATTTTACATTGAAAGTGTGATTTAGTCCAGGACTAGGCTTAAGCCTTGTCTGTGAAACCGGCCCTAATGTATTTGTTGCAAGTCGCTTAGGATAAAGGTGTCTGCTAAAGGGCAACAATGTAACTGACAGAATTTCCCAAATTCCCAGTATAGCCTACATTGCGGGTTACAAATGCGCAGTAGTCTACATGACATGTTGAGTAGAGCCGAAACGGCTTACTATGGTTGTTTAATGCCACTGCATCTTGGTAATAAAGAAGGCTTTCAAAGCCTACGCCCAGTTTGTTGTCCAGTGGAAGGACGAACATAACACTTGGTGTGGCCTGCTTGCAGGTGTATGGTTAATCGTTTACTGATAATCAAAGTTTTGGGCTGGTTTTTGGTGGGAAAAGAATGGACAAAAAAATTGACAAATCCAAGACGACTGCAGTTTTCCCTTCAGATGTTGAGTTTTTGACCAAATGTACCTATTTCTTCACCTTAATTTGCATTATGTCAAATTGAACCTGCTGTCCAGCTGTTTTTTCTATAATTTACCAATAAATATTTAGGTTTGATTGACCCCCAAAACATAGGGTTAGACACCACAACCAAGTAAAAAGACCCAAACATGACAAAGTTATGGCTAAAAATTGGTCATCTTGGATTTGTGCCCTAAAATGTTGTGATTTCATGTCGAGATAGGGCAAATGGACTACAAAACAACTAAGACCTAAGCAAAACTAAAACAGACCCATTCCTAAAGAGAGCATGACTCCAAATCATCTCCGCTACCGTAATATATCTAGTATCTGTATGTTAAATGCAACATGGTTTCACTGTAATGCACAGTCATGTAGATTTGCATTGGCCTCCCAGGACAAAACGCGATGTTCATCTGCGATGGACTGAATTGTGCCGAATGCAAGGAGGATTCACCATCCTGTTATTGTGCTATTAGAGTAACATTTGTCATATGAGCTCGTTTCCCTGGCTAGTAAAACCATTTACATTTGATCTGTCATAATTAGATAGCTGGCTGTCATTTATGGAAATAAAAGTAGTTGGTTAAAGAGGATGTATTCAGCTGTTTGGTTTATACAAATTGGTTTAATCTGGTTTAAATATTGGTTTAATCTGATTGATGAGTCCTTGAATGTCTGCTTACCTGGCGTAATGAGACAAATAAATGCGTTCCAACTCCAGTTATTCGAAAATGGTATTGGTTTTCGAGAAGAGCGTGACTATAAATGCTATTTACTTGGGAAATTGTAGGTTTAAAACCTCTTTGACGTGACCCTCAAATACACATCTCCATGTGACATATCCTACATCCGCGTCACTCTTCTTCTTCTTCTTCTTCTTCTTCTTCTTCTTCTGGTTTGAACGGCAGCGTTGCCTCCTTGATGTTGCATTACTGCCACCTTCTGGTAGTAGTTAACTCCTACAATGTCCGGTTTTGTCATTTGTCCCATCAGTCCTGACCAGACACTTCCGTAACCCACCCCATATGGCAACCCTGTGTATGTAGGACTTAACTTCACCTCGAATGAGTTAACACTTGGTGCAGTGGCTTGCGTTGCCGGTTGGGAAGCGGAAGGTCGTGAGTTCGATCCCCGGCTGGAACTGGAAGCGCTGTACTGAAGTTTGTGAACTGCATATGATGTTTATCACGATGGTCTTCAGATCTTTCTATGCTGATACTGCCTTAAGGCAATAGCTGATGCATTCAAGGATTTCACATTTTGTAAAGCCTCTTAAATGTGTTTCTTTGCCCAGCCTGTGGGGACTAAATTGCTGTTGCAGACCACCCTCCCATGTTCACCAGGACACTGCACTTGCATTGACACGTCCCTTCACACATGTATCCATCCGCTCTGTCATTAATAATAGCCTGTTTTCTTCTGCATCTTTGTGGAGATTCAATTCCATTTCTCCTGTTTAATTGTTTTAGTTATTTGTATACATATATTTAAATATGGTGGATTTATATTTCAGCGATGACATTTTCTTCAAATAGAATATATTGATTCAGACATTATTACACAGTCTCTCACAATGACAGGCGTCTACTTTAGCCAGTCATCTGCCAGGCCTGCCACAGACACTGACACCAACACCTGTCGCACAGTCAAACCAGGTGAAACAAACCCGAACCTTGACGTTTGTTTTTAGGGAGGTCGACCTAAGTTGCTCATCCAATTCGTTCCACTTGGGGGCGCCATCGGACTGCCCAACGTGTCTGGCACTCGTAATAAAACGTAGAGGAAGAAGAAGAAGAGGAAGGCGGGAAGGGTTAACAAACAAACAAAGAGTAAGTATTGAACTTATCATGAAACTATTGAGTCAATATGCTTTGTTTCATCGTTTTCATCCGTCAGAACACAATAACGGGGTTAACACGAGTACTGTACGTTACATTACACCACCTAACGTAGCAAAGTTATCATAAGGCCACAACGTGTCATTTCATGTGTCGCGACGTCGCTAAATTCAGCTCATTCAGATATAACATGTCGTGACGTTAGAATTATAAGGTTCAATCTCCATTTTTGTCAAAATTGAGTTTTATTTTACATAATCTGATCCATTAGGTGTTTATTAATGCCTGTGTGGTGTTATTTTTTAAAATGTTGACATTTTTGAGTTAGTAATTAATAAAATACAAAGGTTCCATCTCACAGAACATAATGGAATGTCAAAACGTTGACGCTCAATATCTCTGAACTACCCTAAACGGAGATAGAACCTTATCATTCTAAACGGAGATAGAACCTTATCATTCTAAACGGAGATAGAACCTTATCATTCTAAACGGAGATAGAACCTTATCATTCTAAACGGAGATAGAACCTTATCATTCTAAGCTCACGATGTGTCAAATGTGTGGCTAATCGTATGACCATAATAAACAGCATTACATATTAACCAAATATGTGTTTCAACGATTCACTTTCACAGTCCATCTTCAATACTAGTCCATTATGGCTCCACCGATGGGAGACAGTCACAGGAGATTCTTGCAAACCATGATGGGCAATGGGATCATTGATGGCTCTCGAGCAATGGTTGTCCATCGGCATTGTTGTGAGACACACAATGGTGAGGATAGCACATTTTGAGGGTTATTTTTGCCTCAAGTGCTGTACGATAGTTCTTTGCCGCTTGCTAAACATTACTACTCAATGAATGAATGAAGTCAAATCAAACAGTATTTGGTGGGAGACACTAGTCCCTAACATCAAACATTGATTTGCCCTGTTTTCCTTCAGCGCACTATGCTCCGGATAAACTGGATGAATTCATTGATGTCATCAATGCTCAGCTGCAGCCCATGTTCATGCAGATCAGAAAAGGCATGTCAGAGGAGGATGGTCTTCAGTACTATGCCTTGGTTAGTGACACTATCTGAGGGTTGATGCAATAACATTTGACAGTATAAAAACAGGTGATTTATACATGGATCAGTAGTCTTGATATTGTCATTAGTTCATGGAATCATCAACCTTACGTATTATTATCTTCTCCTGTCTAGGTGAACTTGGCTCAGACTGAGGTGACAAGAATGGCATCAGATTATGCAGACAACGAGTTGGAATTATTCAGGAAAACAGTTAGTGGATATCTATTCATAGCTACCAATATTTGCTCAATGACATATGGACCTCATTGACAAGAGACTTTACAATTAATAATACTTAATGTCGTAGTACTATGTTTTCAGATGGACATGATTGTCGAGTCCGATAATGGAACCGCCTCGTCCACAGAAATTCTGAATTGTGCTGACAGCCTTGTGACAAGGAAACTAAAGAAAAAGGAAACGGAACATGTATTGAACAGGCTTGTTCAGGATAAATGGCTAAACGAGGTACTGTCTGAAAATGTATCTATAGAGCTACTGCACATTTTTTCCCTTAACTCTGGAAGTCCTCAGAGGAGTTCTTGTGTTACGTAGGACTCGTTATTAAATCTATTATAACATTATATTTTCTTCAGAAACATGGGGAATACTCCCTCTCCACTCGCTGTATAATGGAGATGGAGCCATACATTCGATCGAGGTACCCGGACCAGGTCAAGGTCTGCCATATTTGTCACACTGTTGCCTTGCAGGTAAAGTCACAAGTAAAAAGGTGTCATTGCAATGATTCATTGCTGATTACCATGTCTACTATCCACACTTAACACTCTGCTCTCCATACTGTATGTTTTTCTTCCAGTTCCTTTGTTCCTCCATCTTCTAATGATGTGTGTTTTGTTTTCTCTAGTAAAGTGCTGTATATATATATAACATTTATTATTTGTATGTTGTAATCTCCAAGGTCTGCCAGATACTCGTTAAAGAGGATATACAGGCATATATAGTCTATATATATATATATATATATATATATATATATATATATATATATATTATATATATAGGCCTATGTGTGTGTGTTTGGTAATTGAGCACAATATTGTTTTTCTTTTTTTTTTTCTGAATCAGAAGACTTTATTGCCATGACATGTAAACATGTTAGGAATTTGGTTTGGGACAGTGGAGCACGGTTTACAGCAGGACAGGTGCAAGACAGGACAAGACAGTGCAAACCAACATCATAGTGCAAGAGTCATAATTAGTATAAATATAAAGTGCAGAGATCAAGTGTTCAAGTGTTCATATCCACACAGTCCAAAGCTCTCTGGGTGGGGGTGGAGGGAGGGTAGATAGATAGGGGTCAGGTCAGGTATTTAATTGACAACATGTTTTCACTTTAGAATGTATCTTCATCAATTCCCCAAAGCCAAATACAAATGTGAAACTTAATAATGTTCAATGGAATTAACTTGATTGGCAAATAATTTGGCTCCGTTCTTCATTGTGATGATTTGGTCTTTTTCCCTCAGGGCCAAATGTGTGAGAGCCCTACATGTGGCATCAAAATTCACACCCCGTGTGTTGCCAGATATTTCAAACGAAGGACTGATCCACGATGCCCTGCTTGTGAGGACTTTTGGCCACATGAGATTCCAGGTAAAACCGTTCTATAATCTCTATCATGTCTCCCTGTTAGTTGAATTACTTATGCCACGTGGTATCACTAAACGTTATTAAGGAAAAATGTGCTTCTCTTCATTTCAGAAGTGAATCTGCCTCAATCACTGTCCCCTCAGAGCCAGTCAACACCACCATCAACATCAACCCATCCCCGTAGATCAAGGAGAACCTAAATAGTAAATTATTTCAATACTGATATATCCCTGGTTTGAATTTTGATCCTCTGAATTAAATCGCCCAACAGTGGGTGAGGTTGGCTAGAGCTTAGGAAGGATGGTCTGGGTTACCTGTTTCAATTGGTAGTTGGGCTGCAAATGATGATTTTCTCACGACGGTCTTCCAAGCCTTGTGGTTATGACGACAATGCCTTAGGGCAATACTGATGCAACTTAGCCCACAACTTGCCTTGAATATCTTGAAGTAATCATATCTTATCTTCTGAAAAGCAGTGTCTGTCATTCCAATGTCTTTGTCTAATCTCTTTCTCATCTCTTCTACAGAGACGTCTCGGTTGGAGACATTGTAACTGTTGGAGAGCTCCGACCACTCAGCAAGACTGTGAGATTCAATGTTCTCAAGGTCACAAAGGCTGCTGGAGCCAAGAAGCAGTTCCAGAAGTTCTAGGAGACCTGTTGTTCAATGTTCTGCGTCTTGTCTCCTGACTTTATTTCTTATGTTTATAATGCAAGGAGCCCTTTCCTGAACTCTTAAATTGACTTACTGTGTTCATTAACTGTCTCACTGTAGCATTTTTATATACAATTTAGGATTAAGATGAGGTTAGTATTGAAGGAGAAACCCTTTTGGATATCTCACTGGTAATGGAACATACAGAAATGTGAGAATTAGTGCTGCTCTCATACTCCACGTTAAGCAGTTTGTATGAATGATTAACTACAGAAATAGTTTTGTTTACCTAACTACTCTGCCCAGTTTTTTTCCCTATGAGTTATTGTCTATTAAATGTCCTAGGACAGAAGCCTATGGCATGGTTCAAATACTGGTCCTTGAGGTCTTATTTTCTACTTGGCATTGATTGTGGTTTGGTTGGCCAGAGAGTTTGTTACATGTATACTTCAATTAGATGAATCCTAAATGAAAAACAATGAATCCCTTTATAACTTCATCGATAGTTATAATTAAAACGACTTTTAGCTGAAGGTTTTAGCGATAAGTGATTGAATTTAGACCACTCCACTGCAAGAATATGATCTTTCTGAACATCCTGTGTTCCTCACTCCTGGGCCTAATATGTAAAAACTTAATCCGGATCAGAAGGAAGATAATCGAGCTGTCTGATTGGTGGTCCCTGGAGATAGGTGTGACAGCTTTTTGTCTATCATTAGATCCATGACGGGGGATGAAGACGTTACTCTCCACTGGCACATTTTACTGTTAACATATTCATCCAAGTCTTAAACTAAAGATCACGAGCTTTGTGTTTCATAACCAAACCCTTCGTCGATAATCCCGAGGGAATTCAACGCGGTGTACATAACATCTGTTTACATTGCGCCTAGCGCGGATGGTAGCCTAGCATTGGCGCGGCTATATGACGTCATCAGTGGTCAACAAAGCACAGATCCACAGGCAATTCACATTATAGCAGGAGATTTCAATCATGTCGACCTGAAGGCAGTACTACCCAAGTTCTATCAGCATGTGAAATGTGCAACAAGAGGAGAAAAAACACTGGACAAGGTATACACCAACATCAAACGTGCTTACAAGGCTAGTCCGCTAGCTCATCTAGGCATGTCTGACCATGTGTCAATCCTCCTGATCCCAGCATACACTACCATGGGGAAAAGTGCTCCCATCACCACTAAGACTGTCAGAACCTGGCCAGAAGGGTCCGCTCCACTGCAGATCTGCCTAAATGACACCCCATGGCAGGAATATGAGCATGAGGACCTGGAACAGTACACGTCGTCGGTTCTGAACCACATAGTGAACTGCACCAACTCAGTCACCGTGGACAAACGGGTCCGGGTCTACCCCAACACGAAGCCATGGATGACTGGGAAGGTCCAAAAACTGATCAACGAGAGGGACAACGCCTTCTTCGCAGGGAAGAGCACACCGCTGTACAGCACCACCAGGGCTAACCTAAAGCGCGGAATCAAAGCGGCCAAGGCAGACCACAGAGAGAAGATTGAGGAATGCTTCCTGAGCAACAACTCCAGGCGGATGTGGCAGGGGGTTCAGCACATGACAAACTTCAGAGCCAACAGGCTCACAGCCGCAGAGGACGACCCCCTGCTGGCGGGAAAGCTGAACACCTTCTACGCCCGGTTCGACGAGGGGCGAACGGAGGCAACCACAACACAAACACCACTCTCTCCAGCTCTCAGCAGCCTCACCCTCACAGAGCATGAAGTGAGACGCGTGCTGAAGGCGGTGGACCCCAGGAAAGCCTCGGGGCCGGATGGCGTCCTGGGACGGGTGCTGAGGGACTGCGCCGACCAGCTGGCCGGGGTTTTCACCAACATCCCTGCCTGAAAACCTCAACTATCATCCCAGTCCCGAAGAAAAGCACGTTGAGCTGCCTAAACGACTACCGTCCGGTGGCACTCACACCAATCATCATGAAGTGCTTCGAGAAACTAGTCCGGGCCCACATACTCACACGCCTCCCGCCCAACCTGGATCCATACCAGTTCGCCTACAGAGCCCACAGGTCCACAGAGGACGCCATCGCGACGACTCTCCACGCCACTCTATCCCACCTGGAGAGGGGAAACAGCTACGCGAGACTGCTCTTTGTGGACTTCAGCTCCGCCTTCAACACCATCCTTCCAGACAGGCTAGTGACCAAACTACTAGACCTGGGTCTACCACACTCTATATGTGCATGGATCAAGGGCTTCCTGACCGACCGCCCCCAGAGGGTGCGGGTGGGCCCCCACACCTCCACAGCCCTCAGACTCAGCACTGGGTCCCCCCAGGGCTGCGTGCTAAGCCCCATCCTCTACAACCTCTACACCTACGACTTCACCCCCGTCCACCCCAGCAACTCCATCGTAAAGTTTGCAGACGACACCACCGTGGTGGGATGCATCTCGGGGGGGGACGAGGCGGCGTACAGGGATGAGGTAGAGCAACTGAGCAAGCTGTGCAAGGTTAACAACCTGCTGCTGAACAAGTCAAAGACCCAGGAAATCATCGTAGACTTCAGGAGGAAAAAGTCTGAGATCCAGCCCCTGCTCATCGACGGAGAGAGCGTGGAGAGAGTCTCAACCCTCCGATTCCTGGGGATGCACATGCGGGATGACCTGACCTGGAAGGACAACACAAAAGACACCATCAAGAAGGCACAACAGCGGCTATACATCCTGAGAGTCCTCAGGAAGGAACACAGCAAGCAGGAGATACTGGTGACCTTCTACCGCGGCGCAGTGGAGAGCATCCTCACCTACGGCATCTGCAACTGGTTCTCCAGCTGCACTACCGCGGAGAGAAATGCGCTACAGAGAGTCGTGAGAACAGCACAGAAGATCACCGGCGCCCCCCTCCCCTCTCTGGAAGAGCTGTACAACACACGCTGTCTCAGGAAGGCCTCCAAGATCTCCAGGGACCCAACCCACCCTGGGTACGAACACTTTACCCGGCTGCCCTCGAAAAGGCGGTTCAGGACCTTGGCTGCAAGGACAAACAGACTGAAGAACAGCTTCTACCACAGGGCCGTCCAGGCCCTGAACACAGCAAAGACCTAGGTTCTGGGCCCTGGACAGTCTGGACGGATTGATGGCAGCTGCTGGACTGAAAAAAATCAGGTGTAGTGCTGAGGCACAAATATGTACATTTCAAGCCTGCAAACTGCGACACTTTAAATAAATGTGCAATAACACTATTGTGCAATATGACAACCCTAGTCGTCTATCTGTACAGTATAGTACAGTGGATAGTGTACATAGCCTTTATTTATGTAAACCAGCTCCTTCCCTTCTTGTGATTTCTTTTAAAAAATAAAATTAAAAAATCCTAACACCAGGGGAGCCACCCCTCCTAAATTTCGTTGTTTGGTACGTGTACTGTAGCAATGACAATAAAGACCATTCATTCATAATCCTTCACCATACTTTTCAAATCACAGTTAATTGGTGTGTTTGTATTGGGTGAGGGTAGATGGTGGCTAACTGACACATGTGATTACAATGAACCTAATGACAGTCCATGCCTTTAAAATTATGGAGGACCCAGTCTGTCAAAATTAACAATAAATATATAGACACATAAATTAATGTATGAACAAATAAATGAATGAATACACACAGTATAACGAAATACATTTCTATATTTATTTATTATTTTCCACATTCATTCTTTTCCACTTTCATTCTTTCTTTTCCACATTCAGTTTTCCACATTCATTCTTTGTTTTCCACATTCATTCTTTCTTTTCCACATTGTTTTCCACATTCATTCTTTCATTCTTTCCCCGATTATCAGATCTGTATGCAAATATGGGGGCGTGTTTGGCATTTTCATTGGTTGATGCCCCACGCATTTTCATTGGTTGATACCGGACCCCAATTGAAATAAGCCAGTGGCTTTCTTGGGTTTTTATCCTGTTAGTTGACCTTGTATGTAATATGTACTTTCATGTACCTACTTCTGCAAATCTTCTAATAAAGTTTTCAATCAATCAATCAAACCGCGCGTGACGTGGTAAAAGCGACAAAGTCGATATCGTCCTTGGGCCAAACCATTTTTCATTACCATCTGGGTGGGCAAATTCTAGATGTGATTTTTTTTATTCCTTTACATCCCTAGATTATGTTTTGATATGATATGCCTTTTGGTTTATCCACCTAGGTTCCACCTAGGTTCTAGGCCCTGGACAATCTAGACAATTTGATGGCAGCTACTAGATTGAAATCAAGTGCAATACTGAAACACAACTGTGAACATTTCAAACCTGCAAACTGCGACACTTTAAATGAATGTGCAATAACACTATGTGCAATATGTGTCACAATTTGATGTAAACAGACACCTCTTGGAAATGAGAAAGACGTGAAATTCGTCTTGAAAGTTTTTCTGACCTAAAACTCAGATTTTCATTTTATTTCAGGTGTAGCAACTTTCAAATACTCATGTCGTCTTCAATTTGTTTCCGATTTCAATGTATGATGCATCATTTGAAAGCTTACAATCTGTAGTTTAAGCACATGTAAAAAACAGAAAAATGATTTTGCCTACAGGTAGCCCTTTTCATTGGCAGTTGTCACATATGACAAACCTCGGGTACATAAGGTTCAGAGATAGGAAATGTTAGAATAGGTATAGCATAGCATAGAGTACAGCACAGTGTTTTATTTGTATAGTGGATAGTGTACATAGCCTTTATTTATGTAAACCAGCTCTTTTCCCTTCTTGTTTTTTTTTCTTTTTTTCCTAGCACCAGGGGAGCCCCCCCCTCCCAAATTACGTTGTTTGGTACCTGTACTATATCAATGACAATAAAGACCATTCATTCATTCATTCATTCATTCATTCATTCATTCATTCATTCATTCATTCATTCATTCATAATAGTGTCAAAGAACTAGCAAGCTAACTAGCTCAGAGGTGATTAGATGAGCTAGTCTGCTGCACACATGCCAGCTAAAGAGCTAACTGGAGGCACTTTATTATTTTACTTAAAGTAGATATACAATATTTCTTATTCTGCTAGAATTGGGCTTTATGGTAATACCATAATGGTATATTTACAGTACATCAACTGCTTACAGTTATTGCTGTAGAACTTGTTACCTTTCAGAAGGACGCAACAAGGTGACCTCACTGACAACTTACTGTAAATTGAGTACGCCTACAGGTGAATGATTGTAGATAATCATGATGAGACTCGTCATGCCGAGGGCTCTTGTGTGCAGCACTGGTTCAGCCCGTGGATCAGTATAAGGTGTTTATCTTGCTAGTTTAGACACTGTGTAACCTGTGTATCTTAATATAAGGTGTTTATCTTGCTAGTTTAGACACCGTGTAACCTGGGTATCTTAATATAAGGTGTTTATCTTGCTAGTTTAGACACCGTGTAACCTGGGTATCTTAATATAAGGTGTTTATCTTGCTAGTTTAGACACTGTGTAACCTGGGTATCTTAATATAAGGTGTTTATCTTGCTAGTTTAGACACTGTGTATCTTAATATCCCAAATCACTATCATTCTCGTATCTCCTGTAAGAGCTAATAGTTCCTCTGCTGTTTATGGTTCTCTCAAAGCAAACAAGCTTTTAGAGAAACAAGTTTAGTTGATGTCCGTAGACCCATGTCTACAGAACAAGCAAAGTCATAATTTGCCATCAATCCACACATAATACCCCAGAATGACAAAGTGAAAACACTTTTTTAGACATTTCAGGACATTTATTGATTTGCTCTGACAGTTATCTAAAATGCAAAAATTATCTAAATGAAACATGCAACATTTAGGATTAGTGTTAAGCCCCAGCCTAGTGTTAACCCTAAGCCTACCAGCTGAACTATTTTCTTCTTCCTGTCCAGCTCTTCTCTGTCCTTATCTACCCTCTGTCTCTCTTCCTTCAGCCTCTTCTCTGCATCGCTGTGTTGCTTCTCCTTCTCCTCCCCTTCTTTCTTTATCTTCTCCTTCTCTGTCTTCCAGACCTCTTGCTCTACCTTTCTAGCTTTTTCCACTCTGGCCATCTCTTTCATTTGCCTGTCCTGAGCTTGCTCCACCTCTTTCTCTCTCTTCTCCACCTCTTTCTCTCTCTTCTCCACCTCCCTCTTCAAGATCTTTCGCTCTCCCTTTCCTTCTGCCACTCGGGCCTTCTCTGCCATGTACCTGGCCTGGACTTCCTCCATCTCCCTCTTCCAGACCCCTTGTTTTTCCTTTCTTTCTTCTGCCACTCGGGCCTTCTCTGCCATGTAGAGCTCTTGCTCCGCCTTTCTTTGGTTTGCCTCCAACAGCAGGGCAGCCTGGGCCACTTTACACTCCTGTGGACATACAGTGAACACACTTAAGGTGCAATCTCAAATGTATTTGGCAAGAGGGGTCCCTTGTCTTTTCTGAGAATAAAACCAGTCAGTTGTCTTCCCTCATCTTTGTGTATTGTCTATTTTTAGCAATCCTAAATAGGGTGAGTGGGTTAGGGTTAGTCCTTTGAAACTCCCCGATGGAGATAACAGAGCTATCACTCTGATAAACAATCCCCCCCTCCACATACCCCACTGAACTATTGCCCCCCCCTCGCACACACACACACACACACACACACACACACACACACACACACACTTGACTATGACTCTCAGTACCCCCCCCCCCCACCTTAGGATACTATAGATATGACAATGGAAAATGCCTACACTATGATGACAATGACAATACTTAATAATGGCTGCTCATCCCTGGTTAATGTGATCACTCTATAACCTTTGCACTACTGATGTACATTACTACCTTTGTACTACTGTATATTGCACATTGCACATGTCTCCTGACATGGGGTGGGTCTTACCTTCTCCACAGAAGCATATGAAGCCTGGGCTGCGCTCTGGAACTGTGGGGCTGCGCTCTGGGCTGCTCCCTGGGGGGCTGCTCTCTGGACCTGTGGGGCCACTCTCTGGACCTGTGGGGCTGCTCCCTGGGGGGCTGCTCTCTGGACCTGTGGGGCTGCTCCCTGTGTGGCTGCTCCCTGTGGGGCTGCTGTCTGGGCCTGGGCCAGTCTCTCGGCTGCTCTCTGGGCCTGTCGGGCTGCTCTCAGGTCCTGGGCTGTTTTCTCGGCCCATCGGGCTGCTTTCTTGGCTTCCCTCTGGGCCCATGGGTCTGCTGTGGGACTCTGGGCTTCTCTCCGGGTACGGGCTGCTCTCTCGTCTGCTGTCTGGGCTGCTCTCAGGGCCTGGACTACTATCTGGTCCTGGGCTTCTCTCAGGTCCTGGGCTGCTCTCTGGTCCTGTGGGGCCGCTTTCAGGGCCTGGGCTGCTGTCTTGGCCTGGGCCAGTATCTTGTCTGCTCTCTGGGCCTGTCGGGCTGCTCTCTCGGCTTCACCCTGGGCCCAGTTGACTGCTGTGGGACTCTGGGCCTTTCTCTGGGTACGGGCTGCTTTCTGGGCTGCTGTGTGGGCAGCTCTCTGGGCCTGGGCTACTACCGCTCTCTTGGCCTGGCTGGCTTCTCTCTGGAGTGCCTCTACCTGCGGGATGCCTACCTGGGACACATTGGCATATGAAGCCTTGGGCTGGTTGTCCGCGGGGGCAGCCATGGCCATAGAGGCAGAGGTGGCCTCGGGTTCAGCCTGGACCTCTAGGAGGGGGGCTGCTCCCTGGACCTGGTTGTCCTCGGGGGCGGCCATGATGGGGGCTGCTCTCTGGACCTGTGGGGCTGCTCCCTGTGTGGCTGCTCCCTGTGGGGCTGCTGTCTGGGCCTGGGCCAGTCTCTCGGCTGCTCTCTGGGCCTGTCGGGCTGCTCTCAGGTCCTGGGCTGTTTTCTCGGCCCATCGGGCTGCTTTCTTGGCTTCCCTCTGGGCCCATGGGTCTGCTGTGGGACTCTGGGCTTCTCTCCGGGTACGGGCTGCTCTCTCGTCTGCTGTCTGGGCTGCTCTCAGGGCCTGGACTACTATCTGGTCCTGGGCTTCTCTCAGGTCCTGGGCTGCTCTCTGGTCCTGTGGGGCTGCTGTCAGGGCCTGGGCTGCTGTCTTGGCCTGGGCCAGTATCTTGTCTGCTCTCTGGGCCTGTCGGGCTGCTCTCTCGGCTTTACCCTGGGCCCAGTTGACTGCTGTGGGACTCTGGGCCTCTCTCTGGGTACGGGCTGCTTTCTGGGCTGCTGTGTGGGCAGCTCTCTGGGCCTGGGCTACTACCGCTCTCTTGGCCTGGCTGGCTTCTCTCTGGAGTGCCTCTACCTGCGGGATGCCTACCTGGGCCACATTGGCATATGAAGCCTTGGGCTGGTTGTCCGCGGGGGCAGCCATGGCCATAGAGGCAGAGGTGGCCTCGGGTTCAGCTTGGACCTCTAGGAGGGGGGCTGCTCCCTGGACCTGGTTGTCCTCGGGGGCGGACATGATGGGGGAAACCGTGGCCACAGAGGCATTGGTGGCCTCGTCACCCGTGCAGACCTGCTGCAGGAGCAGAACAGAGGAGGTGTGGCATCATTCATGGTATATTCAAGAATATACAAATGCAAATTATACACTTGACTTAATAAAAACTAAATGAGAGTTTTATTTTCTTTATCCCCCATTTGGTGTTTGAACAGATAACTTTTTTTTTTAGCCCTAAACACCCACCCAGCCCAAACTCTCAAGTGAGAGACAAAACAAATTGAAAAAATAAAATAAATAAATAAATAAAAGACAAGCACAAAAACGTAATGTATCATTTAAGTAAATTAAATAATTATAATAAATTAAAAAACACATAGAAAATGAAATTAAACAGGGAGAAAAGTACAAAAGAGCAGATAGCCTACACTGGGTGCTCAACTCAAACAATAAACAAATTAATCAATTGGGATCCAGAGAGGAAAGAGTATTTACATAAGAAATGATAGGTTGCCATCTTTTATAGAAATTCGCTATCGAGCCTCTTAATGAATATTTCACCTTTTCTAGTGACAAAAATGAGATCAAGTCGTTTAGCCAGGTCGTAGCAGAAGGTGGAGTTGGACTTTGCGGGATGCTTACCTTGACCACATTGGCATATGAAGCCTTGGGTTGGTCGTCCCCGGAGGCAGCCACGGCCGTCCCCGGAGATAGCCACGGCCATTCCTCAGAGGTGGCCTCGGGTTCTACCTGGACCTCTAGGAGGGGGGCTGCTCCCTGGACCTGGTTGTCCTCGGGGGCAGCCATGATGGGGGCAACCGTGGCCACAGAGGCATTGGTGGCCTCGTCACCCGAGCAGACCTGCTGCAGGAGCAGAACAGAGGAGGTGTGGCATCATTCATGGCTACATGGTTACACAAAACTGATATAACTGCAGGGACGTGTGCTAATGGTGATGGTTACACTTACAGTTACAGGTCTGTCCCCTCTATCCTCATGCTTCCTCCCAGTCCTCCTGCTCATGGCTACAATATGAAAAACAAGGAAGAGAATGTGAAATTACGTATTTTAGATGTATATATTATTATAATATAATTACTTGTCCCCTATGAGTTCATGGATGACTGTGAGGCTGTTTGAACTTCAAAAGTGACTGACTGTTGATATTGCGCGACATTATGATTGAAGCATCAGTTGTCATGACAACAGGTGCAACGTGGCAAAAAGCCATATCCTTGTAGTATTTCTACCTTAAAAAATGATGGCTAGGACGTCGGGTTGTAAAGCGAAAGCTTCTTTATATAAAAAATCTGTTGGCCTACACTTTTGATCACTTTCAAACAATAAAAGAGCTATTGGATATTCACTTAAATTCTGGACGTTACAATTTGCATTTCTCAAAACCAACAAACTAAACTGTCAACTTCCATGACGTCTTGCCGCAAGGCCTCCTGGGACCTGCAGTTCTACCTATTCTTAGCCAATACAACAGAAATGTACTTCTTTATGTTATGTAATATATATTAATCAATCTCTTTTAATTGTCAATCATGTAACATATTAATCAATCATGTAACCTATAAAGTTAATCCTGTAACCTATAAAGTTAATCCTGTAACCTATAAAGTTAATCATGTAACCTATACAGTTACAACAATCCTATGAATACAGTCAGGCCGTCAAGCCCATAGACTTTTACTTGTCAAGGCACATTTTTTATGTGCAAATCTGTAATTCAAGACTCTCTGGTAATTTACGCACAAGACCCACGTTGATCTCTACTCAGCGCACACAAACACACACACACACACACACACCACTGGGTTGGTCCTCCAGGCTGGCTGCTGTCTGGGCCTTGTTGTTGTCCCTGGGGGCGGCCATGATGGGGGCGGCATTCATGGCTTTGGTTAAGGTGATCTCCTCATCGTCCGACTCATTTTCCAACCTCCAAGCTACGTCAAAATTAAAAACTCCCTGACCTCCCTGACTCTTCTTCTTTTTATTTGGCATTTCTGAACAAGGAAAGAGAATGTGAAATTACGTATTTTATATTTATATATTATTATTATTATAGAATTACTTGTCCCCTATGAGTTCATGGATGACTGTGAGGCTGTTTGAACTTCAAAAGTGACTGACGTTGCCCATCTGAGTGGAATACAAGTTCCAATAGCCACATCAGTTACAGAAATGCATATGCTTCATACACATGTTTGAGGGCTTGAACTTAAGGCTTGAAGATTTATCAATTGGATTCTACAAAGGCAAAGTAAGGTCATCCCACTTCCTTTCTATGTTCCACATTAATATCACAGTGAGTACAGGGCAGGCTAGCTAGACATTAATAATATCACTCGTATCACAAGCCCATAGACTTTGACAAGTAGCTAACACAGGCTTACCGTGCTTGTGTCACGCGTGTTGGTCCTTCTCATATCGAAGTTAAACTGGCCTGATACACTTTCGCGTGGCTTCTGGAGCAGACATTTGATTGTGACGTCTGTTTCAGTATGACGTCCTCTAGACTGTTATGATTATGACGTCATAATGCATGTTTTCTGAACATTCTGATCTCAGGAGCTCCATTTTTAACCAAAGAAAATTCTTAAAAACAATGATAATAATACAAATAATAATATTAAAAAGCCCCATAAGTATTCATCTCTCATTCTGATCATTAAAGCATTAAAGCCCTCGAAAATAATGTGATATCATCAAAATATCATCATGATCAAAATGCAGGGTTCCCACGGGTCCTTGAAGTCCTTGAAAGTTTGTGAATTTGAGAAAAAAAAGTTTCGGAAAATAGACATGGGTCCTTGAAAGTGCTTGAATTTCCCTCTCTCTCAATGTTTGTTTTGTTTTAGAGAGGGAGAGACTCTCTAACTCAATTAAGCAATAGCTCACGACAGGCCGTGGTATATGCTTATTATATCACAGCAGGGGCGTTGTTCGGCCCGACGCGAAGCGGAGGATATACCACTGGCCTGAAGTGAGCTATTGCTTTTATAAAACGGTTACCAACACTGTCAATATTAATTAGAAAAGCACACTCAAATTCAAATAGTTTTTATTCGTAATTAATCATCTTAAATAGTTCCCCTCAAATAAAATAGTTCCTCTTATTGCAGTTGGTCACAGCGCGCGGCTGTAGTGGACGCAGGCAGGGCACTCCGAAAACGTCTCGACACATTTTCAAACAGGCTTTATTTTGATAAACAGACCACATATTGGGAATCTACATGGTTACTTTGCGTAGGATTTATTTTATTTTGTTAAGTTGATAAAATGTCCTTGAGATTGAATTAAAAGTCTGTTATATTTGGAATGTTGACCGTGAAACAGGCGTATTCATTTCGAACTGTGATGAGGCTCTACTAATCGTAGCTGTGGTATACGCTCAATATACCACGGCTATGAACCAATCAGATTGCTTGATTTCACCCATCCGTTTTATAATTCTTGTTAACGTAATGTTAGTAAATATGCTCCGTTCCGCTGTCTGCATGTCTCTCCCGCTATCTGAGTCCGGTGCAGGTTAAGCGGCAGCAAGCAGCTGTAGCTATGCCTGGCAAAAGTACTGTAATGTTCAGACCACCTACTGCCGCCTGGTGGTAGACTCGATACACTGTCAAGAGTCAAGACCCGGTCATGCGCAGTCTAGAGTCAGTGAATGCATATGCTGTAATGCGACCACATCGAATAACTAAAGAGTCCAATTGATATCCAGCGTGTGTCTCATCATTTATACATTATATTCTTGCTACACGTCAGAATATCACAATGGCGACGAGGATTCAAAGTGGAAACGCCACCAGTGTCGATTTTTGAAGGAGGAAGAAGAAGAATCCGTCCGGAAAAGTCGAAGTGAGTAGTTAGCTAGCAAGAAGCTAAGCTAAGCTACCCAGGCTAACGATAGCATCATGCAGTCGGCATTTTCGGGCCACATGGCCATACAGCCATTCGACACAGAAACCGATCCCAGTTCGCTTGGAACGCGATGGAACAAATGGATCAACCGATTTGAAAATTACACCGTAGCCACAAACATTACTCAAGAAATAAGGAAAAGGGCACTGCTGCTTCACTTAGCTGGAGAGAGAGTCCATGATATCTACGACACGCTGGCTGACGACAGTGATGACTATGAAAACACAAAGACGAAGCTCCACGGATATTTCTCACCGAAAAAGAACACACACTACCTTGTGTACAAGTTCAGACAAGCCATACAGCTTCCCGGTGAGTCTCTAGACACATTTCATACCAGACTGAGGATGCTAGCTAAAGATTGTGAATTTGCAGATGCAGACAGAGAAATAGTCGCGCAAATAATACAGAGCTGTACCTCATCACGGCTGCGCAGGAGAGCGCTCGGAGAGCCAAACATGACTTTGACTAATATGTTAGACCTAGGGAGAATGTTAGAGATCTCTGAACAACAGGCAGAAAGCATAGAAGAGAAGGCTGTCACCGCAATTAATGCACTGCATCTCAAGGGCGCCAAACAGCAACATGCAGCATACAGGCACAAAGAGAAGAGCTTGCAATGTAGAAACTGTGGAGGAAATTATCCACACGAGGGTGACTGTCCAGCCAGAGGGAAGGACTGCAGGGCCTGTGGAAAGCCCAACCACTATGCCAAACACTGCCGTGGTCAGAAATTAGCACATCAAAGCCAAGAGGAAGACACAGCTCACTACAAGCAGAGGAGCACTAAGAAAGTGAACCAGGTGACAGCATGCTCCGAGACCAAATCAAGAGACTCATCAAGTGGAGACGAAAGATCTGTGTATGTAATCAACAGCACAAGTATACAGCAACCCCAGACCAACATCAAGCTGAATGGTGTCAGTGTTAAAATACTGATTGATTCAGGAGCAGCTGTCAACATAATTAATGAAGATGTGTTAAACACACTTGACCCAAAGCCTATGCTCAGCACAGCCATGATCAAAATATTTCCATATGGGTCCAACAACGCTCTACCTATCATTGGTAAATTTGCATGCAAAGTACAGGCTACTAACAAGCGGACAGAGAGTGTGTTCTACGTTCTCAGAGGCGACGCCGGACAATCTCTGCTCAGCTACGCAACTGCCAGTGAACTAGGGCTGATCCAGATCATCAATATGGTGAACACGCCGCCGGTGATGCCACCCAGTGGGCGTACTGTCGCAGATGAACTCGTGCAGAGCTACCCAGAGCTTTTCATCGGAATCGGAAAGCTGAAAGACTTCCAGGTGAAACTGCATATAGACCCCGACATCCAACCGACGTGCCAGCCGCACAGACGGGTCCCTTTCCATGTCCGTCAGAAGGTCGAGGCGGAGCTTCAGAAGCTGGAGAACGACGGTATCATTGAAACTATATCTGGACCAACACCCTGGGTTTCCCCGATCGTCACACCACCGAAGCCAAAAGACCCTGATAAAGTCCGAATCTGCGTTGATATGCGTCAGGCGAACACAGCAATTCAGCGAGAACGACATATCACGCCAACAATGGACGATGTAATACACGAGCTGAACGGTGCCAAGGTATTCTCGAAGTTGGACCTCACAGCAGGCTACCACCAGCTCGAGCTGCATCCAGAGAGTCGTTACATCACAACGTTCACAACACACCTCGGGCTAAGAAGATACAAACGCCTGAACTTCGGTATATCATCCGCCGCTGAAGTGTTCCAGAACGCCATCTGCCAGACGCTGCAAGGTATACCGGGCGTGAAGAACCTCAGCGATGACATCATCATCTATGGCGTCTCTCAGGAAGCACACGACGACACTCTGAGAGCAGTGTTTAAAAGACTGAAAGACAGTGGTTTGACACTCAATCGCAACAAATGCGAATTCAACAAGCAGCGCCTTGAATTCTTTGGGTTCATTTTTTCTGCCGACGGGATTTCTGCAGATCCAAAGAAGGTGTCAGCCATTCACGACGCCAGCGACCCCAAAGATCCAGGTGAGATCAGAAGTCTTCTGGGCATGGCCAACTACTGCGCCAGGTTCATAAAGGACTACTCAACCATCACTGCACCGCTCCGGGGGCTCACGAAGAAGGACGCTCCGTGGCAGTGGGGCAGTGATCAAGCTACGGCACTCCAGACGCTCAAGGACAGCCTGACGAGCGACACAACAATGTCATATTTCGATCCCAGGAAGGAGACGGAGCTCATTGTTGATGGAAGTCCGGTGGGGCTAGGCGCCATCCTCTGTCAGAAAGGAGGAGGGGGAGAGAAGCGCATCATAGCCTACGCCAGCCGCGCACTCAGCGATGTAGAAACGAGATACTCGCAAACAGAACGTGAGGCCCTAGCCATCATCTGGAGCTGCGAACATTTTCACCTGTATCTGTATGGACATCCATTCACCATGGTAACCGACCACAAACCATTGGAGATGATATGGAATAACCCGAGATCAAAACAACCTGCACGGATCGAGAGATGGGGCCTCAGATTACAGCCGTACAACTTCAGAGTGGAATATAGAAAAGGAGCTGACAATCCAGCTGACTACATGTCTAGACACCCTCTCCCGGTACAGTCGTCACAGAACACAAGAGCATCCAAGGTTGCAGAGGAGTACGTTAACTTCGTAGCACTTCAAGCAACACCCAAGGCGATGACACTACAAGAGATACAGCGAGAGACATTGAAAGACACACTCCTGCAACAGGTCAGTGCACACATCAGAAATGACTCATGGCGTTTCATCACAGACCGCTCACCAGGTGCTGCTGCACTGAAACCATACAAGCTCGTCAGTGATGAACTCACAGTGTCCACAGGTAACGACATCATACTGCGAGGCACCAGGATTGTCATACCTGCAGCTCTACAGCAGAGGGCGCTGCAGATTGCTCATGAAAGCCACCAGGGCGTAGCTAAGACAAAGGCCCTACTCAGAGAAAAGGTATGGTTCCCTACCATAGACCAACAGGTAGAGACCATCACCAAGACCTGCCTCCCATGTCAAGTGAACACTCCAGTTACCCGGACCGAACCACTCAAAATGTCTGAGCTGCCAGACGCACCATGGCACAGTGTTAGTGCTGACTTTTATGGCCCACTCCCATCGGGAGAATATCTGTTAGTTATAGTCGATGACTACACACGATACCCAATTGTTGAGCCAATTCGATCTACCTCAGCAAACACAGTCATACCAGTCATGGACAAAGTCTTCTCCATGTTTGGAATCCCAAGAGTTGTTAAGACTGACAACGGACCTCCTTTCAACAGCAACCAGTTCGCTGAGTTTGCCAACTACCTAGGGTTCAAGCACAGGAAGATAACACCTCTATGGCCACAAGCTAATGCCACAGCTGAGAGATTCATGCGCACCGTCGGGAAAGTACTCAGAATCGCCCAGATGCAGAGGATGCCATGGAAACAACAGCTGCACGTCTTCCTGCGTGAGTACAGGTCCACTCCCCACAGCACGACGAACACGTCACCTGCCGAGTTACTATTCCAACGGAAGATGACCACCAAGCTACCCTCAGCAGACACAATCACCATCCCTGCTGACGAAGAGATACGCAGAATCGACAGAGAGGCCAAGGCAAAGATGAAAGCCCTCTCAGATGCTCGACGACACGCTACGCCTTCTAACATCAAGCCAGGAGACACCGTCCTGTGTAGTCAACCAAAACAGAACAAGCTTACTACGCCTTACAACGCAGAGCCGCTCACAGTAATCGATGTCAAAGGTTCCATGATAACAGCTGGAAGAAGTGGTTACACCACCACTAGGAACAGTTCATTCTTTAAGAAGATTGTCCGAGACAACCCAGACACTCTAATGGACTTAAGTTCAGAGGTCAGTGAGGAAGTAGGCCCAGCTACGCCTCCACCCGCACCTCCGCCGAGGTATCCAGTTAGAGAGAACAGACAACCTCCCGCATACCTGCGTGACTTCGATTAAAGAGCAGGAGTACCAAAGGACTGTTAACATGTTCTTCTGAGTCAACAATGTTCCAAGTTAATGGACTGTTTGAATGTTATGCACTTTATCATTTATTAAAAAAAAAGGAGTGATGTAATGTTCAGACCACCTACTGCCGCCTGGTGGTAGACTCGATACACTGTCAAGAGTCAAGACCCGGTCATGCGCAGTCTAGAGTCAGTGAATGCATATGCTGTAATGCGACCACATCGAATAACTAAAGAGTCCAATTGATATCCAGCGTGTGTCTCATCATTTATACATTATATTCTTGCTACACGTCAGAATATCACAAGTACATGTCAGGATGTGTGGCTCACTAAAGACATTTACAAGCAATGGATTATTAAAGATTCACTGAACCTACATGGCCCGATGCAAAGCCTGCTAAGGCAAATGGATCAAACTTGATGCGATGGGCGAAGCTGCATTGACGAGCCACGCTGCTGGAGCGACACACAAGAGATGTTAGAGCTACAAGGACAACAACACCATGTTGCACCACGAAATACATGTTCATTCTATGATTAAATACATGTTCATTCTATCATTAAATACATGTTCATTCTATCATTAAATACATGTTCATTCTATCATTAAATACATGTTCATTCTATCATTAAGAATAAATAGATGTTCATTCTATCATTAAGAATCATTCCTCCCTCCCTTTAAAAGTGAAAGATTCAAATCTCTCCACAGGGCATTTTCTAGAAATATAGTCTAGTAGACAACATGCAAGATACGCCCCCAGATATTTGCATACAGATCTGATAATGAATGAATGAATGAATGAATGGTCTTTATTGTCATTGCTATAGTACAGGTACCAAACAACGAAATGTAGGAGGGGTGGCTCCCCTGGTGCTAGGAAAGAAAAAAAAAGAAAAAAAAACACAAGAAGGGAAGGAGCTGGTTTACATAAATAAAGGCTATGTACACTATCCACTATACTATACTGTACAAATAAAACACTGTGCTGTACTCTATGCTATGCTATACCTATTCTAACATTTCCTATTCTCTGCAACCTTATGTACCCTAGGGTTGTCATATTGCACATAGTGTTATTGCACATTCATTTAAAGTGTCGCAGTTTGCAGGCTTGAAATGTACACATTTGTGCCTCAGCACTACACCAGATTTTCAATCCAGCAGCTGCCATCAATCCGTCCAGACTGTCCAGGGCCCAGAATTCTACCTGACAACAGTCACATAAATCCTGTCGGTTGTTTTCCCATAATGTTAAGAGTTCCATTCAAATGACTGTGCCCTATTCTTAGTCTTGTCATCACCACCTCCTCTTTTCTATTTCCTCCCCTGTTTCTCTCACTACCCACTCTATTTTGTACTGCATTGTCTTCCTCTTTGTATTGGCTTCCCTACACACCTCTTTCCCTCTGATTTTGATATTTTAATTATTGTATTTATGTCACCTTTTTTTAAGGTGTTAAAAAAGGTGTTTGTCTAGTTTGTCCACTCTCGCATTACCCATAATGCCCATATGCGCAGGGACCCACATTAATGTGACCACAATTCCTTGCTTCACTACTCGTGAATGTATTTCCATTATTTTATATAATATAATAATAAGTCTTGGCACTCACTAGATGTACCGAGCTTTTAGCTGTACAGACCAGATGATGAGTCACTACAGATCAGATCTCCACTAAAGCCATCCAAATGGCGTACAACTCAACGGTATATACACTTAAGAAGTTTGGAGTCCTTTCACATAACTCAACTCTGTGGCTAGGAACTACCACTGCAGAACCAGTCAATTCATCAACTAAATCCACACTTTCTTTCCTTGCCTTAACTTGCAGTAATTCTAAGTCAACCATCAGTTGTACTTGTATCCATTCAGGGCTGCCAAGTTTCACCAAAAGTTTGGAGTGAGATTTTTTGGCAGTGGAGCGACCCAAAACTGTGCGTGTTTTCAGCAGCGGCGGCCCCTCTCTCCCACCCAATTATTTGTGCTAGTTTCCTGCAATTTTACATGTTGTTCATAATAAACCAGCACAAGAAATGAAAATAATTTACATTTTATAAAACAAGAAAACAATTCAGACAATATATCATATTTATGAAATCTTAATAAACAAATACAGTAGCCTACAGACTCTAAAAGAAAAATGGGCCCCATCAACAGAACTCAGCCCCTTGGTCAGCAGCAGAAAGACTCTTGATCATCATCTTATATACAGTGCATTGCTCATAGATGGCTATCATGTTATACAGTACATACCAGGGTTTTTCCTGGGTCAGAATGAGGGCTAGTTTTATTGGGATAAAGTGAAACAAGCTCCACTACAGTATATAGACTCACTTCTAACAATCAACAATTATATTTAGTCCTTTGAGAAAATAAAACTTTACCACACAATTTCCCCTCAAAAAACAAGTAAACTGATATAGGATTACAAAATTGATGGGATGGTCTTTAACACTTATGTGCGTTCTACCACCCAGTATCCTTACATTTTCAAAATCACATCAGGATAAACTAGTATAAAGCTATTTTGCAGTTTTTCTCTGTAGGAGGCAGGCTAATTTACAAGACGTGCCAACTAGTGGTCGTTGTGTGTAAATAGCAGCTTGAGCATTGTAAAGAGGTTTAAAAAAAGGCACAGCTGTTCTAGTGTTAAGTGAAAAGTGAAACTACAGTGTTTTATGGAGATCATTGGTGCAGAACATCGTTCAGAGGCCAGGTGAGGACGGGGCTGAGTGACTCAACAGTGACTCAACAGCAGCATCAGAGCCAGGAGGAGGACCACCACAGGGGAGGACGCCATCCCAGGAGAGAAGCCAAAGATACTAGAGGAGAGGGAAGAGATACTGTGAGATAATGCTTTAATGTGAAGCCTATTTGTGACAGGGTCTGGTGATTGTGTAGATTATAAGCTTTCAAATGATGTGTCATATACATTGAAATCTGAAAATAGTTTAAGATATGCTTATTTGAATGTTGGTACACCTCAAACCAAATACCGGAGAAAATCGCAGACACGTTCGCTACCATCACGTTGCTAGCCAGCTAGCAGCTAAGAAAGAACATCGCTATGAACATCTAATTGCATGTTTAGCACATCACAACATGGTGATAGAACATCAACGTGCTAAAAACACATAACTACACATAATTAGACGATCACACAGTCCTTGCTTTTGAACACGTCCTAAAACCGACGTTTGTTTACAAGCCATATGCATCACTAACCTAGTAACTACGAAGCAGGACGATACAGTGAATTCAGTATTTAGTGATCCTTAAACCGTTTTTTTGTTATATTGAGTGGGCTCTTCAACATTTAAACTTTCATAATATGCAAAAAAAATAAAACACTTTGGGCCGGTTTCACAGACAAGGCTTAAGCCTAATCCTAGACTAAAACACATCTTCAATGGAGATTTTACATTGAAAGTGTGATTTAGTCCAGGACTAGGCTTAAGCCTTGTCTCTGAAACCGGCCCATAATTATTGTATATTTATTTATTTATTATATTTTATCTTATTTTTTTAAAGAAGCTTTTTGGACGACTTAAGAATTGCCGGCATGCGGACCTTTTCACCAGACCTTGTCACATTTTCGAGATCTTTACAAATGTATTTAATGGTCGATGATGTAATTGAAACAGATAATCAAAATATAGACATGTTGAGTTCACAGTAGTCTGAATCATATAATCATCAGCAGTATTGTGTCAAAACTTGAAAGAGAATGACTGTAAACAGGAGGTATGGTTTAGGTACCTGTCGTCTTCTGTTGTTGTTGGAGGGGGCAGAGTGGTTGTTGGAGGGGATGGATCCAGAGTGGATGTCCAGAGTGGAGGGGGAACAGTGGTGCTAATGATCCTACAATATAGAGCAGACATATTAAAAGATAAATTAGACTTATTACTTCTTTTATATATCTTTTAATATTGTAGGTAATATTGAGTACTCTGACAATCTTGAAAATGTTAACACACTTGCAAAATGACATTATTTGAAATGATAGTATTCCATTAAATATATTATATATATATATATATATATATCACATAAAACTTGTGCATAAAATGTTAGGCATATCATTAGGCAATATCATATCGTTGTTAGGCAATATCTTACCGTGGGGCACATGGACCCCCGCCACGTTTCCCTTCAAACAAGGTGAAGTTCACTGGTGGCAGCATTGGGCATGGAAGAGAGCTACTATTAAGTAGAGGGGAGATATCTGTGGATAGAATAAAAAACTAATTTCCAAAAGGGCATAGTATGTGAATGCCTGCTATACATTTCAAATGCTAGCAGTGACAACAACAAAGACTCTATCTCCATGTTGCCAAAACAATACATCCAGCTTGTGTGAGTAACATTACCGTTTGGTAAGAGGATAGGGTACACTTTAAAGTCCCAGAGGGGAAACATTGCTTAGACACCTAGTGCTGCTGTATACATAACACTGGACATTACATTACAAAATGGGGAAATATGCTTTTATAGGCTCACCTTGCATGGTGGTGAGGAAGATGGCGTCACCTCCCTTGAGGAAGTCTCTTCTCTGCAGTTCCTCTGTGTCACTGAAGTAGATTGTACCGATCAGTCGGTTTGCATAGTACGCCTCGTTGTTCTGGTCTGTGTAGAGTGTCCCAACTACACTCGGCCTTCCCCAACTCTCTGTGTCATCGGGGTCAGTAGTGATGCTCCGCTGCTTGGACATCTGCAGCTGAACGTTGGGGTTCTGGTCCAGCAGTAGGAAGGTCACCTGCCTCCATGGGCAAGGCCACTGGAGCTGGTCGTCATAGTCACCAGACACCAAACGCACATACAGTCCAAAGTAGGACCTGGACAATCTTGTCACTATCTGGTAGGCATAACCCCCTCTGGAGTAGTATTTGGGGCTGTAGAGAAAAGTGTTCCAGTTGCTGGTTTTCAAGACATTCTCAAAGTCCCTGATCTGCCAGGTGTTGTGGGGACATTCGGTCTCTGACAGGTTGATGTCATCGATGGAGAACCCTCCTGTAGAGTTTCCTGCTCCTTTACGCACCTCAAACTCCACCTGGAAGGTTCTGGTGCCGTTCAGGGGCACGTGGTGGAGCCGCCAGTAAGACGCTGGTGGACCTAAAGAAAAGTGTGTTTAAGTGGTATACCCGACTAGGAAGATACCTAGTATCAATATACACTGGGTGTATTGCTAATTGACCTGCACAAAAAATGCAAACATAATATATGCAAAAAAGGAAGGAATAAAACAACTGAAAAGACACATCTACATGTTTCAAGCAAAGCGTAGTGTTCTACATCTTTTCTAGGTTTCTCTTGTGGTGTTTGTTGATATGTCTCCTACTTATCATTATCACCTGTGATCTGGCCCATGAGGCGAAGAGTTCCATAAGTGTCCATCTCATCCTGGTACTCTCTGATCCAGATGTTGAGCTGGTCTGACTCGCTCCCACTGTGGTAGTAGTAGAATTGCACACACTGGACATTGCACTTCCTGCTGGGAGTTATCACCCTGCTCTCCAGCCTGGCCGTGTCTCCCTCCACCCCATCAGCTGTGTTGGCGTGCATGAAGAAACCAGTCCCTGGAGACAAACAACATTCATTTCAGTTAGTTTCATTAATGTCTAAATGGTAAGGGTCGATTGCAACCAACTTTGACAATAGGATGACGCATGCTATAAAATGCTAATTCCTGCCTTATTTCATCCGTAAACATTATTTCATATAGTACTGTACGTTAATTCGCCTTTAGGCAGTTGTATTATTTGTGGTTTCTGATTTCTGATGATGTTTAATTATTCGGATGGGCAAGGGTGTATGCTTCCATGACGGGCATCCATACGTATTTACCGGTACAGGCAATTCTCTAAATATAAGAGTCCTAGCCAGGACAGGCTGCTATGCATACACGTGGGGGATATAAAATGTCCATAATGTACCGTATTTTCCGCCCTATAAGGCGCACTTAAAAGTTCCAAAAAAAAAACAAAAACGACAGTGCGCCTTATAACCCGGTGCGCCTTATATATGGATCGAAATGTAAAAATTACATGACCAATATTTTTTTTTTAATAATAATACAATGTTTCAGTACGACTGGTAAACTGCAAAGCCGCACCGCTTGCAGCATTACGGTAATCTGTAAACACCGGTGCTTACTCACAGTGAAGAAGACGACAAAATGGCTCCTGTCAAGAGACACGCGTACGACGCAGAGTTTAAGCTCAAGGCTGTCAGTCACGCAGTAGAAAATGGTAATAGAGCAGCAGCGAGGGAATTCAATATTAATGAATCAATGGTAAGGAAGTGGAGGAAGCAAGAAGATGACCTGCGCCAAGTAAAGAAAACTAAGCAAAGTTTCCGAGGGAGCAAAGCGAGATGGCCACAGTTAGAGGACCAACTCGAACAGTGGGTTATTGAACAGAGAGCAGCAAGTAGAAGCGTCTCTACAGTCACAGTTCGAATGAAGGCAACAGCGCTAGCACGAGACATGAACATCGAGGATTTTCGAGGGGGTCCTTCTTGGTGCTTTCGATTTATGAAAAGACGTAAACTGTCCATCCGCGCAAGAACTAGCGTCTCGCAGCAACTGCCAGACGATTATAAAGAAAAGCTGGTCACTTTCCGCGCATACTGCGAAAAGAAGATAACTGAAAAGAAGATCCTGCCAGAGCATATCACCAACATGGACGAGGTTGATATTGTTTTGTTTGCATTGCATTTAGAAATGCTATTACTGTAACGCCAAATCAAATTCCTATATGTGTATGCTTAATGTGTATGCATAAATGGCAATAAACGTTATCTCATCTCATCTCATCTCTCATCAGGTTCCACTCACCTTTGATATTCCTGTGAACCGCACTGTGGAGAAAACGGGAACCAGTACGGTGTCCATACGCACCACAGGGAATGAGAAGTCATCCTTTACTGTAGTTCTCGCCTGCCAGGCTAGTGGCCAGAAACGTCCACCCATGGTTATTTTCAAGAGGAAGACCTTGCCAAAAGAAAACTTTCCAGCCGGCGTCGTCATCAAAGTTAACCCGAAGGGATGGATGGATGAGGAAATGATGCGCGGGTGGCTGAGAGAAATTTACGTCAAGAGACCGGGTGGCTTTTTCCACACAGCTCCGTCTCTATTGATCTACGACTCCATGCGGGCCCATATCACCGATGCTGTCAAAAAACAAGTGAAGCAAACTAATTCGGAGCTTGCCGTCATTCCGGGTGGATTAACTAAAGAACTCCAGCCGCTAGATATTGGTGTAAACAGGGCGTTCAAATCTAGACTGCGAGCTGCGTGGGAGCAGTGGATGACAGAAGGTAACGATGAATTAAGAATCAGTATATGTAATATGTATTTTCATGTACCTACTTCTGCAAATCTTCTAATAAAGTTTTCAATCAATCCAAAAAGGCGAACACACGTTCACCAAGACGGGGAGACAGCGCCGGGCGACTTATGCCACTATCTGCCAATGGATCGTGGATGCCTGGGCTGATATATCAGTCTCAACTGTGGTCCGAGCTTTCACGAAGGCAGGAATAACTGCCACTGAACTGCCAGGCAACAGGTATAGTATAGTATAGTGGATAGTGTACATAGCCTTTATTTATGTAAACCAGCTCCTTTCCCTTCTTGTTTTTTTTTCTTTCCTAGCACCAGGGGAGCCCCGCCTCCCAAATTTCATTGTTTGGTACCTGTACTATAGCAATGACAATAAAGACCATTCATTCATTCATTCATTCATTCAACAGCAGCGACACTGACTCAGATAATGACGAGAGGGAGCAGGGCATATTGGATCCCGTACTCGCCCAACTGTTCAATTCGGACACTGAAGAAGAAGAATTCAAGGGATTCGTGGAAGACGAATGAACTGAAAAAGTGAGCTTTACGTGTTATACATAACTGAACAATGTTGAGTTATGCACTAACGTTTGATTTAGTGGTATCAGACTGTTTCTTTTACTACGTGTTTACTGACATAAAGTTTGAATGTTTGACTGAATTGAATTAATGAACATCTCATCCCTCTGTCTCCATGTCATTGTAGAACACCCATGCCTTTGGAAGAAACGTTCCCCTCCACGTTTGGGAGAAGAGTGAACTTGTTATTGTTAATATTGTTAATATGTTATTGTTAATATTGTTATGTACATATGTGTAGCGAGAGGTGACGCATTTACAATAAATAGCTTTTTATTATTTTGCGCCCTGGTCATGGAATAACCTCCAGAACACACTACAGTTTATTAACCTCGTCTCCCTGTGAGAGTTCAAAGCTCTGATTGGAAATTGTGTGACAGAAATGTGCAATTGCTACTCTTAAAATGTTTTCATGTTTTAATATGTAGTCTGCTCTTATCTCTTGTCTGTTATTTAGTATGTTTTGTTTTATTATTATTGTTTTATTGTTTTATAATATTTTATTGTTTTTAATTTTGTAACTTGTATCTGTACTGGTTGGTGTGCTTTCTTTGGCCAGGTCTCCCTCGAAAAAGAGATTTTGATCTCAAAGAACCTCCCGGTTAAATAACGGTTAAATAAAAAAAATTATACCTCCAGTATGTCTCTGTGTTATTGTTAATATTGTTAATATTGTTAATATGCACATTAACGTTTGAACAACGTTTGAACGTTGAACAACGTTTAAGAACGCTTAATAAAGTGTGACTTTATTTGACTGTTGTGTTAACATTCCCTTTAGCACAGCTCCATCTAGTGGATGCATAACGCAACCCCAGTCAAAAAAAAAACCCGACAGTGCGCCTTATAAGCCGGTGCGCCTTATAAGCCGGTGCGCCTTGTATACGAAAACATTTCTAAAATAGGCCATTCATTGAAGGTGCGCCTTATACCCCGGTGCGCCTTATAGGGCGGAAAATACGGTATGTAACATATACATTTGTGTACTTGCCACTGGGTTGGACTGCAGTCCTAGGTCCTGTGACTCAAACAAGCTATTAACAGACGATGTACTCACTTAAATAGCGCATCTCTATCTAAAATATCTGATCCTTTTATCGTTTGATCATTTTATGAGTAAATACCCTGTTTTGGAGAGGCTATGGTGGATGCACCTTAACTCATTGACTGCCAAAGACGCCAATTGGCGTCTTATAGAATAGTAACGTTGACTGCCAAAGACGCCAATTGGCGTCTTATAGATTTTTTTTTCTTCCGCGGGGATCGCGTTATTGACATGTTCTACACCTAGCGAGTGAATTTCAGACTTGGGTGTAATGTATTTCGGTCCCAGATGGGGGCAGTAGTTCGATAAAAGCCTGGAGAAGGAAGTGGCTTGCTGTGGGTTGTAGTAATGGCGAAACGGATCAGGGTATGTGCCAAACGCGGCGCGGAGCATTGCGGCGCGGAGCATTGCGGAGCATCGCGGAGCAGCGCGGCCATCGCGCGACTCTTCAAACAGTTCAGAGTCGGATGATACAGAAAAAGTGCAGAAAAAAAAAAAAAGTTCTGCAGAAAAAGCTCGTTTTCTCTGTTTATTGGTCAAAATCAGGTGTTTTTGCTGAAACCACCCTATGTTCTACGGCCGATTTCTAAACACTCAAAGAGGCTAGAAACAAACTTTCTTTTTCTGATGAAAGAAGAGAGTCTAAAGTTTTGGTAGATATGTTCAATGTTTATGTAGTCCGAAAAGTCAATATTTGGTGGGTCTTCAAAGTTCAGTGAAAATGCCCCAAAAGTCTGGCAGTGTGGAGCTCTCCGCTCTGAACATGGCTGGCAGTCAAATTAAAGATGAAAAACACAATGTTCTTAATTCTTATGCATGTTGTATACATATTATTATATACAATAACCCTAACTCTAAATGAAGAGTCAGTATAGCTTTCTGAAATCTCACCGTTACTGCCGAGGGAGGTGTGGTCAGTGTCGGGACCCCCAGGACCCCCAGGACTACTTGTTACTCTCTCCCAGTCGGACTCCACACAACAACTGCAACGACTCATCCCACACATATCCTCGTCGGAAAAGTCGCAGAATTTGTTAAATGCGATGGTCGAACCTACAGGAAATACACACACACGCACACACACACGCACGCGCGCACACACACACACACACACACACACACACACACACACACACACACACACACAATAAATACTAAGATTCTGCTGGCACGTTGGTCAAATCAAATAATCGGTTCTTAACACTTCCCCTGCAACAAATGCAAATATGGGATTTTCTTTTTTTAACAAAAACAATATTTTAACACAAGTTTCCAAAACTCTATCAGTGATGTAGCACCACTTGATAGAACTTACTGCAGCTGTAGAGTCTGTTCAGCTTCACAACATCATTGGAGCTCATTTCCAGGCGTTGGCCAATCATATCCTGATACTCTGGTAGCTTAGTGATGATGGTAGTTCCGTTTCCATTGCTGAACGCATACTGGGAGTAGTGCATCACTGAGTTGTAGTCATATGGAGTACCCTGGGTAGTGATTTCTTCTGCACTTTTTTTCTTAAAATTTCCCTCTCTACCTGTAGAGATAGCAAGAGGCACATACAATCACACAATTACCACCCATCTGATTATCTGTTGATAACACCATGAACCATAAAATAAACCATAAACCATAAAAACCATAAAATACTGTCATAACTGCTAATCATTTAGCTAAATCATCTTAGCCTGACATGAATCATCATTAATCAATTCAAATTCAAGTAATTGTTTTTGGCCATGTGTAGGTACACTGTTTTCTAAATAAAATGAATAATTAAATAAAAATAAGAAGAACATTTTGTTCAGATTTGCTAATGATACAGAAAACAAATATATCAAACCTTCTATGATATTTTCGAAGACAATGGTCACATGGTCATCTCTGTCAGTTCTGGACTGCTCGTGATAGAAGCCCAGAGCGTGGAGAAACTCATGCTCCACTGTAGAAATACCATCACAACCCTCTCCAATGGAGAGCTCTTGCCCAGGAAAACTTCGCCCTATGTAAGAGTAACACCTACACAGGAAAGGACACAGGGTAACACACCCGCAAATGACCGATGGATGCCAGCAGCAGCAATGATATACCACCATAGACAGTTATTTTTCAAGACACAATGTCAATCAGCTGATCACCCATAGGACTGCTGTTGAACCCATAAGAATGCTGCTGTTGATCTTAATCACTTCATGTGTCCTGGCAAGGTTAGAACACAACACATGAGATCAGATCTCAACAAGCTGTTATAAAACAGGGTTCAACCAAGGCAATTCCCATAACAAACATACAGCAAAATGGTGCTAGCAAAAAATAATCTCCTCTAATGCACACATTATTGCATCAGCTGTAACTAAAGGACCTTACCCTTGCAGCTTTTGGACAGAGATGTAGTAATCCTCATCCTCCCTGGGCTTGAAGTCGATGCATGATTTCAGCCTGAACTGCTCAAGAGCTCGCAGAATGACTCCTTTGGCATTCATGTCTTCATTAGGATACAGAGGAATTAGGACCAAGTTAAGGATGGCATGGGAAATATAATATATATATATATATATATATTGTGGTAAAATGTCATTCCTACTTCATTTACCAAGGTCATTGTTCAAAACATAGGGGACAGGAAAGGTCCATAGGTCTCTCTCGTCCAAAATGGTGTTCCTCTGTTTTTTCTGAAACCAAACAATATGGATAAGCCTTGGGTAATGTAAATCAACAATCCCTCTGGAAATGTAGTGCCACTGACTTACCTGCAGTATATCTCCATCATGTAAATTCAGATCTAAAACAACAATGAAAAATCATATTGAGTGTGTAGAATATTGTATTAAAAACATGATTTGAATTCAGATAATTGTAAAAGTAAAGGTGGAATTAAGAAATAGGTTGTACTGTGGCTGATGGAGACAGTGCTTTCCACAAACAGATATCCTTTATCTCATCTTTACCTTTGTTTATTTCGACAATGTCCCGGTTGTCACCCAGTTCTTAAAAAACAAAAGAAGAAGAAAACACATATAGAGGGAATGAATAGGTACAGAAACGTGCTAAATACCTAAAGAAACAAAGAGAGCATGACTGTATAATGGCAGGGCATTACCATGCTAGTATTAAGACAATGTAATGACAAAACATAATTGTAATAATAGTCATGTCGTCCTCCAGGTACACTGAGGTATGTGTGCATCTAAAATCTGTGACACCACTGTCACCAGATGTTTCTAATATATTTCCAAACAACCTTTGTTTGCAAAAACGTACCCTTGATCTTTGGTGGTCCCTGAAGACAAATAAAACATTTAATATAAAATATTATTTTTGTTTAAAAGTACTTACTTACTAATAAATATGATTTTCATTTTGTACAATGTCCTTGTGATCTCAAAGAAAAGATATTCAAATACTCACTGCCGTCTGAGCTTTTTGGACATTTCGTACCTGGAATTGTCATCAGCAAGAATCAATGATGCACGACCAAACACAAATTTAATCTGGACGCATTTGATTTCTGACTTTCTATACCTGTCTGTGTTACATGTTTGTATTATTCTGTTGGTTGGTGGTGGGGTTGGGGGGTGGAGAGAGGTGTGTGTGTGTGTGTGTGGGGGGGGGGGGGGGTGGAGGGATAGCTGGATACAATCAAAATGTATAATTTGTCGATAACTGTTGTATTATCGATAACTTGACGATGTTGTTATAATAATAATAATAATAATAATAAAAAATAATAATAACAATTTATATATATATGTTATGTGGGATAACGGTACATGTGGGAAAACTAGGGTTAGGGTTAGGTGTTAGGGTGCTACGGTTAAGGTTAGGGTTAGGGTTAGGGTTAGGGTTAGGTTTAGGGTTAGGATTAGGATTAGGGTTAGACATGCCAGCATGTATGTGAAGGAAATGGTAACCCCCCAAACTCCAGCCCGCTCACTCCGCTCCTCCACCTCGGCTGGCCGACTGGCCCCACGACCTCTGCACAGCAGTCGTGCTGCCCGATCACGTCTCTTCACAACACTGGCTCCCCGCTGGTGGAATGAGCTCCCCACGGCTGTCAGAACGGCAGAGTCACTACCCATCTTCCGTCGTAGACTGAAGACCCATCTCTTCAGGTTACATCTTAACTGCTCCTCCTGAGACATCTTCTGCCCCTCAGCACTACGTCTCCTAAAGACACCCGCTTTCCCCTCTACTGTGTCCCTAAGAACTTCTATTGCCCCCCTTGTACTGTTTCTCTGTTCCTCCAGTATAAAAATACAAATAAAAAACTAGGTTTCAGAAGAAGGTGATAGAAGAAGGTTTTTCCTTCTATCAATGGCCCCGGGCCTGAGCTAGATTACTCTTCCTGCCACGAATGGTGGACTGCTGATTCACATGCTTAGCATTCAAATGTATTGATTGTAAGTCGCTTTGGAATAAGGCGTCTGCTAAATGCCAAAAATGTAAAATGTAAAAAATGTACCAAATCGACATAGCACCTAACCCTAACCCTAGCTTTCCCACATGTACCGTAACATATATATATATATATAAAAATGTCATACTCTTACCGACGAGAGACAGCCAGAGACAGCCAGGCTCACCACCAGAAAAGTAGAGATAAACATTCTCTTCAGGTGTTCTTGGAAGGGTCAGGCACCCTAATAACAAAGAACAATAAGCAAAGAAAGATACAATATAAGACACAAGAAGAAATATTAACGCATTTCATCCCTCAACATTATATCCTCTTGACATTGCACAAAATACAACAAGATCCAAGATCCAAAATACTTTTGTGAAAGAATAAATCTTTCAAATTATATTGCACAAGTATCAAATCATCAAAACTTCCTCAAACGTCATCAAACTTCCCATACAGGAAAAATACACTACACATATCCATAACACTGTCCATACCTGTATCCATATCCAAATCTGTACACTATACATAACACTGTAATTGTTCAATGCTACAGCACTATAAACCACATTAGAGGAACAATTGGACAACGTTTACCTGAGATATCCAGATGTTGGATGGGAACAAGTCTTCATCAACTGAGCCTGAGCAGATCTGTACTATGGAGCTTGTTTATAAACAGTATCGAGCGCAGCCTTGGATTCCCCTCTGTTCTTTTTTTACAGTTATTATTATGGACACCCATAACTGAATAAACCGGTTCCAAGCAGCAGCGTTCTAAGCATGACACAGCATTAAGACACTTGATTGGTTGGCGGCCGTTAGCCTCGGGGTTCGAGAGACTGGCCAGGTCGCTGGTTCGACCCCCAGATCTCTGTTCTTCCTGGGGGGAGATGTGTGCACAAACTGCATTTAGTTTTCTCAGTACTTGTGCTCTGTTCAATGTCAATAAAGTTTAATCCTAATCTCTTAATCTTGTATTTACTCAACCTGCACCAGGTGTTTTATCTTTTTTCTGAAATGTACTGTAACATTGCTTAACAGGAAGAGACTACAGCCACTGTTTCCCTGAGAATGTATTCAGCCAATATATATTGTCCATGACTGTATGTCAACAAACTTGTCTCCACTTAAAGAGCGTCAGTGACGCACAAATCTCGCCAACCCAAAATATGGGCTTTGTCAACACAATGTTTGCATGTGGTGAACCGTACCAACCAGATTATAAAAAGAGAAGTTTGAGCCTAGACCTTTCTTTGTTCAATTCTATGACAAAACGTATTCCAGTTACACAATAAATACTCAATGTATACAGTAACCTGAAAGACTGTGTCGAACATGTGATGCCTAATGGTTCTCCTGTATGTGAGCTGTCATGGCCTATGAGGTGAGGGCATGAACCAGCACCTATGATGAGAGAAAGGATGAAAACAGGCTCACTCACAAAAAGTAGTTGATGGATTATTTATTTGGTTTATGGTTATATTTCTGAGACTACCTTTTGTTGCAGTGACAGCACTGATGAAACCTTTGAGTGAGATGATGCATTTATGTTTCAGTCGTACAGTATGCATTCAAGTCTACAATATATGTGTAATGTAATGTGTACGTTACGGTACATGTGGAAAAACTAGGGTTAGGGTTAGGTGCTAGGGTGCTAGGGTTAAGGTTAGGGTTAGGGTTAGGATTAGGGTTAGGGGTAGGGTTAGACATGCCAGCATGTACCAAGTCGACGTAGCACCTAACCCTAGCCCTAGTTTCCCCACATGTACCGTATTCCCACATGTACCGTAATTATAGGGGTTGAAGCTAGAATGATCATTCAGGTCCTTTTCACGTGTAATTACTTTTTAATTCAAGCAGGAGGTGCCATAGAGATCAGAAAGATTAACCACAATAGGCCTAGGCTTCAGGGAGTCTGATACTATAATAGTATGTGTTCCAGTGGCGGACTCAGGCTGTTTGAAGGGCAGGGGCGAAAAGAAAAAAAGGGCACCTACTGCACAACATGGGACCCCATGGGCGTCACCACCATATATTTGGGGGGGGACGTGTCCCCCCCACCTTTGAAACAAGGTCGTTTGGACCCCCCCACATTTGCCATCAAAAATATGTTGCATGACTGGTCAGCGTTATTTTCATTGCTTCACAATCAAATCCGTTCCACTTTATGAGTAGGGGATTGCCTATATCCAGAAATCCACTCCGCGTTTTACTTCTGTTTTTAACGGCACGCAGCATCAGACACGCACGCAGATTCTAAACATTCAGAATGAGGCAAGACGATATTTAGATCATCCACCAAGATGGATATAAGGATTTTTTTTTTCTAAGAAGAGAAAAGTAAGTCAAAGTCATCCAAGTTTTCCCGTGAGTGGCCAAACAGCAACATTGCGTTCTCCCAAGGTCAAACACAGCCAGCTTTTCTGATAAGAATGTTAGCACCTTATGAGACATTCTCTGTATTAGCAATAGAATTAGCATAGCCTACTAGCAACCAAATACGAGCTAGATCAGCTATATGGCACTAGCAGTTTTGTTAGGCATTACTAGTGCGGTTAGACATGTTTAAATGCAGAACAGACACAGGCGAAATGTCATCAAAAGCACAGAATGGCGACAAACACCTCACAGTGCTTACCTGTCCTGTCATTATTGCATCTCCTGCCCGTGTTCATTGCCCTGAGCATTTGCACTATTTAATTTGGCCATTGCACCCACCCAAAGAATCAATTTTGCATCTGATTGCTTTAGCTAGGGTTAAAAAATAAGAAGAAAACACCTGTTCCAATTTATTTTTCTATTTCTAAAATGCTTGTGATTGTATTTTTTGTATTGATGATTGTATTTCTATGTCAAATGTTCTATTAGAGAAAAACAATATGAACAAGTGCTCAATGCATCCCCATTTCTCCTGATATAGGTGGTTGAGAGTGAGAGTGAGTCAGAGGCAGGGGCAGCAGGCAGGGGCAGTGGAGACAGCTCTAATTCACTCTTTGATTTTTTGTTTTGTTATAGTTGTATGTTCTGCAATGCACTGAAGAGGGCTAAGTTTGATTGTAATAGGCTCTGAGTAGCCTAGGTACATATTTTATGTTTCCTCATAACTTTTTATTCAATTTGTTGACTCAAAGTTACCTCATTCTTTTCTAATTCACTCTTTGATTCTTTTTGAATCTTCATATTTAATAAAGTACCTAAAAAGTGCCACGTGTCAGTGTCAGGCCTCTGTGAGTTAAACCAAAACATAATAGTAGTCAGTAATTGCAGACCATGCCAGCTCCAAGGAAAAACAAAGAAAGGGGGAGATTATTTTGGGTGTAAAACGCACCAGAATGCAGGAAATTGAATCTACTATTTAAAAAATTTCGGGGGGAGGACCCCCAGACCCCCCGAAAAATAAGTGTCCCCCCCACATTCAAAAAGCTGCTGACGCCCATGTGGGACCCCATCAGTGCACATGGTCAAGTTTAGACTATTGGAAGGGCAGCCAATAGGGCACGTCCTCTAATTCTGCCACTCAAAAGGGCACTTTAGTGCGACGTTTTTCAACTGTGGGGGCACATGGTCAAGTTTAGACCATTGGAGGGGCACCAGTAGGGCACATCCTCTCATTTTCGCCACTCAAAAGGGCATTTTTGACACTCAAAAGGGCACTTAATAATATAGGTTAATCTTTCCAGATCAATAGATTCCAAGAGCCCCCTCTTCCACATTCTCAATGTTGGAGTGTCCATACTCTTCCAGCATAGTGCTATGATTCTCCTGGCTTGAAGGAGTCCAAAGTCCAGAAGTTTGGTCTGTTTTGATGTCTGTGTGAAGTCCTCCGGATATATTCCAAGCACACAGAGTTTTACATTTAACGGTATTTTGGCATTAAATATATCAGACAAACATTTTGTTACATCTTTCCAGAAATGTTGGATCTTCGGACACTCCCATAGACAGTGAAATAGAGTACCTTTGTCATCTACACACTTAACACAAACGTCTGGGATGTTAGCAGACATATGGTGGAGCTTGACAGGAGTTATGTACGTTCTCATTAACCATTTATGTTGAAGTAGTTTAAACCTTGTATTTATCGTGTGTGTTTGCGCTTTTAAACAAGCAGCATTCCAATCAGTCTCGTCAATGTCTTCTTGTATGTCAGATTTCCAAGCATTTAATTTGTCTAGTGTTGATTCTTTACTATGTGCCACTAGTATATTATAATACCTAGATACGTGGCCCTTCTCTTCCAAATGTACAAGTGTTATTTCCTCGAGTTTTGATAGAGGTGGTATACACATTATCTGTTTATATTTTGATGACATATAGCTTTTTAACTGTAAATATTTAAAGAAGTGTTTTTTTTAGGAATTTGATATTTTTGACACAATTGATCAAAAGAAAGCGACACTCCGTCTGCATATTGATCCATCATTTTCTTAACACCGTTTATATTCCATGACCTAAATCCTCCATCTTTTCTACCTGGTGTAAATTGCTCATTGCCCCATATAGGAGTAAATTGAGACAATACAGGTACATCACCTATATGTTTGTGTGCAGCGTGCCAAACTGAAATTGTATTTTTAAGAAAGGGATTTTTTGTTCGTTTCTTCAGTGTTTTAATATTTGAAGAGTATAGATATACCGTACTCTTAATGGTAGATCTGGAATGGACTCTTGTTCAATGTTTACCCAGGCAGGAGGCGCTGTCGTGCGGAAATAATATGATGCTGTGGTCAGTTGGGCTGCCATATAGTACCATTTAAGATTGGGAAGTTGAAGGCCCCCCCTCTCATAAGGCAGATATAACAGCTTACGGCGGAGTCTAGCTTTCCTGCCATTCCAGATGAATTGACTAAGTAGTTTGTTAATATTGTCGTAAAACTTGTCTGGCAGTGGCAGTGGGAGTGTTTGAAAATTATATAAAAATGTGGGTAATATAGTCATTTTTATTATATTTATTCGTCCGATCATAGATATAGGCAAAGTGGACCAGCGATTCAGTGTTTCAGTTACGCCCTCTACCAGGGGGTCATACTTTGCTGGGATTATTTCCTTCAGATCAGGAGTGATTTTAACACCTAAGTACCTAAAACCTTCAGTGGTTGTCATAAATGGAGTATGCACTATGGGATTATGTCTTTCTTCTTTATTAAGAAACATCAGTACTGATTTTGAATTATTAATGTTATATCCAGAGAACCCCCCAAAGTTTTCAATTAACCTCACCAAATTGGGAATACTATCTTTTAAATTTGTCAGAAAAAATATTATGTCATCTGCATATAACGAAATGCGATGATCTATTCCCCCAATTGTAATGCCTGATAGTCCTGTATGTGTCCTTACGGCCATTGCTAGCGGTTCAATTGCTAGCGTGAATAATTGTGGAGACAAGGGGCAGCCCTGTCGGGTGGATCGCTGCAAACTAAAGGGTTTGGAGATGTTACCATTAGTCAGGATCTCAGCGGTTGGATTTGTGTATAGTAGCTGAATCCATCTGAGAAAAGTTTCACCAAGTCCAAATCTTGGTAGTATTTCAAAAAGGTAACCCCATTCTATCCTATCGAATGCTTGGCATGCATCTACTGATACATGCCACATCTCCAGGTCCAGCATCACAGTGAGCAGGAGGAGCAGGAGGAGCAGCTTGGAGTCCTGTCTTCTTCAGTTTCTCCACTAATTCAGCCAACAGAGTGTTTTTCCTCAGAACAGGCCTGGGAATAAAGCTTTCCTTGCACATGGGGCAACTGTAGACCCCCTTCTGATCATCCTGGTCCCAGCAGCCTTTAATACAGCTCATACAGTAGCTGTGCCCACAGGGAATAGTTACCGGATTCTTCAGTAGATCCAGACAGATCGGACAACTGAAGGAGTCCATGCCCTCTGCCATTTTGCTGCACACACTACCAGAGGGAATAGCAGAATACAATGATAAGTTGCGTTTCTCTAGAAGTGTTTGTGCTCTGTGGGCGGGAACATTTCCTGGTTCTGTGACTTCCTCAAAGATTGTGTTAAAGTGAGATGGAGTTAAATTGAATGAATGAATGAATGGTCTTTATTGTCATTGATATAGTACAGGTACCAAACAACGACATTTGGGAGGGGGGGCTCCCCTGGTGCTAGGAAAGAAAAAACAACAACAAAAAAACAAGAAGGGAAAGGAGCTGGTTTACACAAATAAAGGCTATGTACACTATCCACTATGCTATACTGTACAAATAAAACACTGTGCTGTACTCTATGCTATACCTATTCTAACCTATTGCTGTACTCTATGCTATGCTATACCTATTCTAACATTTCCTATTCTCTGCAACCTTATGTACCCTAGGGTTGTCATATTGCACATAGTGTTATTGCACATTCATTTAAAGTGTCGCAGTTTGCAGGCTTGAAATGTACACATTTGTGCCTCAGCACTACACCAGATTACCATCTGTAGCCACTAGATGGCGCAGTTATACAGCTACCTCATAGCTTACTACAGAGTAGAGCAGGGAGCAGTTCGTCAGCGCAGCTCAGGGATGCCTCTCTGTACTCTGGACTGCAGGCTGGGTCTGCAACCCAAGTTGGATTTCCGATTTGGGTAAAAAGTGGTTACGGTTCGGTTAAGTCAGGGCTGAGATTAATGGTTTTCAGGTTCAGCGTGTCTCCGTAGTCGCTCCTAAATAAATGCAGTGGTCCAGCTTCCATTCACATCGTCAGGAAGAGATTCCGTTGCACTTTGTCCTACAATGGTGATGGACATAATTATACAACATCCATTCCACACATGGTCGCACTAAACTAATGAAACTTAAGGAATAAACCACACTGATCATAAAGATAGAAATCGTTTTTATGTGGGCAGAAAATATTTTGACAGTACAAAAAAAGATTCAAAACGCAGAGGCATTCTACAATCATTCAAATTCATGTAAAAACAGCCGTTTGAATGTGTGAGGTTACATTTGAGGGTTACAACCATTTCTCTGCTGGTGTAGAACTGGGTTTTATACAGCCATGAAGTGTTCAACAGCTTACTAACAACAGCCATTGCACCTTCTATTACACACAACTAAACATTTCCTTTCATAGTTGATGTTGTCTATAACATGTGATAATTCAGTGGCTGATCATGACATTAGAATTCTGAACCTCAACACCTCTCCAGTGTCGTAAACAAACAAAGTATCAGAAAAGGCTTCTGCCACGACAGATGTCCAACAGAATAGTTGGAATCAAAACAAATATATGAACCAAGGCACCAATCTAAACATATATTATTTCTGGAACAGAGTACGTTATATTGAATATGTGATGATGATATAATGATACAACTCTGAAGACTAAATCACAGAGAAAGATGTTTCTACAGAATAATAGGTTATGATAAAGCACCACTCTAACAGAGACCTCTACTCCAGGTGACACAACTCAACACTGTCTCCAAAGTTACACCAATTAGGCCCAATCCCAGGATAGAGGGGCTCAGTGAATGTGGTCTGGACTCTGTGGAGGAGGGTCATTGTGTCAGAGGAGACGCTGTAGAAGGACAGACTACCTGCCCTGTGATCCAGGTACACTCCTACTCTGGAAGACTGAGGGCCTGATACATTAGTCTCAACACTATTGTGATAGAAAGTATAACCACTACTATGGTAGAATAACCTCCAGGACTTGTTATTGTATCCAAACATACTGTCATCACCTGACCTGCTGATGTCTTTATATGAGACTGCTGCAGCACCAGGACTACCACTCCTCTCAACCTCCCAGTAAGAGCGTCCAGACAGACCCTCTCTACACAGCACCTGCAACTGGTCAGTGAATCTCTCTGGATGACCAGGATATGACTGGTTTTGTCTCATAAATGTCACCTTCCTGTTCCCCTCAGACAGAGAGAGCCAGCTGTATGCTGTGTTTGGGTCCAGTGTGATCTGACAGGAATCTGGGAGAGAGACGAGCAGAAACCAAATCAGAGAAATAATGGAAGTCAGATATCTAACCTGTCTTTGATGAGTCTCTCCCTCTCCTAGAGCTCTCTAGTTCTATCTCATGGTTTGTAGAGAGTATCAGTGGAGATTTCTGAATAAAGAGACTCACATCGTAAGAACTGGGCTCTGGTCTTGGGCTCTGGTGGCAGTAATACATCCACTGCATCAACTACAGACACACATACACATTAACAGAGAGAGAAAGAGAACTTTCACATCAGATGATATTACACATACAGTACATGTACTGCAGGGGAGGCTGGAGAAGGTAGAAATCGGAGGACAGGCTCATTGTAATGCATGGAATGAGGAATGGTATCAAAATGCTTACCATTACTCATTACATTCCATGCATTACAATGAGCCCATCCTCCAGTTTCTACCTCCACCAGCCTCCACTACTATACTGTATACAAAGAGATGATTAGGACTGTGTTCTAAAGTTGCCTGTATAAAGGGACTAGACAGAGTTTTAGCCCACCTATAGTTGAGATCTTAGGCCACTCCCCCTTAAGGATGTCCTCTAGTTTCTCTCTCAGCTTAGACACAGCCTCAGTCACATCTCCAAAGTACTGAAGAGGATGGATGGTGATGCTGGGTACGTCTGAAGATACACTGGGACTGGAGAGAGAGACATAACTCTGGAGAGAGAGAGAGAGAGAGAGAGAGAGAGAGAGGAGGGAGAGAGAGAGAGGGAGAGAGAGAGAGAGAGAGAGAGAGAGAGAGGAGGGAGAGAGAGAGGGAGGGAGGGAGGGAGGGAGGGAGGGAGGGAGGGAGAGAGAGAGAGAGAAAGAGAGAGAGAATAAATGAATAATTGAACAGTAAGCTCCTTTCAGTATTCCAGATGGAAGGTCAGTGTAGTTACCTGGAGGAAATGGATGTGGTCCTCTGTGTGTGAAAGCTGCCCCAGCTCAGCGTCTCTCCTCCTCAGCTCAGCTATCTCCTGCTCCAGTCGCTCCAGGAGTCCTTCAGCCTGACTCACTGCTGCCTTCTGCTGGGCTCTGATCAGCTGCTTAACCTCAGAGAGCCTTCTCTCAATGGAGCGGATCAGCTCAGTAAAGATCCTCTCACTGTCCTCCACTGCTGCCTGTGCAGAGCGCTGTTAGGACATACACACACACACACACACACACACACACACACACACACACACACACACAGACACAGACACACACAGTGGGATTGCATAAATACAAGTTAAATTAAAAATAAATTTAAAAAAGTGGAGAATGGCTGACTGGAGGAGAGCAGTAATGGTGTGTCTCCTCTGGTCAATACTCACTGTGAGAGACTCCACAGCCTGTTGGATCTCCTTCAGTTCCTTCTCTCTCTCCTGGACTCTCTGCTGGACCTTCTGCTGACTCATCCCCAGCTGCCTCTGTGGGCAAATAGTGAGATAAATGCCAGATTATATTATATTATATAACATATACAGTATATATATATTCATATGAGAAATGAAACTGATATCGATACTGATTTTCAGCATTGGTGCACATCTCCAATAATATGCATAAGAAAATTGCAGATGTAGTTTGAAATGAAAAAAACATAACAATAATTTTACTTTTGTGATTAATACTCATAATAATGATTTAATGACGTAATACTATCATGGAATTTGTAGCTCAAATGGAATACATGTACTGTACATCAAGGCAATGTTTTACTTCACTTTTTTTGCAGGACTTTATACATTTCAGATGACTGTTATAATCTGCTAAACTAGGTTAAATATTGGGCCATATACTGTATATCCTTAGAGATTACAGTAAAATGATCTGATCATAAAATCCTGGTCAAATGATTCTTTCAATGATTAATTCACTTTAGTGTCAGAGACAAGGACATGGACTTTCAGCTCCACGCCAGCCCAATAAAGTATGGATTTGTTAAAGAATTTCTATCATAGACTGTGTGTTCACTACTGTATATAAATATAACCATTCCACTGACACTAAGGGCTTCTAAAGTCACAATCTCTCCTCTCTTTCATTTCTAACATGACGTTTCACATGAGGTTCTTACCTGTTTCTCAGCCCTTTCTGCTGCAGCTGAGACTGTATCATGGCCTTTGTGTTCATCCATGGAACACAGATAACAGATACACTGCTGATCAGTGCGACAGAACACCTCCAGCAGTTTGTCATGATGGGAGCAGATCTTCTCCTGCAGCTGTGTGGAGGCTTTGACCAGCTTGTGCTTCTTAAAGGCAGGAGATTCATAGTGAGGCTGCAGGTGAGTCTCACAGTAAGAGGCCATGCACACCAGACAGGACTTGAGGGCTTTCTGCTTTCTCCCAGTGCAGACATCACACGCCACATCTCCAGGTCCAGCATCACAGTGGGCAGGAGGAGCAGGAGGAGCAGCTTGGATTCCTGTGTTCTTCAGTTTCTCCACTAATTCAGCCAACAGAGTGTTTTTCCTCAGAACAGGCCTTGGAATAAAGCTTTCCTTGCACAGGGGGCAGCTGTAGACCCCCTTCTGATCATCCTGATCCCAGCAGCCCTTAATACAGCCCATACAGTAGCTGTGTCCACAGGGAATAGCCACCGGATTCTTCAGTAGATCCAGACAGATCGGACAACTGAAGGAGTCCATGCCCTCTGCCATTTTTGCTGCAAACACTTCTAGACAGAACAGCGTCAGGACAGAGTATCAGTGATACGTTTCGTTTCTCTAGAAATATTTAGTGCTTTGTGGGCGGGAACACTTCCTGGTTCTGTGGCCCAATAGCTGTGTAGAGGGAGTGGTGTTGGACAGAGACTGCAGGGTGGAGTGTACTCCCGACCGCTAGGGGGCGATAGTATTGGTTTATGTGGTTAGTACTCTCTGTTAAGAGGTTAGAGTTAGGAGAAGGTGTGGCGGCCATTGTGGATGCCAGGTGGTCCGAGGATACACGCTGTTTCTCCTCTCTCTTTAGGACGTGTTTGCCTGTTATACGTAAGTCTGTTATTAGTTATATGTATCTTATTATCAGATTGTGGTTAACAGTAATCGTTCATGTTTGTTTATATCTTGTTATGTATGTCTTGTTTTGGTAATTGTATTTACTCATACGCTGTATTCCCACCCACAGGGTGTTGACATCTTTGTCTGAATAAATATTATAAACCGACATTGAGGAGTCTTCTTCATGTCAACACCATGAAGGTGGAATGCCCCTTCCCCGGCTGCGACTTCGAGACCAGAGACGTTTCCGAAGCACTCGCCATCGTCTTGCTGACAAACCATGGACATTTCCATCGAGGTGCGGCGGTTCAGACCCCAGCTCCCCGAGGCCCGAGGATGGAGCGGCCTAGGGTTGACACCGGCATCTCAACGGAGGAGTGGAACGTGTTCGTCCGGCGGTGGGAGGTCTTCCGGGCGGGGTCGGGCATTGGAGCGGCCCAGGCCCCGTTCCAGCTGTTTCAGTGCGCGGGGATCGAACTTGGAGACAGCCTGTTGAAAGCGGACCCGGACGTCGCCTCTGGGGCTCTAGAGGAACTACTTGCTGCTATGCGCTTGCTGGCCGTTGTCCCGGTCGCCACATGCGTCCTGCGCACAGAGCTGCTTCAGCTGCGCCAGGAACGCGATGAGACATTCCGCGCCTTTACTGCCAGAGTGCGTGGGAAGGCGGAGACGTGCTCTTACGTGGCTGTCTGCGAGTGTGGCAAGAGTGTGAGCTACACTGATCACATCATCCGCGATGTCCTTGTTAATGGGATCTACGACCCGGACATACGCCGCGAGGCGTTAGGGACGCCTGACATTCTTCTGAAGCCCGTTAATGATGTGGTCGCGCTCGTCGAGGGCAAGGAGATGGCTCGTAACGCCCTTCCATCATCCGCCCTGTCGGCTGTCTCCTCATTCCAGCGCTTGAGGAAGGACCCACAGCCAAGCCCACAGCGGAGCCCCTCCTTGGCCCCGAGTCCAGCTGATGTGGCAAAACGAGCCGTGTGCCCAGGGTGTCAGAACACGTTCCATGTCTTTACAGAGGGGTCTCGCGGATGGAACATCAGGCCTCACCAGCTCTGTGTCGACTGCTTCAAGGCCCGTCGACGCAAGCGGCGGCTGCCACCATTTGACGGTCAGCAGGCTACCATGGGATCCGAGGTGTGGCTGCGGACGCCGTCTAACGGTCAGCAGGCCGCCCTGGAGTCGGAGCCAATCTCCCAGCTCTCGGTCATTCAGTCTGAGGCGCGCCCAGATCGACACTACGGGAACCATCGTCGGCGCCGCACAACGGCACCTCTCAGACTCGAGCACCATATCTTCTCCAAGGGCGAATGGAGGCGGGCCAGGCTGAGGGAACACCCCCGGGCACTGATCTCCGTCTCGATTGACAATCCGGTGGGTCAGGGGGGCGGCGCCGGCTGTCGGCCCTCGGGGAACATGGTGGAGGTGTCCGCCATCGCAGACACAGGTGCGCAGTCGGACATTTGGTCGTTAGAGGAGTACCTGTCCTGCGGATTCTCGCGTGACGACCTGCGCCCTGTTAGCCTCAGCCTCTCGGCTGCAAATCGCTCCCCCATAGCCATTGATGGCGCATTCTTTGCTACACTCTCGGCGGTCTCCAACGGCGGCGAGGTGTCGTCCTGCCGCTCAATGGTGTATGTGAGCAGCTCGGTCCGGGGAATGTACCTCTCCTATGAGTCGCTGCTCAACCTCAGCCTCCTGCCTAAGGACTTCCCAACAGGTGGTGAGGGGCGACCCAGGGACACGCACGATCCTGCCCCCCCTTCTTCGCCGGGTCGGCCCTTGTCTGTGAATGCATTGAGGTCCGCCAACGGCGGCTGCGACGGCCCGAGCGACCCCCATGACGCCGGGTGCTCGTGTCCACAGCGTGCAGTCCCTCCGTCACGCCCCGCGGCGCTGCCATTCTCTTGCGAGCCTGAGAACAATAGCCGGATGAAGGGGTGGTTGATTGAGAGGTATGCCTCATCTACATTTAACACGTGCCCCCATCGGGCATTGCCGTGCATGGAGGGGCCGCCCGTCGAGATGCATGTGGACCCTGCTGCCGCGCCGAAAGCGTGCCACACCGCAGCCGGTGTGCCTCTCCACTGGCAGCAGAAGGTCCACGACGACCTTCTCCGGGACGAGGCCCTTGGTGTCATCGAGCGTGTGCCGTACGGCGAACCGGTTACATGGTGCCACCGGATGGTGGTTACCCGGAAGCACGACGGGTCCCCCCGCAGGACCGTGGACCTTTCCCCTCTCAATAAGTTCTGCCAGCGTGAGACGTTCGCCACTGAGTCCCCATTCCACCTCGCACGTCGTGTCCCGAAGGGCACCTGGAAGACAGTCACGGACGCTTGGAATGGTTATCACAGTGTGCCACTGCGCGAGTCTGACCGTCATCTGACAACGTTCATCACTCCCTTTGGCCGGTGGCGTTACACCAGGGCACCACAGGGTTTCCTCTCGTCGGGTGATGGCTACAACCGCCGTTTTGACGCTATCCTCTCAGACTTTGAACGCAAGGAACGGTGTGTGGATGACACGGTCCACTACGACACCGACTTGGAGCAGCACTGGTGGAGGACCATCGATTTCCTGACACGTGTCGGGCGGTCAGGCGTCGTGTTGAACCCGGGCAAGTTTCAGTTTGCGCAGAGGAGCGTGGACTTCGCTGGCTTCAGGGTGTCGGACGCTACCATCGAGCCACTTCCCAAATACCTGGACGCCATCCGGGACTTCCCCAGCCCGGTCTCCACGACAGATATCAGAAGCTGGTTCGGCCTTGTAAATCAAGTGACTAACTACGCCCAGTTGCGCGATACTATGGCTCCTTTCAAGCCCTTCCTCAGCCCACGCTGCAAGTTCGCATGGTCAACCGAGCTGGAGGAGGCCTTCCAGGCGTCTAAGCATGCCATAATTGGGGCCATTCGCGAAGGTGTAGAGATCTATGACATGCAGAAGCGCACCTGCCTCCGCCCCGACTGGTCCAGGCGAGGCATTGGCTACTTCCTTCTCCAACAGCATTGCAGCTGTGCCTCGGGCGTGCCGGACTGCTGCCCGGGAGGTTGGAGAATCACACTCGCTGGGTCTCGCTTCCTGTCCTCCGCGGAGCAGCGTTATGCGGCTATCGAAGGGGAGGCCCTGGCCGTGGCCTGGGGTCTGGAGCAGGCACGATACTTCACGCAGGGATGCGACGATCTCGTCGTGGTCACCGACCACAAGCCCCTGGTGAAGATCTTCGGGGACCGCACACTCGACGAGATCACAAACTCACGCTTGTTCAGGCTCAAACAGCGTACCCTCCCATGGCGTTTCGAGATTGTTTACCTCCCTGGCGTGAGCAACCATGCCGCTGACGCTGCCTCAAGGCACCCTTCCCCCTCGGGCTCGGCTAGCGGCCTCTCCCTGGAACCGCCAGGCGTGCCTGACACTGTCGAGTTGGCACTCATGGCTTCCATCTGCGTCGATGCTCAGGAGCTCGGCGCCGTCTCCTGGCCCCTCCTCGCGCAAGAGACAGCGGCTGACGCATGCCTCGGCCGCCTGCTGGACATGATTGAGCACGGGGACGGAGTGGACGCGCATGACCCTGCCGTGGTGAGTTTGTCGCCGGTCTGTGACTCCATCTATGCGCAGGACGGGGTCTTGCTGTATCAGGATCGCGTCGTGATTCCCCTATCCCTCCGCGGGAGAGTCCTTCGACACCTTCATGCTGCCCACCAGGGGGTTTCGGCGATGGAGCAGCACGCCCGGGCCATAGTCTACTGGCCTGGGATGTCTGGGGATATCCGCACTGTCAGGACCGGGTGCGCGGACTGCAACCGCAATGCTCCATCACAGGCAGCTACGCCCCCTCTGTCATCTCCGCCACCGTCCACCCCGTTCGAGGCAGTGTTTGCTGACTTCTTTGATTACGGGGGCCGCCACTACCTGGTCGTCGGGGATCGGCTCTCAGGCTGGGTGGAGGTCCTGGGCGCTGCGGCCGGGACTGATGCTGGAGGCGCAGCTGGCCTTGTTCGCCACCTCCGCTCATTCTTCCGGACCTTTGGGGTGCCTGAGGAGCTTTCAAGCGATGGCGGCCCGGAATTTATGGCAAGCCACACTCAGGACTTCTTCCGCCTATGGCAGATCAGGCATCGTGTGTCCTCCGTCAGTTTCCCACAGTCTAACGGGAGAGCGGAGGTCGCTGTTAAGACTGCGAAGCGGCTTCTGATGTCCAACAGTGGCCCGGCGGGCAGTCTCGACCAGGATCGCTTCTTGCGCGCGATGATACAGTTGCGTAACACACCCGACCCAGACTGCAACCTCTCACCAGCACAGATCATTTTCGGTCACCCCCTTCGAGGCTCGCTCTCCTTCGTTAACAGGCTGGAGAAGTTTTCGAACCCGCATATCCGTCCTCTCTGGCGTCAGGCATGGGCTGTGAAGGAGGATGCCCTTCGTACGCGGATGTCCCGTACCACCGAGTCTCTGGGGGTTCATTCAAGACCACTTCGCCCTCTGGCACTCGGTGAGAGGGTGTTCATCCAGAATCAGCAGGGCCCGAGCCCCAATAAGTGGGACAGGTCTGGGGTGGTGGTGGAGTCGCTTGGCCACGATCAGTATCGGGTGAGAGTTGATGGCTCAGGACGCCTGACGTTGCGCAACCGGCGGTTCCTCCGTGGCTACACGCCAGTCGCCCCATGTACCCAGCGGCTGCCGTCGCCGCCTCCCCTGCCTCCTCCCTCCCTGGACTCTCTGCCCCTAGCTACCCCCTCTGGTCCAGTGGTGCCCCAGGGTGACGCCCGGCTGGGGACGGATGGGCCCCGTGTTGCTGTTCTGGGCCCCTCTCTGCTAGGGCCTTCAGGCGGGGCGTCGTCTCTCCCCGCGCCCCTAGTTCCCGCTGGTGTGGCTCCCGCTACACCTCTTCCTGCGCCGTCGCCACTGCGGCCCGCCCGGCCGGCCCGTGCTAGGAGGCCACCTAAGCGATATGAAGCTGAGTCTGGCCAATGGATTTGAGCCCGTGGACCCACGTGGATTCGTGGCTCCCCGGTCTGGGGGGGATGCAGGGTGGAGTGTACTCCCGACCGCTAGGGGGCGATAGTATTGGTTTATGTGGTTAGTACTCTCTGTTAAGAGGTTAGAGTTAGGAGAAGGTGTGGCGGCCATTGTGGATGCCAGGTGGTCCGAGGATACACGCTGTTTCTCCTCTCTCTTTAGGACGTGTTTGCCTGTTATACGTAAGTCTGTTATTAGTTATATGTATCTTATTATCAGATTGTGGTTAACAGTAATCGTTCATGTTTGTTTATATCTTGTTATGTATGTCTTGTTTTGGTAATTGTATTTACTCATACGCTGTATTCCCACCCACAGGGTGTTGACATCTTTGTCTGAATAAATATTATAAACCGACATTGAGGAGTCTTCTTCAGAGACCAGGAACAGTGTTCATGTTCTAGTAGTTGACGTATTGAAATACTCATTCAACTTCCCTCTGCAGCCACCAGGGTTCCCCTAATGATCCCCACTGGATACAACTATGTACTTCCTCAAAGATCGTGTTAAAGTGAGATGGAGTTAAATTACCATCTGTAGCCACTAGATGGCGCAGTTATACAGCTACCTCATAGCTTACTACAGAGTAGAGCAGGGAGCAGTTCGTCAGCGCAGCTCAGGGATGCCTCTCTGTACTCTGGACTGCAGGCTGGGTCTACAACCCAAGTTGGATTTCCGATTTGGGTAAAAAGTGGTTACGGTTCGGTTAAGTCAGGGCTGAGATTAATGGTTTTCAGGTTCAGCGTGTCTCCGTAGTCGCTCCTAAATAAATGCAGTGGTCCAGCTTCCATTCACATCGTCAGGAAGAGATTCCGTTGCACTTTGTCCTACAATGGTGATGGACATATTATACAACATCCATTCCACACATGGTCGCACTAAACTAATGAAACTTAAGGAATAAACCACACTGATCATAAAGATAGAAATCGTTTTTATTTGGGCAGAAAATATTTTGACAGTACAAAAAAAGATTCAAAACGCAGAGGCATTCTACAATCATTCAAATTCAAGTAAAAACAGTCGTTTGAATGTGTGAGGTTACATTTGAGGGTTACAACCATTTCTCTGCTGGTGTAGAACTGGGTTTTATACAGCCATGAAGTGTTCAACAGCTTACTAACAACAGCCATTGCACCTTCTATTACACACAACTAAACATTTGCTTTCATAGTTTATGTTGTCTATAACATGTGATAATTCAGTGGCCGATCATGACATTAGAATTCTGAACCTCGACACCTCTCCAGTGTCGTAAACAGGGCTCATGTCGATGTCATCAAAGGTAAACATTGTTTTTCTCAGCTGATAATATGCATTACCTTGCTGTTGGTTGTTTACCTAATGCTCCATCTGACTGTCACACTGTGATTTGACTGACGCTGTTGTGTAAACACTTAATGAGTAACGTTAGCCCGTTTTGTGCATGTACTCTCATGTAGGCCTACTTCGTATGGATGAGCTGATAATCTTTCAGTGTGTGTGTGTGTATGTATGTGACTGTCAGTCACAAGTTTATATTCTACGAATGTTGTTCAGTGCTGTATGCGCGTTCCCGGTTCTGTGTGTACTCTTGTGTACTTCATATTCAATGAGCTGATTATCTTTGTGTGTGTGTGTGTGTGTGTCTTGGGCGTACCTGTCAGTCATATTCAGTGCTGTATGCGGGTTCCCCATGTTCTGCTGCAGCTGTAGCGTCAGGATATGTTGGTATTTGATCACCTTCTATATAAAACATCACCGCTCGGCATTAATGGCGTGCACGTGGAAAATTGCGTCAGTGACCACCCCGCCAATCAAAAGTACCGATTTAAGTACTGTTTCGGTACCGGTACCGTTTTTAAAGTATCGATTTGGCACCGGTATCGAATAAAACCCAAACGGTACCCAACCCTACTTAGGAGGAGCAGTTAAGGTGTAACCTGAAGAGATGGAGGTCTTCAGTCTCCGGCGGAAGATGGGGAGTGACTCTGCAGTTCTGACTACTGATGTTACGGTTGACGCGGTAGTCATGACGTCGATCTTCCAACGCAATGTGCGTCGCTACAAACGAAATTTATCGATGCTCGTCAATTTGTCAAAAAACATGTGATCACCCGAACAAAGCTTTGTACGTCACACGAGCACCTGTGACCGATGTGTCAATCATTCCGCTGTACATACTTTGTGTTTTGTCCCCCGCCCCCACCTGTGGTGTATGTCCCCACCTGTCCTACCCGCTGTACATACCTTATGTTTTGTTGTATTGTTCTTCCCATGATGGATGCATGTTTATCTTGTAGATAGTACTAGTTATTTGTCTGTATTATCTTGTATATAGTACTAGTTTTTTTTGTCTGTCTTACATGTAACGATGAATTGAGAATCAAGGACCCCAATTGAAATAAGCCAGTGGCTTTCTTGGGTTTTTATCCTTTTAGTTGACCTTGTATGTAATATGTACTTTCATGTACCTACTTCTGCAAATCTAATAAAGTTTTCAATCAATCAAACAAACGAGGCAGTGGTCCAAATGATGGTGTGTTATTCCAAAGAAATTCTTTGTATGTTTTGCTATGCGAGTTGGTTGATTGGTTGTGACTGGACAGCAAAATAAGCTGCATTAACTTTGCTCCCAGAGTGTAGAGGCCATCTAACATGCAGTGTTCAATATGAGCAAGCATGGCACTCACTGAATCAGGATTCTATGAGACTAAAAGGTAAACAAAACTGTGTGCATACAGCCTGTTCTGTACTCCAATAAAGAAATAACAAAGAAACTGTTTAATGCTTAACTACTTTTATTACATTCAGTGGGGAATAAAACATTGGCATAAGTACTGGACTTCAACTGACTCAATTTCAGCTAGAATACATTCAACGATTTGTTGGGGGGGAAATCATGAGGTATTGCATTTAGCGAGTTGAGGATGTTGAGTGTCCTCTACATACACCTGCCCAGTCACAATGTAAGTCAGATCCCCCCAGTTAATCACATCGCCTGGGCTGTAGTCTACATTATCTGTGAAGTGCTGAATCTCACAAGGAGACAGGACTTTGTTCCACACATGCACATCAGTGATGTGGCCAACAAATGACTGGCTGTGAGCAAAGCCCCCCCCCATAGTTGTCTTGCTCCTGACCCAGAACAATGCTGAGATTACCATCAATTTTACTCCCTCTGTAGCCCTGCTTCCGCAGGCTGGGCTTCCCATTGGTCCACACCTGGCTGATCCCATTGGTGGAGTTCCAGGTCCCACACACTGACACGCACACATAGGGCTCATGTGGCAGCCCCTTAAACACTTGAACTCTATCCATGATCCCAAACTGCAGTTCCCCAACTCCCTTGAACAGCATCAGGTTGTTGAAGTGTCTTCTGGAGGCGCCGGACAACAGAACATAGTTTCTCTGCAGGTCTGTGAAATACCTTCAGGAAGAGATTCATAAATATAGAGTTAGATCAAGAAATGTTCAATATAACTAGGGATTCACCATGCAGACACAAGGTCAACGTCAGTCAAGGTGTTTTGAGTTGTCTTAACTTGACGACAGAAGTATTGAACACTACGTTACCTGAGACATAAGGACACAGAGCCAAGGATCTCTCCTATTGGGATCAGCTTCACGTGCGCATTCTTCGTCACTTGTCCAAATATAAAATTTTTACCTGTGAGGTCTGGTCAGACAAACAGGATTTAGTCCATCAAATCAAACCATTCAAAGCACATATGGAATTGTAATGTTAGTACTGTCTGAAGAGATTTCCAGTGCATACACAAATGTAAATGGTGTACTTCCAGGTATGTACGCATTGCCATATGAATACTGATCGTATGTCAAATGAGCGTTCATGTTCAAAGTAAATCAACAGGATGGTCACCTGATGTCTCACCTTTATGCTGAGATGTGTCAGAGGCCCAGCACACGGTGAACATGACCAGCACCACAAAGAGTCTCTCCATCTGTTCACAAAACAACAGCATTGTTTACAACACATATTACACCAGGGTTTCAATGTGCATGCATATGTGCACAGTATAAATGGGTTTGCATTCTCTTCAATTGCATGGCATTAATGGACAAAATGGCTTTTACCGTATGTCATGTTAGAGAACCTACCTTGTCAGTTCTACTGAACGGCAGATGTTCTGTAGCTTTGTTGATCCAGAAGATGTCTAGTTTAGTTTGTCGTATATTTCTGTAGTATGTATGATCTATGTATGAATATGTAGTATATTTTAAACACACACACATACCAGGGCATGCAAGGACATGATGCCCTCTAACAATGAGGGTTCTATGGCAACCAGATGACCAACAGAGACCTCTGGGGGTTGGGCAAACACACATACATTCTGGCCCCTCCCCTCTTGAACAAAACGGGCAGGCTAGCTAGAGAGCGGCCTCTTTTCCAGCCCAGGTCACAGGATCAACACATGTATGTATAAATCTGTTTGTAACTCGGATTAAATCGTCTTAAACTCAATAACTGTTCTTTGATTCATAACCAATAAGAAATACACAACACATGGCGAGCCAGCCAGGAGTCTAAAAAGGGAAATCTATGTTTGAAAACTGAAGCTGCAAGAAAGGTATGATTGTGTGGAATGGCTGTGTTTTTCAAACATTTTCTTTGAGACTAAAACAACCTTAAAGTAAAGTATCTTGTTGGAATAGAAACAAACTTTTCATAATCTTTAATAAGTGGGGTTGGTGAGAGCCGGACTTTGAAGCCCGTTTTTTGTAAATATACGATTAGATTGGTAAGGGATTTGAGTGTTTGTATTGGTGATATAGGGCTGAATTTGGTAATTCGCTTTTTTTATGTTAAGATATTAGTTATGTAACTAATAGTGGTATTACGGAATATCGTGAGTGTGTGTGTAAAATTGTGTTTTGATAAAGCGTAATAAGTCATTATTGTAGAACTGTAGCAGAAGTGTGTCTTAGACGCCATTGGCATTTAGACGCCATTTGCAGTGTCCTTTGTCCTTTGTCAGCGGAGCTTAGACGCCATTTGCAGTGTCCTTTGTCCTTTGTCAGCGGAGCAGAAACACGCACGCTCAGGCACGCGCGGACACACACAGGCCTAGATATCTCTGTGAAGGGACCGTGTAAGATTTAGTTCGGTAACTAATAGTTAAATTGCATTGAAAAGAGCATTATTGTTATAGACTAAGAAATCGATTCTTCAGAACTGTGTCAGAGGATCCATTCTTAGACGCCATTGTCTTTGTCCTTGAGGAAGGACACACACAGAGGCCATCTCTATGAGGAAAACGTGAATGCATTGTAGAATATTTGAATGAGATAAATAATAGTTTAACTGGATTGAAAGATAATCGTGAAATTGTTGTGTCGTGGAAAATAACAGTATTGTGGAAAGCAAAATATATGTTGTGAGACTAATCTTTTCACAGCAGCGGGTTTCCCCTCAGAGGAGAAGGACAAAGACTAGCCCCTCCTTCCCCTACTCCATTTTACACGGAGGAGCTGGCGCATGCGCAATCGATACGCAAGTCGGTTGCTTGGCGCCGCCTGCTGGACAAAATACGACAAGACATTTTAAAACACTAATCCTCAGGGAGATACATCTGAGGTCGATGAAACAGTCCGATACATTAATAAATAGATGGTTATAAATGATTGTAATATATTACATTACTTTAATTAATTTAATTAATTACAAATTGATTGAATTAATTATTCAGATCATTTTATTTTTCTGTTTTCACAAAACTTTGATCAATTGTTTTGTGACAATCTAATGATATGTTGATAATAGCTAATTGACTTCACAGGTTTACATCAATGAAGTGTCAATGAATAATTCTAACTAATCATTCATTCCTTTCACTTAACAAGTCGATTTCTTTACAGATTGTAATTAATAATTAATCATTCATTCTTTTCCAAATAACAAGTCGATTTCTTTACAGGTTATAATTAATATTTGTAATTTACATCTTTTATTTCAAGTTAGGTCATGTCCACAGCTTTTGATTAGGAATAGCAGAATAGATTGTATTGATAATTAAGCAGTAAAAGGGTTTTTGTAAATCAGTGAATACTTAGGTGTTGACCAGCCTTTGTGATTTAATAATTGTGTTGACCAGAACTGTAATTAGTATTGAATGAGTAATCAAGTGACACATATTCATAAACAATTAGGAAACACATTTAAGTATAAAGTACTTACACAGATATTAGATTTAAGTTAATACTGCACTGACATACACAAGAGGCAAGTCTGTTATTCTGAAGTTGCAGGGTTTTGTGTGGACGGTTAATACAGTTAAATTGGACTAGCATTTGTTTAGCAAATAAGGCAAAATAAGGTGGGTTGTAAGAAGCGTACACCTTATCTAATATAGAATATTGTCAGCATATTGAGCAAGTAGAATGGGGTCAAATTCAACGAAGCTGTTAAAAGATATTAGTGAACATCGTGGAATGTTGGCTACGTTATCCCCTATGGCTGTAGTGGAAAAAATGAATCCTCTTGTTAGGGAAATTAGCAAAATGTCTACGAAATGGAATAGCCGTTGGGCATACATTGAACAGCCGTGGCCGAAAGAGGGCAGCCTTAATTTACAAATAATTGCAACATTGGAAATACTTATCAATGGGCACAAAGCACATCAAAGAGGAAAGATTAGATCAGAGAAACGCAAGTTAGAGTTAGCTATTTTAGATCTATTTAAGGTAGAGGGACAGAAAATAGCTCAGATGGAACCGGAAAAGAAAAAAGAATTGGCCAGAACACTGGAACAGAAATTGAACATTTCATCCCCAGACATGTGTCCTGTCTCCAGTCCCCCTCCATATGCTAAGGCACTGGAGGACCATTCCCAGAAGAAGAAGAAGAAGAAGGAGCCAAGGGGAAAAGGGGACGACAGGAGTGACGAGGAAGATGACAGCGAAGATGGCAGTGAAGACTCAAGTGATGACGACAATGCAGATGGAGGCTACAACGCGCAGGTCAGGAAGATGATAGCCACAGCCGAAAGGAAAGGTGGGAGAAGACGCCCGGAGAAAGCGGAAAGAGAGGAAGATTGTCACCGAATGTCATCAAATACATTAAAGAACTGTCCAGTGCTGATTCGGGGTAACAAGATGGAATATCATCCGTGGCATCATACAGATCTGTCTGAAGTGATGGAGAAGCTCCCCGTTCTTCAAGATGGTGGATACCCGTGGACTACTGAGATGGACGTGAGACTGACAGGAACGCAGGCCGCAATGGGAGACCTGAAAAGACTCTTAGCTTTTATTGCAGGATTGGATACAATGCAGGAAATATTGATGAAGGCAGGACTTCATAGATATATCAATACATCAGTGTATGATCCAGAGCTCTTCGCAGCAAACAGAGGCAGGCTGTGGAAAGCAATCAGAGAGACTTACCCTACTCACATTCACCCAGACAATATCATTGTGAAGCCACTGGGGGGAGATGAGAATCCCCGGGGGTTTGTTGCCCGTGTGCACTCTCAATGGAGAAGTGTGACAGGGAAAGACGCTGAAGATAACCCCTTAGAAAAATCCATAATCAGGGAAAAAATACAAGAAGGGCTTCCTACCCCAGTTAAGGATAAGCTAGCAGAAGTGGTGGGGCTACGACACATGAACAAAGCTGTTTATATAGACCACGTAGCTCATCAAGTTGAGTTATATCGAAAGAATATTCAGATACAGAAGGCACGAGACGAAGAATCACTCAGAATATTGACTCATGTGCAATTGACTGAAAGCGAGAGGAACATAGAGGGAGTGCAGGCTTTAGCCCCACAGCAACAGCCACCTGGAGTGCAGACTGCTACTTACCAGTCCTACTCACAGGGGCCACAAGGGGGGTATCCTGCTACTTACCAGTCCTACCCACAGGGGCCACAAGGGGGGTATCCATACCCACAAGGGCCACCAGGGGTGCAAGCGGTTCCATACCAGATGTACAACCAGCCTGGCCAAGGACCACCACCAGGGGGATGGACAGCAGCAGGGAAGAAGATGCTAGAACCGTGTTACCAATGCGACCAGAATGGACATCTAGCCTGTACCTGCTGCAACAGGCCCCAGGGGGGCGCAGGGGGGAGCCAAGGAGGAGGATATTGGCCCCCTACTACACCTGCTCCAGGAGTGATGAACCCTTACGGAGGCCCAGCAGCTGGCCTATAGGGGTGCCCGGAAGATCCGAGTGGGAGGTGCCAGCTGGTGGTGACAAAGAAGCCTGAAGGCGCCACGCACCTCCCTATGTCTAGAGAATATGTGAAGACAATCGGATTTGAGGGAATTAAACAGCTGATTCCTACAACTGAGCTTGTAGACTTAGAGTACAAGGGACAGAGAGCAACTCTGTCAACACTTGTGTCAGAACACACGCCAACAGGGCTGCTAGGGAGAGATGCTCTATGCCAATTGAACTGTACAGTAAAATGCACACCTGACGGCTGTCAGGTGACGGTGCCAGCCGATGTTCAGATTCCATCGACAGCCAGAGTGATTAAGCATAGAACAGACCTACAAGCTTTGCCTTTAAAGGGAGCTGATATAGAATATTGGGTTGATGGGTCTTGTTACGGGGTAGGAGAAACTTTGTGCGCTGGGTATTCCTTAGTTAAAGCACAGAATTCAAAGTTTATTGTAGAACAGGCTGAGGCAGTTCCTCAGCCTTGCTCAGCTCAGTTGGCTGAATTGATTGCCCTCACAGAAGCATGCAACTTGGGAACCGGACGGAGAGTGACAGTGTACACCGACTCTGCCTATGCACATAATGTTTGTCATTTTAATGGAGCTGTATGGAGGGGGCGGGGTTTTAAGAGAATTGATGGTACGCCTATACAGCACCACGCACAGATCATGAAGCTGTTACAAGCCATGATGAAGCCAAAGGAATTAGCCATAGTGAAGTGTGCCACACACAGGTCTGACTCATCACATGTCACACAAGGTAACAGGGCTGCAGAGGATGCAGCCAAAGCCATTACAGGAGCAGACAAGGCAGGTAAAGGTCTTCTGGTCACACATGAAAAGCAATTACAGGGCATGGTCACACTTGAGGATTTATTGATGTTACAGAGTAGAGCAACTATGTTAGACAAGAACGTTTGGCTAGCAAGGGGGGCAAGTCAGGATGACACAGGTCTATGGAGGAATCATGAGGGGTTGGTTGTAGCACCCTCAGATTTAATAGGCATGTTAATACGGGAAGCTCATGGATTAGCACATGTGGCTTTTTTCTTTGGTTTCTTAGCTGCAGTATGTGGGGTTTTGTGTTTTTGTTTTTGTTTTGTGGTCGTTTAGTTTCGGAACACCCTCTGGGTGGTCCGAGGGGGGATGTGTCGTATATTTCTGTAGTATGTATGATCTATGTATGAATATGTAGTATATTTTAAACACACACACATACCAGGGCATGCAAGGACATGATGCCCTCTAACAATGAGGGTTCTATGCCAACCAGATGACCAACAGAGACCTCTGGGGGTTGGGCAAACACACATACATTCTGGCCCCTCCCCTCTTGAACAAAACGGGCAGGCTAGCTAGAGAGCGGCCTCTTTTCCAGCCCAGGTCACAGGATCAACACATGTATGTATAAATCTGTTTGTAACTCGGATTAAATCGTCTTAAACTCAATAACTGTTCTTTGATTCATAACCAATAAGAAACAACAGTTCCCAAGATGTCTGGTCTCTCCTGTCCTTTTTATTGTGATCAGTGAAACAGGGAAGTGGCTCCTCCTTATGGAGGAGGCCCAGGTGTGGCATGTGGGGCTAACAAGCCTGCAGTCTGCTTCCCTGGGCCATCCACCTGATTGGGGAATGCGGGGCAGCTGTGCATGGTTATCAATACCTGGTACTCTGCGGTGTCACTACGGCTACGTTCACACTGCAGTGAAATGTGACCCAAATCCCCAAAAATGGCCACATACACATCGACACAGTTTGTCACAGCACCTTTATTGACAAGACATCACAGATGATGGTGGGCTACATATTTTGCCCCAAATTCCTGACTTGTGAGTCAGTCGATACAGCCGCCATACCATGACCTGACCAGCAGATGGCAGTATGGAGCCGGTTGGGTTCGTCTGGTTGGCTGCGTCTGATGGCTGGTCCTACCCCTGTCCGACGTGATTGGTCATAAACATCGTATTGACGTGATGTGATTGGTTGGTAACCTTAGTAGGAGGGGAAAGATGACTAGTGTAAAAGTGAAGGCTTTAAAGTTTAAACTTTGCAATACTTCGTAATACTCACTAACCTACAGTGAAGTTTATGTTTGGGAATAATTGAAAGCCATGATATAATCTGTACATTCTAGAGTTTTAACAACAATGATGTATGTTATTTATTACATTCTAGAGTTTTACGGAGGATGTAGCAGGGCTGGACAGGGACTTATGTACAGGGGAACGGGCCCTCACGGAGGACGTAGCAGGGCTATCTGTGTATTTATCTGTTCTATTATTGTTGAATTTGTGAATGATATGTTACTCCCTAACTATTATTATATACCTGATTGTAACCTGTACAGTTCTTTTGCAAACGCCCCCTGAGGTGTTGTGTATTTATATATAAAGTTTATTCTGTTTTCTGAATCAGTGTGGACTCGTGGTGTGTTTGTTCATCGTCTGACATTGGCACGTTTTATTACAATATCAACTACTATACTAGTCCAAAAGTTACATATGACTGTAGTTATCATAACTGTACATGTCCTACTCTAATGGATCTTGAACGAAACGCGCATTTTTTTTATTAAGTTGAATTGCTGAGTTGTGTTTGCAACTTTATGAGAAAATGATCTGCTGATCAGACCACTCTAACAGGAGTGTTTGTCCGTGAATAACACCGGCTATGCCCGGGGTAGAAACACAAGACTATAGCTGGATAAGGTCTACAGGTCTACACGGTCATTTTAAGCCGTCGACCAGCCCTCCACGACCACGGGAAGTCATGTTAAAAGTGAAGATACTTCTGTTAAACTAAGCTAAGCTAAACATCGCTAATCGCTAACTCCCTCCTGGGCTTAAAGTGACAAGTAATAACGTTGTGGAAAAAACCGTCAGATCAGATAGATATAAGGGTTATTTTGATAAACCGGATACATTTTGTGAATATATATGGTTACTTTCTCGCCTGAAAACATATTAAAACTTCATAAAATGACATATTAACACTTGTAGAGCCAAATTAAAGCTTTTCGCTAAACGGAGGTTTCAAAAACACTAGACTGACGCGTCACAGTCGCCAGCTGGTCGTGACGCGTGCCAGCTATGGAACGCCCGCTCCGCTAAAATGGACTCGCGTATCATAGCCAATGAGGGACCTTGAATCAAGGCACTCATACATATTAATGAGGAGTTTCGCGTCATTGCTGTCGACCACAGCGTAGGGGGTACGTTTCGCTACGTATGGAAGGCCACACCCTGCAGGCGAGCCGATTTGAAAACTTCTCGCGGGGGAGTAAAGTTTCACAAGCAGACCAACTTCGAGTAAAGTTTCACAAGCAGACCAACTTTGTGAGGATGGCATTGCCGATTTGAAAACTTCTCGCGGGGGAGTAAAGTTAAGTTACTTCGTGAGGATGGCATTGCGGGCTTTTCTTTCGAATTGCAACCGCACATTTAGTGAATGTGTGAGACTAGCAATGTCGGACGATGAGGAAGTAGTCCAAGCAGCTTTGGCAAGGTAAGATCAATCCTAGCTTTATGCATAGGTAATTAGGCTATGATACAGTGTCTGGTCTGAATCTTATAGCCTGTTGTTTTACTGTGTTTATTTAACCTAGAATGGAGACAATGGAAACAAGTCTCCGATGGGCTAGAGGAAGGCTTGTTGAATCGGATTTTGTTGATCAGTTGTTGGGGTTCATCGATGAATTTCGTCAGGAGATTGGGCAAGAGCAACAACGGCCTCGTAAGTTCCCTCAATTTGCTTTTATACAACAGTTATACAGCCATGTATTAGTTAACAGTAATACATGACAACAGATTATGAATAGTTTGTTTATTTAATCATAAAAATAAACAAAAAAATATTTCCACAACTGAACTTCAACTGGACTGTTGCCTAGTAACGTGAACACAAACATGTAGTCTAATTAACATGTAGTCTAGTTAACGTTCATTTAGTAGAACATCTGTGTGGCGGAGTGATACATGTAGTTAAAAGTCCCAGTGCTGTTATACTGTATATCAGCACTCATGGAATGCCTCTTGTCCAATCGAGATCCAAGATGTCGGAACTAACTGTTGTATATAAATTGAGTTGTCCGCACGGCATATAAGATTACCTGAGTACCTTTGTATCAAATTAAACTTACAAAATGTATCAACAACGCAATTTATCTAAATAAACTACAATATTAAACTATTCAAATATATTATATAGTACCATTTATTCACTAGCACATAGCCCAATCTAATATTAGAATATCAATAATTATTATTACACTAAAGTAATATGATTTATTTTGTTTTTACCATGAAGAGATTTCGTTACCACACCTCTCCTCAAGTTAAGGCCTCTTTTACAATACAATGCAGGCCTCTAGTCAATTGCAAATTAGCACAGGACACACTGGTGTTCACAGGTCTAGAGGAAGGTGGGACAGAAGTACTTCCACTCAACTCAATTAACATGGGTACAATGGATAACTAGACGCTGTCTGGAGGCCTGTTTTACAATACAATGCAGGCCTTTTGGCCTCTAGTCAATTGCAAATGACCACAGGACACATGGTGTTCACAGGTCTAGAGGAACGTGAGACAGAAGTACTCAACTCAATTAACAATAGACAGGCAGAGTGGGAGATGTTGTGGATTAAAGTATGTAAAATAGCAGTGTTACTGAACCGAATGTAAACTTTTTGTTCTAATAAACCTTTTTGTTGTTTTTGTTGTTTCACCACTGCAGTGTCCCAAGGATATCGTGCTCCCCGAATTAGGGGACAGGCTGGACGGCCACGTTATTTGATCACCCAAGAGCAACTCGTGTTTTTATTATCTTTTAATTTTACCGTACGCCAGATCGCAGACATACTGGGTGTCTCAAGACGCACTGTTGAGCAACGTCTCAGGTAATTATTGATGCATTTAACCTGAGCTGTGTATAGTTGCACAGAGTCATTAGTTAATGTCAAAATGAGTGACTAATTTGCTCTCTTTTATTTTATTTTATTAAAGACTGTTTAATATCTCCATACGGCATCGCTACTCAACCATGACCGACGCAGAGTTGGATCAAAGAGTCATTGACCTGGTACAAGGAAACGATGAAATTGGCCCAGAAGCTGTGCGTGCACGTCTTTTTGGAGAGGGCGTTGTTGTGCAAAGGAGGCGTGTTCGACAAAGTCTGCTCAGGACAGACCCAGGCGGGGCTGCTCTTAGAGCTATGTCTAATAGACTGCACAGGCGTACATACAGAGTGGCTGGGCCAAACTCCTTGTGGCATCTGGATGGAAACCACAAGCTCATCAGGTCAGTAACTATACCCCATGTGTAATAAAAGTGCAGTGCAAATGTATTTGCCCCTTCCTGATTTCTTTTATGGTTACATATTAGTCTTTCTAAATAATTTCTAAATAATTCACTACATGTTTATAAGCTCACAGTATATATTTATCCATCTCTGTATATCTGATCCACCATTGTATATATGTTTATATGCTTACCTATCTATAACCAGTACTCATGATGTAGTGTTACAATAATAATAATATGCTATTTCTTTACAAGGTGGAGAATCGTTATACATGGAGGAATCGATGGCTTCAGTCGAATGATCGTGTTCCTCCAAGCTTCACAAAACAATAGAAGCAGCACTGTGATGGAGCAGTTTGTTCAGGCGGTTGACAGATTTGGTGTCCCCTCTCGAGTGAGATGTGATCATGGTGGAGAGAATAATGCTGTTTGCCTCTTCATGGACGTCTTTCGAGGGTCAGCCAGGGGAAGTGCATTGAAAGGAAGGAGCACTCACAACCAAAGGATTGAAAGATTGTGGAGAGACGTTTGGAATGGCGTCTCTAATGTATACCACTCCCTCTTCACAATGCTGGAGCACGATGGAACACTGGACTGCAACAATGAGATGCACCTTTGGGCTCTACACTACGTGTACTTGCCAAGAATTAACCGAGACATGGGTCTCTTTGTGAACCAGTGGAACCACCATGGGCTCAGGACTGAACGGTACATGTCCCCGTATCAACTCTTTGTGCGGGGATGTCTTCGACTACAAGCAGGAAACCTCACAGGTGTTCAAGGGGTTTTCGGTGCAGATGAGCAGCCAGCAGAGGGAGTACAGAGACAACCAGCACCTGCTTTCAACTGGCCAGAGAGGGTTGCTGTTCCCTCTAATCGGTTTGTTCTTGAGCCTGGTCGCCTTCAAGAACTCCAGCAGCGAGTCGACCCTTTGGCAGGTCCAAGAGAGAGTATTGGAGTCGATCTTCTGGAGGAAGTGCTTAGCTTCAAGCTGACACTGTGTGTCCTACTATAGTTTGCTACTGTGTGTTCTTCTATAGTATAGTTCTGTGTGATTGGTTCTGGTTAGCGCAAGCTACCACCATAGGGTGCTATGGTGGGTTGCTATTACATGTAGTGTGTTTTTGACTCCTTGCAGAGGGAGTGTGTGTTTGTCATTAAGTTAATTGTTTCACACTTGTTTAATTGTTAACTGTTTAATACTTGCATAGCTTTCTAATTTACTTTATTCTTTATTACTATATGATATCCATTTGCTCTTCATTCTATAGTCGTTTTTAGTTAAAGAGTTTCACGGAAACCTGTTTTCTTGTCCTTTTAAAATAAATCTTATTTTATTTTTATTCTCCCATCTCTCCTGATTCTTGTTATAAAATTGTTACCCCCATATCCTAGACCATATATGGGGTCGTAACAATAGCAGACTCAGCAATATCTCAAAAAAGTACTGGATGTACAGGCACATGGCCTCAGAAGCAGGAACAGCCATGATATGTGTTTAGCTTACATGCATAGTGATAATTATGTATGAAATATACTACAATGGCTATGGAACAATTTACTTCTGTAGTATATTATAAGTGAAGAAATACTTAATCAAGGTCTGATGTTAATTGAACAATGACTTTATTATCAAGAAACCAAAGTGCTTTACAACGGCCTCTCATTCACCCATTCACACACCAATGGCGGCAAGCTGCCATGCAAGGCGCCGGCCCGCTCATTGGGAGCAATTTGGGATTCAGTGTCTTGCCCAAGGACACCTTACACATGGTGAAATTGAAGAGGTAGTACTAGTGTCCTACATGACAGATTAGGAGCATAGAGACCTTCAACAGGTGTAATACCACATTGAGCCACAGTGTGTCAGCAGGAACTTAACCTTTTAATCAAATGAGTTCTCCCAGCTTATTGTTTTAAAACTCTCAAACTCTGTTTTTCTTTCTACTTGCCTAAGAGCAATGTAGGCCAACTTTGTTATGGTTATGGTGGAATCAAAGAATAAGTGAGCAGTCAAATTCAGAATTCTCATACCTTACAGATAACCTAACCCAGATATAAATGAGTATAAATTAGAACACATCAGTGTATATGTGACTATTTCTCCCAACCCTAGATTACAATCGAGCTCAAAGACAACTGTAATGTCTGGTCACACCAATATCGGTCCCATCTAGAACAAACAGTAATTAATAACGTCATAAAACATGTCAAGACATGTGGCCAGCCGAGGCTCGAACCGCCGATCTGCAGACCTTGAGACAGACTGCCTCTTATGCCACCCCAAAGGTGACGGCACAGCCAATTCCTGTCTCCATGGCCCCCTTGAATGCGCTGTATGTTGTACATACAGGGAGCCGGAGAATGAGGGCACAGGTGTTGGCCGTGGGGAACATGGCTGGTCCATCACTTGGGTGGAGAAACTCCAGCTCAGGAGGGGATGGAAACCCCATAGCTGGGATCTTCTCCAGGCCAGTGGCAAATATTAGCACTTCTTCCAGGGTCAGCGGGGTTTCTCCACCTGTAAAAAAATAAATAAATTATCCATAATCAATTGTGTCATGTTTGTTGTGCAATAGCCCACACTTTATCATAGAGAAACAATCTGTAGAGACCCAGTGTCCCAAGCCTACAAAAACCACAGCACTGTCACACAACAATGTTCAAAATAAATGTACATTCCATTTTCTAGGTTTTCATCCCATATAGCCTATATTTATTGAAAAATTAAATGACCTCAGTGTGCACTGCTATCGACAATACCAACCCCAGCAACAGGGTATTCACCCTGCTGCAATCTGGCAAGAGATACAGAAGTAAGTAAGTAAGTAAAATGTATTTGGACAGCACCTTTCCCAGACCAAGGGTCACAAAGTCACAAAGAGTTTGGGAGCCACGGTTTGTAATGCTCTATCACCCTGGGTCTGTCTGTCTGTCTGTCTGTCTGTCTGTCTGTCTGTCTGTCTGTCTGTCTGAATGCTCTATCACCCTGGGTCTTCAGTCTGGCACGGGAGACAACCAGCAAACCCTGGTCAGAGGACCTGAGAGACCTGCTGGGGCTGTAGGCTCAGAGACAGCTTCTTCCATCAAGCTATCAGACTACTGAACTCTGGCCACTAGCCTAGCTAGCCACTGCCAATATTGCACACTATCTCATTTAGTATTTTCTTTTTTTATTTAAAATATTATTTCTTTGCGCTATGTTGTTGTCTGGTGCTGATGTAGAACGGAGCACGGACACACACACACACACACCCACACCCACCCACCCACCCACACACACACACACACACACACCCACACCCACACACACACACACACACACACACACACACACACACACACACCTGAGACCTACTGGGGCTGTAAGGCCTGAGACCTACTGGGGCTGTAAGGCCTGAGACCTACTAGGACTGTAAGGACCTGAGACCTACTGGGACTGTAAGGACCTGAGACCTACTGGGACTGTAAGGACTATATTTTGCATCTCATTGTGCATCCCTGTGTTATAGAATGCCAATAAATGAACCTTGTACCTTGTTGTTGTTACTAAGAGTCAGGGGATAAGATAAGAGAAAGGGGATAAGATATCAGAATGTGTATTACTCAGGCAAGACCAAATTTGTTTTGCACTGAACATCCGCCACCATGTAACATGACTATGAGTTTGTTTACCTTAGTTGATACCAAAATGTCAAGCAAAGTGATGTCCCCTTGCCAAAATAAATTATTAAATAAACAAACAAATCATAATCTGTTCTCGCTTATTACTGTTAAGTAATAAATGGCGCTGTAGAACTGCGGCCTCGTACCTATCACAGCCGTGCTGATATTAAGTATAACAGCACTCCCTCTCGTGTGATATTGCTTAGATGTTCATATGCCAATGGGCCATAATGTTGTCTTTCAATGTCATCCTCCCCTACTTTTCACCCCTTCATATCAATCGCTGGACAGACATTTGCTGATCTAATCTAATCTACTAATTAGTCAAATCTATATGAGCCCCAGGAAATAGGGGACAATAGAAAAATCAAAATTTCTTTTCTTTGTCTTACATGTGTAAACATACATGCTCTGTGTATATGTTTTCGATGTACTTATTGTTTTAAGACTGTAATTTCAACGTTAGTATTGAAGCAGTATTGAAATGACATTAAACTAAGACAATAAGATGGTTATCATAATTTTTCAAATCTTTATTTGTTTGGACCATTGTTTTTCTCATACAATTCTCTATGTATTATCTATCTCTCCTTTAATCTAAAGTGAAAGCAAAATTATATGTGTATATACATGAGAATATACATTATATATGGCATAGTGACGCCTAGTGGTAGGACTGGTAACATTACAAACATACATAGATTTCGAAATCTATGTCTGCTTTTAATGTTACCAGTCCTCGTTGCTTCTTCTTCTTTTGTTGTTTAAACAGCATCATCGTTCTAAAGGTAACTATTATAAAGTTAACTGGTAATGCACCTAAAAGCTGTTTGCCAAACACCCAGACATCAGTAGAATGGAAACACCCAGACATCAGTAGAATGGAACAGCCCGTTGAAATCGACGTGTCTACGTAGACACGTTAAAAATCGACGTGTGGAATTGACGCCTAGAGGCGTCAAAATATCACGTGTGGAGACGTGCCGGTTTTTGTGAGCATGGCCTTCCATAGCATGGCCTTCTGACGCGTTAGGTCGTGACGCGTGCACACGATTTGGCAGTGCACACGATTTGGCATGACAGCTCCCCTGGTGCTAGGAAAGAAAAAAAGAAAAAAAAGAAAAAAAAAGAAGGGAAAGGAGCTGGTTTACATAAATAAAGGCTATGTACACTATCGTATCCACTATACTATAATGTACAGATAAGACGACTAGGGTTGTCATATTGCACATAGTGTTATTGCACATTCATTTAAAGTGTCGCAGTTTGCAGGCTTGAAATGTACACATTTGTGCCTCAGCACTACACCTGATTTTTTCAATCCAGCAGCTGCCATCAATCCGTCCAGACTGTCCAGGGCCCAGAACCTAGGTCTTTGCTGTGTTCAGGGCCTGGATGGCCCTGGGGTAGAAGCTGAGCTTCAGTCTGTTTGTCCTTGCGGCCATGGTCCTGAACCGCCTGTTCGAGGGCAGCCGGGCAAAGTGTTCGTACCCAGGGTGGGATGGGTCTCTGGAGATCTTGGAGGCCTTCCTGAGGCAGCGTGTGTTGTACAGCTCTTCCAGAGAGGGGAGGGGGGCGCCGGTGATCTTCTGGGCTGTTCTCACGGGTCTATTATACCCCCTGGTCTATTATACCCCTGGTCTATTATACCCCTGGTCTATTATACCTCCTGGTCTATTATACCTCTGGTCTATTATACCTCTGGTCTATTATACCTCTGGTCTATTATACCTCTGGTCTATTATACCCCTGGTCTATTATACCTCTGGTCTATTATACCTCTGGTCTATTATACCTCTGGTCTATTATACCTCTGGTCTATTATACCCCTGGTCTATTATACCCCTGATCTAATATACCTCTGGTCTATTATACCCCTGGTCTATTATACCTCTGGTCTATTATACCCCCTCTATTATAACCCCGGGTCTATTATACCTCTGGTCTATTATACCTCTGGTCTATTATACCCCTGGCCTATTATACCCCTGGTCTATTATACCCCTGGTCTATTATACCCCTGGTCTATTATACCCCTGGTCTATTATACCTCCTCTATTATACCCCGGGTCTATTATACCTCTGGTCTATTATACCTCTGGTCTATTATACCCCTGGTCTATTATACCTCTGGTCTATTATACCCCCTGGTCTATTATACCTCCTGGTCTATTATACCTCTGGTCTATTATACCCCTGGTCTATTATACCTCTGGTCTATTATACCTCTGGTCTATTATACCCCCTGGTCTATTATACCCCTGGTCTATTATACCTCCTGGTCTATTATACCTCCTCTATTATACCCCTGGTCTATTATACCCCCTGGTCTATTATACCTCCTCTATTATACCCCTGGTCTATTATACCTCTGGTCTATTATACCTCTGGTCTATTATACCCCTGGTCTATTATACCTCTGGGTCTATTATACCCCCTGGTCTATTATACCTCTGGTCTATTATACCCCTGGTCTATTATACCCCTGGTCTATTATACCTCTGGTCTATTATACCTCTGGTCTATTATACCCCCTGGTCTATTATACCCCCTGGTCTATTATACCTCTGGTCTATTATACCTCTGGTCTATTATACCCCTGGTCTATTATACCTCCTCTATTATACCTCTGGTCTATTATACCCCGGGTCTATTATACCCCCTGGTCTATTATACCCCCTGGTCTATTATACCTCTGGTCTATTATACCCCCTGGTCTATTATACCCCCTGGTCTATTATACCCCTGGGTCTGTTATACCCCCTGGTCTATTATACCCCTGGTCTATTATACCCCTGGGTCTGTTATACCTCTGGGTCTATTATACCCCTGGTCTATTATACCCCTGGGTCTGTTATACCTCTGGGTCTGTTATACCCCCCTGGTCTCCTCCTCTTCAGCTGGACTGGACAGGTAACACACATAAGTATCCACCATTCACCATGTACAATATAACAAATGTGTCGGTTGTTACTCAGAAACATCCATTTGAGTAAAGCAATTTTGGGCTCTTTTAAAAAGCAACTGACAACCTTTAGCCTTGCTTTTAATAAGCTAGCCCATCAATACTGGCTACTTCTATAATGGAGGCCTACACAGTTTCCTGTTATTACAATGATGTCTTGTTTTTGTCATTACCTGCCATGTGTTATGTCCACCGGTAGGTGGCGGTGGTGGCAAGCCAAGCCCCTCCCCCGTGACGTGAGATAAGACTACTGCACACGTGACCAACGTAGGGAGAACCCGGAAACGTCAGATGTTTTCATTACTGAGATGGATCATATGAACATTGTTCTGCCTGCCGGTGTGAACAACATGTCCACCTTAACACCACCTGTGAATGACCCGTCCACCGTAACACCACCTGTGAATGACCCGTCCACTTTAACACCACCTGTGAATGACCCGTCCACCTTAACACCACCTGTGAATGACCCGTCCACCTTAACACCACCTGTGAATGACCCGTCCACCTTAACACCACCTGTGAATGACCCGTCCACCTTAACACCACCTGTGAATGACCCGTCCACCTTAACACCACCTGTGAATGACCCGTCCACCTTAACACCACCTGTGAATGACCCGTCCACCTTAACACCACCTGTGAATGACCCGTCCACCGTACACCACCTGTGAATGACCCGTCCACCTTAACACCACCTGTGAATGACCCGTCGGTGCCTCGGCTTCGTGACTTTGAGGAGCTGGAGAGCAGGAGAAGGGATCACTCCCACCAGCCGCCCAGCTACACAGCAAGACAAAGGCCCAATCCCAATTCACCCCTAGCCCTTCGTTTTCACCCCTATGGCTCGATTTGCGCGTTCACGTTTAGGGCGAGGGCTGTCTCAATTCATATTTCATCGAGGGCTAGGGGTAAGGGGGAGGGCTAACTATTACTTCGTTTCGAGGGATTTCAGGACCAGACTAGCTTCGAAGGGCTAGAGGTACGCTACCCCTTGATACCAGGATGCATTGCGAATCATCTACAAATATAAAATCCTCAATTTTGGCCGCCATTGGCTACAATCTGTAATTTGGCTCTACAAGTGTTAATATGTTATTTTATGAAGTTGTTATATGTTTTCAGGCGAGAAAGTAACCATATATATTCACAAAATGTGTCCAGTTTATCAAAATAACCCGTTTATCCTAGATACTACGGAGGATGTTATCATAGTGTTGTTAGCATAGTGTCCGCGAATGCTATGCTATGTTGTGCTATCATGTACTAGTTTTCACTGAATAAATCGCGATTTCTTTCAAAGAAGGTAGCAGGTGTTTATGTCCATGTCAAGGAGAAGGTACGACTTGTATGACAGTAGTGTGTTTAGGACATAAGTTAAGGATATCAGTGTTGTACTTTAGCCTGTGGAGACGCGATAGCATTAGCTCCACACGGATTTAACATTAACAGTAGTCATAGACACTTGTAGTAGTAGTTGTTGTATAACAAGGTGAATAGTGAGTTAACATGTTTATTAGTTGTATCCCTTCCTTGTTGTAAAACGTGTTGTTGTTGAACATGTCTGTGACTGAAATAGACTAGATACTACAGAGGATGTTATCATAGTGTTTGATGCTAACGGCCGCCATCTTTGCTATCTCCTCCGGTCACAGGAGATGTGAGAATTCGCCGGCAACACAACGCGTCACCCGTACCGCGTCTAAACCACTGTTGATGACGTAGGCGCCGTGAAGGGCTGTCCCAATTCATAGCTTTCATGTGTCGTCACAGCATAGTGGAAACGCCCACCTGACGGGCAAAAGGCACTGCCTGTGAAGCTGCAGAGCACCAGGAAACACAGTAGCATTGGTTAGAAAACAATCATGCCAGATAGTTGCTGTGCAATCGGGTGTACAAACCGGCGAGGAGATAGGCCTGGGTTGTGTCTTTATAGGTTACCGAGTGAAAAAGAAAATAAAGAGAGGAGAAATGTGTGGATTAATGCCATCAAACGAAGTGTACCAGGAGCGGGACAGAAAGAATGGGTGCCATCAAAGCACACACGTCTGTGCAGCGAACATTTCATCAAAGGTAAGTTAGCTAAAGTAATGTTAATATAATTCGCTACAATTGCAAAGCATTTAGCCATTATCTGTACATAGCTAACGTTCATCATTTCTGCATGGTTTGTTTAGGTGGCTTGCCAAAAGGTTGCTAACGTTAGCATTAGCTACTAATGCCGTAACGTTATTATCGCCTTGATTCATAGGTTTCAAATCTGACGACCCTTTGTCTCCTGACTGGGTTCCATCAGTGTTCTCGCACACATCACCCAACAAGAAGAGGAAAAGGGAGAAAGCAATGGACAGGTACGAGCAGCACAACAAAATTATGAAAAAGCGTGAGGAGAAGCAGCAAGATGCAGCTGCCCCAGCACTGACAGATCAAAGCCTACCTGACATGGAGCCAGAGCTACCTGCTCCTGAGGCTGAGCAGTGTAACAACAACAGGTGCAAGGATAATGTTGCAAGACTGGAGAGGGAATGCAAGTACCTTAGGGAAGAGAACCGTCGGCTGAAGGACATGATCAAATTAAGTACATTTGATGAAGCCACCTTAGAAAATGATGATGAAAAAGTGATAACAATGACTGGAATGCCCACCTATGCCAAATTACACGTTGTTTATATGTTTGTCTTCTCCCTGTTACCAACTGGTACAATCCTCTCTCCTTTCCAACAACTTGTCTTAACCCTTATGAGACTCAAAATGAACCTGCCCCTTGCATTGCTTAGCTGCATCTTTAGAGTCTCCGTTCCAACTGCTAGCAGAACATTTAGAAACACCATTGATGCATTGAATGCCAAGCTTGTTCCAGCACTTGTGTTTTGGCCAAATAGAAATGAACTATTGCTGTCAATGCCTATGGTATTTAGACAGGTCTTTCGTAGATGTGCTTGTATAATTGACTGCTTCGAGATATTTATTGAAAAGCCTGGAGACCCAAGAGCAAGAGCACAGACATATTCAAATTACAAACACAACCATACCATAAAATATCTTATTGGTATCACACCACAAGGAACTGTTTCTTTTATATCTAAGGGATGGGGTGGTAGAACATCCGACAAACACCTGACTGAAAGATGTGGGTTTTTGGATAAACTTAACCCAGGGGATGTTATATTGGCAGATCGAGGATTTGATGTAGCAGATTCAGTTGGTCTTTTCAATGCACAACTTAAGATCCCAGCATTTACAAGGGGCAAAAAGCAACTGAGTCCAGTAGAGTTGGAGTCCACACGAGGGCTTGCATCTGTCAGAATCCACGTGGAGAGGGTCATTGGTGAGGCCCGAAATAGATACACCATCCTTCAGAGTAGAATTGGAATTCAAATGTGTGAAGCTGAACATCCTCATGCTCTTACACCTCTAGACAAGATAGTGCAAGTGTGCTGCGCTCTGATAAATGTTGCTCCCTCTATTGTTCCTTTGGGTTAGTACCTACATGGATAAAGCTGTATATGGTACGCACATCGACGGGTGCTGGGTGAATAAAATAAACTAGGAAATAGGATGTCCCGCACACCGTAGAAGATTTCTTTGTATGCCTCATCACAAATGTGTACATTTCATTTGGAAAAACTTCATATTCTTATGTACATTTAATGAAATAAAAAAACTGAACATGTACTGAAAGTTTGTTTTATTTTAATTTTTATTGTTTTATTAAATATTAACATCTGAACATGTTTGTCCTTTGTGCTGTGTATACCATAGAATGAATGAAGACATGTCAAGGTTTGTTCAGTTTTTTCTGACCAAATTTACTGACTGATGTGGCCTAAATGTAGCCTACCTGTTCTTCTGTCAAACTCAACCCTGTAAAGATCTCTTCACTCTTTGCCTGTAGTTCTTTGTCTGATAAAGCTCGATACTGGGGCATGTACAGTTGGCTTAAATGGGGATGGATTCTCCACCAGATATGTCCAGATGTCACCGAACACGAGATCAGGCAGGGACTTAGCTGCATTTAGTGGTTCAAACACAGCCGCGGGGGCTAAATATGGGTCGCAAGTGCCCAATATGTGTAGCTTTTCCGTGTATCTTGCTAGTTCTTCATGGGTGAGGTGGTCAAAATAGTCGGCAGCCGGTAAATTGCGTCCACTCGCCATGTTGCGCGATGTTGCTATGATCCTTTTTGCCCGTCAGGTTGGTGGTTGCTAGGGAAGAAACCACGTGACTGAAAGCTATGAATTCAAAGGGCTTAGATTTCAAGGGGTAGGGCTTGTGACGTATTCGAAGGCCTTGCCTTCGAATCGAGTGACACTCGAAAACGAGCCATAGGGGTAGAAAAGGGAATTGGGATTGGCCCGTAGGAACAGACAGAACCTGCCTCAGTGCAAAAAAAATATTATATTAATATTGAAACTGTAGATTATTAATTATTAATCTCTGAGTATTGGCGAAGGGGTAGGATTAAATAAGCTTATGTTATGCTTCTTCCTACTCCTTTTCGGACATGTTAAGTAAATAGTGTTTTTTGTTTTGTTTAGTTTTTTCTTGTTTTTGTTTTGTTTTTTGTTGTTAACTATTTCTTTTTTCACATGTTCGAAATAAAGCTTTAATTCATTCATTCATTCATTCATTCATGTGCCTGTAGCAGTGGCGGCTGGTGCTAAAAAAAATGTGGGTGGGGCACAGGTTATGGGGGCATGCTCCACGGGGAAGAATATCAACTTTAAAATCTGGATTTACAGTCGATTTTAGCATGAGAATAGCTCTACCCCCCTGTACAGACCTCTTCATCCCCTCTACCCCCCTGTACAGACCTCTTCATCCCCTCTACCCACCTCTACAGACCTCTCCATCCCCTCTACCCCCTGTACAGACCTCTTCATCCCCTCTACCCCCCTGTACAGACCTCTCCATCCCCTCTACCCCCTGTACAGACCTCTCCATCCCCTCTACCCTCCTCTACAGACCTCTTCATCCCCTCTACCCCCCAGTACAGACCTCTTCATCCCCTCTACCCCCCTGTACAGACCTCTTCATCCCCTCTACCCCCCTGTACAGACCTCTTCATCCCCTCTAGTGAGTGTGTGAGTGTGTGTGTGTGTGTGTGTGTGTGTGCGTGTGTGCGTGTGTGTGTGTGTGCTGGGTGAATACATAAACAAACAAGCGAAAAGACGACATGCTCTTGAAATGGAGGATGCAAAATGAAAAGCCAGGAGAGAGCGACTGGACATGGAAATTAACCTTGCTGCTTCCACTGCTAGACTGAAGGTGTTGAAAGATGAGAGCTCATCTCAAGTGTCTCATACAAAGCTACCAAAGGATGGCATGATGTACAGTATGTACTGTATGTATGTATGTATGTATGTATGTATGTATTGTAACGATCCTGTATGAGGCCCGTTAACAGCTCCACCAAGGGAGTTAACTCTCTTGGTCTAATGGTTAGCGCGGCTGTCGGTTATGCGGGAGATCGGGGTTCGATTCCCGCATGGGGCGAGTTACACTACCAGTTCACGTTCGCTACACTGGTGTCAGAAGTGGGATGGAAGGAAGGCCATCGGAGAGCCGTGTCCCACGTGAGGGACTTGACATAGTGAAGCGTGAGGGCACGCTCTCCCGAACGGTGAGGATAGTGTAACGATCCTGTATGAGGCCCGTTAACAGCTCCACCAAGGGAGTTAACTCTCTTGGTCTAATGGTTAGCGCGGCCGTCGGTTATGCGGGAGATCGGGGTTCGATTCCCGCATGGGGCGAGTTACACTACCAAGGACACGTTCGCTACAGTATGTATGTATGTACGTGCGTCTGTGCGTGCGTGTGTGCGTGTAGTTCACTATTCACCCAATAGTAGAAATTGGAAGGCTAACTAGTTAATTAGTCTCGCCGGTATTTTGTATTTTGTAGTTGGCGCTGTTGACTGCGCATGCGTGGTGATCCGTGTGTTAGGTGAAAAGATCAGATCTCAGACTGGCTTACCTGTACGTCAATCAAGTGGCAAAAGCCATAGTGAGGATGGATGATTTATTTATTTTTTCTTTTGGGTTTTGTTCAATGCCATGCGATCTACCCATACTACCTTTGCGATCGACCGGTTGATCGCGATCAACGTATTGGGCACCCCTGCTATACACACACGCCCCTAAGAAAAGTGGCAGGGAGCCCGCTTTGTAGGCGTTAATATACTGTATATTCAACATATATGCACTGAATGTCTATACTGTACTTTGCCCTTGCCTGTAAGGAACCCACAATTGGCAGCAACATATTTTAGTCTCATTATCACACGTGATTGGGCATGAAACTCAAACCTTGAATAGCTGCTTAGCTGGGAGAACAGCCTGTTGTTACCAAGGACCATTTCTAAAAATGTTCTTGTCAATATTTAGACCATTGACAACATTTGAAGACAGTGCTTGGTCTGTGGAGTGTTCCACTTGCATTCTTTTCACCTTTTTGTTATAAACGTCTTGTCCAAACAAGCCTGTTGTTCTACACTGAAGATGTTGATCATCCCTGCAGGTCAGTCCTCTCCATGCAGACAACAATCACACAGTGCATCATGCCACGCCAATCCCGCCCCTTCAAGGTGTGCACCCATAGTCGAAGGCAGATGAAGTGCCTCATGGCAACCTCCATTAGTGACCTTCTGGACAAGGTAAGGCAAGAGAGGTTTCCAGCTGGGACCATAGGATAGGTAGCATAAATTGACAGAATACCAGTTCTTAAAACCAACTCTGAACCGGCACTAGCACTAGCACCAGCCCAGAACTAGAACTAGGTATTTTACTTGAAGGTATTTTCAGACCTTGAGTTTGACCAAAGATCCTCTGTCTGTTGGGTTACCCATTTGGTAGTATTTGGAGGAACCCATATTCTATGACACGAAACCAAAGCCAAACTCGAAATCTAAATAGGTTTGCCAGGTTTATTGACAACAACAACATCAAGTGGTTTGTATACAATATATTTTACTATGAAATAACAAGATTGTAAAATCAAGGTAACATGTTTTGACTGCAAACAACTTCAACATTTCTCACATAAACATATTGCGAGCTCTGACAGATGCTCATCACATCACACAAACACGTTGCCATTGGTTTGGAGAGTTCACTTTGGTTTAGTTGCCAGAACACAGTAATACTTCATCCTCACTTCCATGGCCGTGTCAGGTGATGTGACTCCCATCTCCTTCAGAAACCTGGAGCAAGACCACATCACTGATTATCTACATGTTCGTATTTTCCAACATGAAAGGGGACAATACAACATACACCCTGATTTAAGTCACAGAGAGGGTTGAATGCTCTTGACCTAATATCCTAATTCTATAACAGACAAGTGCTTATTCCTCCATAAACACACCTGAATGACTATAATGAAACAAAGTGCTGTTACGACTGTGCTGTTACCTGTTCTGTGTGTTGTGCAGCAGGGCAGTGGCTGCCTCAGGCTCTGTCCTCTGGTAGGTCTGGTACATGGAAAGAGTCTCTATGAAGCCCATGATGCTTCTGACTGACAGCTGCTGCGACACTGGGACACACTCAATCCTAACAGGCAAACACACAGAGACATGCAGAAGATACTGACGGCATTAAAAACCACAAAATGAATTGTTGTTCATCCAGATTCATTATCCAGATTGTTCATCCAGTCTCATTAAGATATATATATATGAACAAATGTCCTTCACAAGAGAGATCAGGGTAAGTATTTGCATATCATCAGCACTTTTAATCTGATACACTATGGGGTACCCTTAGTCCAAGACAAAGATATAATGTGAGTGTGTAACTCATCAGTGTTGCTACAGGTCTGCATACAATGTTACCTCTCTTTGTCAGTGAAAGGGATAGCGGCGTAAAGGTCCTCTAGTTTAGTGTTGGCCACAGCTACCTGTGAGCTGGTGAAAGGCAGCAGCAGGTTCTTCACCTGGGGATAGCAACAGCAAGGAAGGGCTCACACTCAGGCAGGGGACATACAGTCTAAACAGTGAGAGGGTGGATCTATCTGCTTGTCATTACATTGTGGCTGTACAATATATTAAACACAGAGGTTTTCTTACCTGGTTGGATACATACTTACTGTATGTGTATAAGATGAGATTCAACATTATTGTCACTGAACAGAGCTCAAGTACTGAGACAACGGAATGTAGTTTGTGCACACGTCTCTCGCCCCAGAGAGAACAGAGCTCCGGCCACAGGGTCAGCCATCTTCGGCGCCCTTGCCCCTGTTGTGTGGATCACACTGGGCCTATTGTACCTCCTCTATACTGTCCTCTACTGTACCTCCTCTATACTGTCCTCTACTGTACCTCCTCATAGATGTGGCTGAGTCGGTCTCCACAGGAGCCATAACGGAGACTGAAGTCGGTAGTGAAGCCCAGCAAAGCCATGCAGCCCCCAGGCTTCAGGACCCGGGACGCCTCCAAGCAGAACCCGCCCTGGTCGAACCAGTGGGCTGCAGAGGCTGCTGTAAGCAGGTCCACAGAAGCATCCGGGAAGGGCAGCTCCTCTGCGGTTCCATTCCTGCAAATCACAGACAGTGAGGATTTCTACATATTAACTACCTGGGAACTAGAAGCCCTAACCTTTGCTCTACATAAACAATTCTGCAGACTGCTGTCATCTCACTCTATACAGGTCTGCGTCTGTATAAAAGCATGAAATGTACATGCACGAAAGCACCACACACACACATCTACTGTATGCATGCATGCACACACGCGCACACACACACGCACGCACACACACACACACACACACACACACACACACACACACACACACACACACACCTATAGGTGATGTTGAGGAACCCTGGCACTGCCCTGGCCTCCTCCAGCTGGCACTCGCTGATGTCGATGCCCACCACCTGCTGGAAGTGAGGGGCGAGCAGGCGCGAGTTCTGCCCCGTCCCACAGCCCAGGCCCACAGCAAGCACATGTGGCTGTCCTTTCTGAGGAGAAGGGTCCCATGAGAAATTACAAACAAATCATCTCTAGGCCTAGGTGTGGAAGACCTTTCTCAGACAATCTTAGACTCACCTAAGACAGTATTAATACACCAGAAGTCTGAAACAAGCGAAATCTGATTCATAATTCAGCTCACCTTCTGGTTCAGGTATTGCAAGACGATCTGTTTGACCTCGTCAGGAGGTATGAAACGGTACGTCTGGTAGATGGAGGCATGGTGTTTCTCCTCAAATAGCCTGTAGGTCATGGTGCTATCCGTTCTGTTCTGCTCTGGTCTGGTCTCCTCCTGTCTCACCACCAGTGACTCAGCACTCAGCAGGCACACACACACACACACACACACACACAACCCCGCATCTGCACCTTCACCTGCACTGGCACCTGTTAATTATCAATAGGTGTTCCCAACTTATGTATTGTATCAAAATATGTATTTAGGTTGCAGGGTCGCAAGAACACACTGTATGAAGACACGAAAACCTGTATGAAGAAGAAAAATACAGCAGTGGTTAAACAAACAGTAGTTAACACAGCAGACTAGAGGCTGCAGGCACGCGGGAAGGTATTTTGACTGGGGGTGCTGAGGTGCTGTCTATATACGCTAATGGGGAAAAAATTGCCAGGGAAAAAATTATAACGATTTCTCTCCCTCCCTCCCTCCCTACCTCTCGCTGATTGCTCGTTCGCTCACACGCACACAGTGGCATAACGACGGGCCCCAATGCACGGGCAATAATAGTTAAGCACGCACGCACCCACACACTACAAAGACGTAACGTTAAATATTTTACCAACAATGTGTTGGAATTTACAGTAATTTCCACTCAGCTCACAGTGTCCCACAATGTCCACAAACATGATGTTGACCATTATTACAGACAGCACTCCATGTCGATTGTTATTGCCTCTTAACGGAAGCCCTTCGCTGCCGAAGAATCGGATGGATCTGAATATCAGTTCTAATACGTTTCTGGCCGTCTGTTGCTCTTTCTCAACAACGTCCGACAGTAGAGCATTAATGGGAGTGTTGTTAAGCTCAGCATCTTCTTCCAACTCCACTTCAATTGTTCTGGCTGATTTAGCATTTTTGCTAAAGAACTCAGAGATTCCCTAGCAAGATATGACCATGTGATCACTAACATTAAAACTAACAAACACATTTTTACATTTATTACAAAAAACACATTTATTTTTATTCCCAAAAGCAACAATAGTTATTATATTGTTTTAAATTATTGTTTGAATAATATTTTTATTTTTTAAATTCAGGCAGGAGGAGCTCCTTCTGCCTGCCGCTAGGGGGTGCTGCAGCACCCTCAGCACCCCCCTTCCCGCGTCCCTGAGAGGCTGTCAGTCTTACAGTGGTTAACACAGCAGACTAGAGGCTGTCAGTCTCGGGATAGTTAACACAGCAGACTAGGGGGTCTTGGGATAGTTAACACAGCAGACTAGAGGCTGTCAGTCTTGGGATAGTTAACACAGCAGACTAGGGGGTCTTGGGATAGTTAACACAGCAGACTAGGGAGACTACAATCACTATTAATATTGCAAAAAAGAGCCATAAGGTTAATTCATAATTCCGGTTATAGAGATCACACAAATTCATTATTCTTAAAATCAAAAACATTAAAATTCACGGATCTGGTCCACCTTCTAACAGCACAAATAATGTATAAAGCAAATAACAACCTACTCCCTGGGAAAATTAAAAAAGTGTTTTTTGATAGAGATGGGAGTTATAATTTGAGGGGGGAGTTAAATTTAAAACGTCTTTGTGTACGTACAACGTTAAAAAGTATTTGTATTTCTATATGTGGAGTGAAGCTGTGGAACGGATTGAGTGTAGAGCTAAAGCGGTGTCCAAGCATGACACAGTTCAAAAAGCGGTATAAAAACATGGTTTTCACCAGGTACGAGGAGGAAGAAGGGCTTTGACAGTCAGGTGTTTTCACAGATTATTTGTTTATTTACATTATTTGTTTTCTATTGTTGGTAAATATGTAAATACGTAAATACATTTGATTTAATTTTTAAAATATTATATTAATATTGAAGTTAACTGCAGATTATTAATTATTAATCTCTGAGTATTGGAATTAAATTAGCTTATGCTTCTTCCTACTCCTTTTCGGACATGTTAAGTTAATAGTGTTTTTGTTTTGTTTTTTGTTTTTTGTTGTTATAACTGTTTTCTTTTTGATCTTGTCTTTGCTATTTTAATTTTTTAACATGTTCGAAATAAAGCTTTCATTCGTTCATTCATTCATTCATTCACATAGAGTTTGGTTTGAATGAATGAAAATGAATGAAATACAAACAAAACATGGCCGTCAGTTCAATTCATACACCTACGTAAGTCACACCTATGCAAAATGTAAACTTCTGTTTACTGTTGTTTTGTTTAAGGCAATAGCTGATGCATTCATGGATTTCACCTTTTGTAAAGCCTCTTAAATGTGTTTCTTTGCCCAGCCTGTGGGGACTTGTTAAATGGCTGTTGCAGACCACCCTCCCATGTTCACCAGGATACTGCACTTGCATTGACACGTCCCTTCAGGCCTTCACACATGGATCCATCCGCTCTGTCATTAATAATAGCCTGTTTTCTTCTGCATCTTTTAAAACATGTGGAGATTCAATTCCATTTCTCCTGTTTAATTGTTTTACTTATTTGTATAATATATTTAAATATGGTGGATTTATATTTCAGCGATGACATTATCTTAAAATAGAATATATTGATTCAGACATTATTACACAGACTCTCACAATTACTGGCGTCTACTTTAGCCAGTCATCTGCCAGGCCTGCCACAGATACTGACACCAACACCTGTCCTACAGTCAAACAAGGTGAAACAAACCCGAACCTTGACGTTGGTTTTTAGGGAGGTCGACCTAAGTTGCTCATCCAATTCGTTCCACTTGGGGGCGCTATTGCCATTGGACTGCCCAACGTGTCTGGCACTCGTAATAAAACGTAGAGGAAGAAGAAGAAGAGGAAGGCGGGAAGGGTTAACAAACAAACAAAGAGTAAGTATTGAACTTATCATGAAACTATTGAGTCAATATGCTTTGTTTCATCGTTTTCATCCGTCAGCACAATAACGGGGTTAACACGAGTACTGTAAGTGACATTAAACCACCTAACGTAGCAAAGTGATCATAAGGCCACAACGTGTCATTTCATGTGTCGCGACGTCGCTAAATTCAGCTCATTCCCGATATAACATGTCGTGACGTTAGAATTATAAGGTTCTATCTCAATTTTTGTCAAAATTTAGTTTTTTTTTACATAATCTGATCCATTAGGTGTTTATTAATGCCTGTGTGGTGTTATTTTTAAAATGTTGACATTTTTGAGTTAGTAATTCATAGAATACAAAGGTTCCATCTCACAGAACATAATGGAGTGTCAAAACTTTGACGCTCAATATCTCTGAACTGCCCTAAACGGAGATAGAACCTTATCATTCTAAACGGAGATAGAACCTTATCATTCTAAGCTCACGATGTGTCAAATGTGTGGCTAATCTTATGACCATAATAAACAGCATTACATATTAACCAAATATGTGTTTCAACGATTCACTTTCACAGTCCATCTTCAATACTCCATCATGGCTCCAACGATGGGAGACAGTCACAGGAGATTCTTGCAAACCATGATGGGCAATGGGATCATTGATGGCTCTCGAGCAATGGTTGTCCATCGGCATTGTTGTGAGACACACAGTGGTGAGGAGGAGGAAAGCAGCACATGTTGAGGGTTATTTTTGCCTGAAGTGCTGTACGGTAGTTCTTTGCCGCTTGCTAAACATTACTACTCAATGAATGAATGAAGTCAAATCAAACAGTATTTGGTGGGAGACACTAGTCCCTAACATCAAACATTGATTTACCCTTTTTTCATTCAGCGCCCTATGCTCCGGATAAACTGGATGAATTCATTGATGTCATCAATGCTCAACTGCAGCCCATGTTCATGCAGATCAGAAAAGGCATGTCAGAGGAGGATGGTCTTCAGTACTATGCCTTGGTTAGTGACACTATCTGAGGGTTGATGCAATAACATTTGACAGTATAAAAACAGGTGATTTATACATGGATCAGTAGTCTTGATATTGTCATTAGTTCATGGAATCATCAACCTTACGTATTATTATCTTCTCCTGTCTAGGTGAACTTGGCTCAGACTGATGTGACAAGAATGGCATCAGATTATGCAGACAACGAGTTGGAATTATTCAGGAAAACAGTTAGTGGATATCTATTCATAGCTACCAATATTTGCTCAATGACATATGGACCTCATTGACAAGAGACTTTACAATTAATAATACTTAATGTCGTAGTACTATGTTTTCAGATGGACATGATTGTCGAGTCCGATAATGGAACCGCCTCGTCCACAGAAATTCTGAATTGTGCTGACAGCCTTGTGACAAGGAAACTAAAGAAAAAGGAAACGGAACATGTATTGAACAGGCTTGTTCAGGATAAATGGCTAAACGAGGTACTGTCTGAAAATGTATCTATAGAGCTACTGCACATTTTTCCCCTTAACTCTGGAAGTCCTCAGAGGAGTTCTTGTGTTACGTAGGACTCGTTATTAAATCTATTATAACATTATATTTTCTTCAGAAACATGGGGAATACTCCCTCTCCACTCGCTGTATAATGGAGATGGAGCCATACATTCGATCGAGGTACCCGGACCAGGTCAAGGTCTGCCATATTTGTCACACTGTTGCCTTGCAGGTAAAGTCACAAGTAAAAAGGTGTCATTGCAATGATTCATTGCTGATTACCATGTCTACTATCCACACTTAACACTCTGCTCTCCATACTGTATGTTTTTCTTCCAGTTCCTTTGTTCCTCCATCTTCTAATGATGTGTGCTTTGTTTTCTCTAGTAAAGTGCTGTATATATATATATAACATTTATTATTTGTATGTTGTAATCTCCAAGGTCTGCCAGGATATACAGGCATATATAGTCTATATATATATATATATATATAGGCCTATGTGTGTGTGTTTGGTAATTGAGCACAATATAGTTTTTCTTTTTTTTTTCCTGAATCAGAAGACTTTATTGCCATGACATGTAAACATGTTAGGAATTTGGTTTGGGACAGTGGAGCACGGTTTACAGCAGGACAGGTGCAAGACAGGACAAGACAGTGCAAACCAACATCATAGTGCAAGAGTCATAATTAGTATAAATATAAAGTGCAGAGATCAAGTGTTCAAGTGTTCATATCCAGACAGTCCTAAGCTCTCTGGGTGGGGGTGGAGGGAGGGTAGATAGATAGGGGTCAGGTCAGGTATTTAATTGACAACATGTTTTCACTTTAGAATGTATCTTCATCAATTCCCCAAAGCCAAATACAAATGTGAAACTTAATAATGTTCAATGGAATTAACTTGATTGGCAAATAATTTGGCTCCGTTCTTCATCGTGATGATTTGGTCTTTTTCCCTCAGGGCCAAATGTGTGAGAGCCCTACATGTGGCATCAAAATTCACACCCCGTGTGTTGCCAGATATTTCAAAAGAAGGACTGATCCACGATGCCCTGCTTGTGAGGACTTTTGGCCACATGAGATTCCAGGTAAAACCGTTCTATAATCTCTATCATGTCTCCCTGTTAGTTGAATTACTTATGCCACGTGGTATCACTAAACGTTATTAAGGAAAAATGTGCTTCTCTTCATTTCAGAAGTGAATCTGCCTCAATCACTGTCCCCTCAGAGCCAGTCAACACCACCATCAACATCAACCCATCCCCGTAGATCAAGGAGAACCTAAATAGTAAATTATTTCAATACTGATATATCCCTGGTTTGAATTTTGATCCTCTGAATTAAATCGCCCAACAGTGGGTGAGGTTGGCTAGAGCTTAGGAAGGATGGTCTGGGTTACCTGTTTCAATTGGTAGTTGGGCTGCAAATGATGATTTTCTCACGACGGTCTTCCAAGCCTTGTGGTTATGACGACAATGCCTTAGGGCAATACTGATGCAGCTTAGCCCACAACTTCCCTTGAATATCTTGAAGTAATCATATCTTAGTAGTAGGAGGTAGTGGTGGTCTAGTGGATAGTGAGTTGGACTTGTGATCGGAAGGTTGTGAGTTCAAATCCCGCCTGAAACCACACCACTACTAGTGTGCCCTTGAGTAAGGCACTTAGCCCTCAGTTACTCCAGGGGGAATGTCCCTGTAATTCGTAATTGTAAGTCGCTTTGGATAAAAGCGTCTGCTAAATGGCAAAATTAAATTAATTAATTAATCTTATCTTCTGAAAAGCAGTGTCTGTCATTCCAAGGTCTTTGTCTAATCTCTTTCTCATCTCTTCTACAGAGACGTCTCGGTTGGAGACATTGTAACTGTTGGAGAGCGCCGACCACTCAGCAAGACTGTGAGATTCAATGTTCTCAAGGTCACAAAGGCTGCTGGAGCCAAGAAGCAGTTCCAGAAGTTCTAGGAGACCTGTTGTTCAATGTTCTGCGTCTTGTCTCCTGACTTTATTTCTTATGTTTATAATGCAAGGAGCCCTTTCCTGAACTCTTAAATTGACTTACTGTGTTCATTAACTGTCTCACTGTAGCATTTTTATATACAATTTAGGATTAAGATGAAGTTAGTATTGAAGGAGAAACCCTTTTGGATATCTCACTGGTAATGGAACATACAGAAATGTGAGAATTAGTGCTGCTCTCCACGTTAAGCAGTTTGTATGAATGATTAACTACAGAAATAGTTTTGTTTACCTAACTACTCTGCCCAGTTTTTTTTTCCTATGAGTTATTGTCTATTAAATGTCCTAGGACAGAAGCCTATGGCATGGTTCAAATACTGGTCCTTGAGGTCTTATTTTCTACGTGGCATTGATTGTGGTTTGGTTGGCCAGAGAGTTTGTTACATTTATACTTCAATTAGATTAATCCTAAATGAAAAACAATGAATCCCTTTATAACTTCATCGATAGTTATAATTAAAACGACTTTTAGCTGAAGGTTTTAGCAATAAGTGATTGAATTCAGACCACTCCACTGCAAGAATATGATCTTTCTGAACATCCTGTGTTCCTCACTCCTGGGCCTAATATGTAAAAACTTAATCCGGATCAGAAGGAAGATAATCGAGCTGTCTGATTGGTGGTCCCTGGAGATAGGTGTGACAGCTTTTTGTCTATCATTAGATCCATGACGGGGGATGAAGACGTTACTCTCCACTGGCACATTTTACTGTTAACATATTCATCCAAGTATTAAACTAAAGATCTCGAGCTTTGTGTTTCATAACCAAACCCTTCGCTTCAGATCACACGCTGGACGCTGACCAGTCGATGGAGGGACACACTGTGTTCATTGTTCAATGTTATATGAATGTTGTCTGAATATTTGTAACCACTTGTAAATGTACTTTTCACTAAAGCAATAAATCCTTTTCTTTAAAAGAAGGTACCCTTTTGGTGTAGTTGTCAATAAGTGCTTGCACCACACCCATGGTTAATGTTGTTTGACACACCTACTAGCAGAGTGGACTGATCATAGGCAGCAGCAGCAGCACTCTCCCTAGTGGCCAACATCATCTCAGGGATGAGAGCGTAACGGTGATGCACCTGATGTAGCTACTTCACTATGATGGTGAGATGTGAAATGAGATCATGTGAAATGTCTTGAAGTAGATGAGTCTTTTATTCTCAGGACTGCCCGAGTAGCTCAGTGTGTTAAGTCTCAGTCTGTCTTTTAACGCTGAAGGCCGAGGTGCTAGGTGCTATCAGATATGATATGACTACATGATGATACACATGATCAGATAGGACAGAGAGACAGAGGACAGAGATTCTACACTGATCTGAGCCTTGTGAACAGATGTGGTACTGCATTTCTTCAAGTAGTTTTTTTTTTTTTCGTCTCCTGTCTATTAGACCGGGAGGCCTGGGTTCAAATCCCCTGTCCAGTGCTTTTGTATCTCTTGACTTGTTCCAAGTATGTGACTACTGTCACACACAGGCAGACAGAGTCACACACAGAGAGACTGTGGATTCTACACATGATCAGATAGGACAGAGAGACACTTGTGAACACAACTGGTCTGTGATCTGTAGAATCCACATTCTCACACAGACACACACACGTATACAGAGAGACACACACACACACGTATACAGACAGACACACACGTATACAGACAGACACACACACAGACACAGACACAGACAGCTCATTCAACCTGCACAGAGGAATTGAAGAATATCATTATGCTCTGTATCTGACAATGACCTTTCATGACTGGCACGGTGGGTCAATGGTTAAGTCTACCGGCTGGCAAGCGGTGAGACCTGGGTTCAAGTCCCAGGTGGACAAGTCTTTTTCCACATTTTCAATTTCAACCCAAAAATTTGTTAGGGTACCAGTTATCAATACTTCCAGGATCGCGAAGGGGCTCTTCCTCGCTGCGAGCCCAGGAAGGGGCTTGCATCTCGGGGAGGGCTTAAGTGTGGGACCCCAAGGAGAACCGGAGAACAGGTAAGGCCAAAATGAATGGGAGTCTATGGGGAAGGGGGAAAGGGGGCGGGGCTTATTTTTCTTCTATTTTTTTCATTCACCTTTTCCCCACACAATACAGATTTTTCAACATCTACTCTTCGAGGCGAGTCCAGCCAGACCAATACCAGACCTGCTGGACGTGTCTGTGTGCGTGTGTGACTGGATGTGTGTGTGTGTGTGTGAGTGTGTGTGTGTGTGTGTGTGTGTGTGAGTGTGTGTGTGTGTGTACATTACCAGTTGTTCAGCCATCTGCTGTCCTGTGAGCTACTGCATGCACTGAGTAAAGACTGCTGGTGTACAAGGCCTGCTACTTCAGTGGGATGCTGTATGCTTGCAGGCCTGCTTCTCTGTTACTGCCCAGCTCAGTGTGTGTGTGTCTACTGGGCTGTGTGTGTGTGTGAGTGAGTGAGTGAGTGAGTGAGTATCTGTGTGAGTGTGTGTGAGTGTGTGTGTGTGTGTATTCTTAATCTGCTCCTCTCTTCTGACTCTGAGTGTGTGTGTGTGTGTGTGTACCTGTGTGAGTGGGAGTGGCTTGTCTTGATGTGGGAGTGGCTTAGACAGTTGGTGGGTGTGGTATGTATCAAAGTGGGAGTGGCTTAGACAGTTAGTGGGTGTGGCCTGTATCAATGTGGGAGGGTCCTGTATCGAAGTGGGCGTGGCTTAGAGAGTTAGTGGGTGTGGCCTGTATCAATGTGGGAGTGGCCTGTATCAAAGTGGGAGTGGCTTGTATCAATGTGGGTGTGGCCTGTATCAAAGTGGGAGTGGCTTAGACAATTAGGGGGAGTGGCCTGTATCGAAGTGGGTGTGGCTTAGACAGTTAGGGGGAGTGGCTTAAGTCAATGTGGGAGGGGCTTAGACAGTTAGGGGGAGTGGCCTGTATCAAAGTGGGAGTGGATTAGAGAGTAAGTGGGCATGGCCTGTATAAATGTGGGTGTGGCCTGTTTCAAAGTGGGTGTGGCTTAGACAGTTAGTGGGAGTGGCTTGTATCAAAGTGGGAGTGGCTTAGACAGTTAGTGGGAGTGGTTTGTATCAAAGTGGGTGTGGCTTAGACAGTTAGGGGGAGTGGCCTGTATCAAAGTGGGAGTGGCCTGTATCAAAGTGGGTGTGGCTTAGACAGTAGGGGGAGTGGCTTACATCAATGTGGGAGGGGCTTAGACAGTTAGGGGGAGTGGCTTACGTCAATGTGGGAGGGGCTTAGACAGTTAGGGGGAGTGGCTTGTATCAAAGTGGGAGGTGCAAAGTGGGAGTGGCTTAGACACTTAGTGGGTGTGGCCTGTATCAACGTGGGTGTGGCCTGTATGAAAGTGGGAGTGGCCTGTATCAAAGTGGGTGTGGCTTAGATAGTTAGGGGGAGGGGCTAAGACAGTTAGGGGGAGTAGCTTACGTCAATGTGGGAGGGGCTTAGTCAGTTAGGGGGAGTGGCCTGTATCAAAGTGGGTGTGGCCTGTATCAACGTGGGTGTGGCTTAGACAGTTAGTGGGAGTGGCCTGTATCAAAGTGGGAGTGGCCTAATTGAGTCAACTGGTATTGTGGTTATCACCAACTTCTCCCATACAGTGCTGATGGACTAGTATAGACCATTGCCGACATGTGTGAAAGGGGACAACACGGGAATAGCTTGGGATGTCGACATAGTTTGGGATTCCATGGAAATGATAGGGAGAAAGAGGCTGTGTGAGAACGGGCTATAGACGACTAACGACTCTCTCCCCGTCTGTGATGATACCTGCGTCGCTGCTTTCACACGTCACGCGCGGTATCAACCAATGAAAATGCGTAGGGGCGTGGACAACATGCAAGATACGCCCCCAGATATTTGCATACAGATCTGATAAAGTGGAAAAGAAAGAATAAATGTGGAAAAGAAAGAATGAAAGAATGAATGTGGAAAAGAAAGAATGAAAGAATGAATGTGGAAAAGAAAGAATGAATGTGGAAAAGAAAGAATGAAAGAATGAATGTGGAAAAGAAAGAATGAATGTGGAAAAGAAAGAATGAATATGGAAAAGAAAGAATGAATGCGTAAAAGAATAAATAAATATAGAAATGTATTTCGTTATACTGTGTGTATTCATTCATTTATTTGTTCATACATTCATGTATCTATATATTTATTGTTAATTTTGACAGACTTGGTCCTCCATAAGATGGAACCTTTATTTTATGAATTACTAACTCAAAAATGCCAACATTTTAAAAATAACACCAGACCAGGGGAAAAAACTCAATTTGGACAAAAATGGAGATAGAACCGTATAATTCTAACGTCACGATTGCATATTGTCCACTGAAATGAAACTCCCAGAATGTCCAACATATTTCTGTTATTCACTGGTGACGGTGGTAGTCTTTTCCTTTTCTAGCCTAACCTCAGTCTAAAAACCGCTAAATCCACCAAAACCTATATTATTGTCAGAAAACTGCTAATTATTATTGGGCTGGTGCCGATCTCCTGCCCCTAAACTGTCTGTTGCCAATGATGTTTGTCAAATTACAACAAAAACCCTCACATTGTAATGTAGCTACTAGGGTGTGTTTTAACTTCACGCACTTTGTAACTTTCAGGTACGGACATTTTGATGTCGCCTAAATGCTATTTATCCAAAAAGTTTTTTTTCCGGCCCAGTGTGATCAAAAGTACCCCATTCGGCTGTAACCCACCCCATCTGGCAACCCTGTGTATAAGAGACTTAACTTCAACTCGAATGAGTTAACACTTGAACTGGAAGCGCTGTACTGAAGTTTGTGAACTGCATATGATGTTTATCACGATGGTCTTCAGATCTTTCTATGCTGATACTGCCTTAAGGCAATAGCTGATGCATTCATGGATTTCACCTTTTGTAAAGCCTCTTAAATGTGTTTCTTTGCCCAGCCTGTGGGGACTTGTTAAATTGCTGTTGCAGACCACCCTCCCATGTTCACCAGGACACTGCACGCATTGACACGTCCCTTCACACATGTATCCATCCGTCTGTCTGTCATTAATAGCCTGTTTTCTTATGCATCTTTTAAAACATGTGGAGATTCAATTCCATTTCTCCTGTTTAATTGTTTTACTTATTTGTATAAATATATTTAAATATGGTGGATTTATATTTCAGCGATGACATTTTCTTCAAATAGAATATATTGATTCAGACATTATTACACAGTCTCTCACAATGACTGGCGTCTACTTTAGCCAGTCATCTGCCAGGCCTGCCACAGACACTGACACCAACACCTGTCCTACAGTCAAACCAGGTGAAACAAACTCTAATATATATATATACCATAAAGTCTTGCCTTGTTTGAATAAATTATGGAAATTACTCCTCATCTCTGAAAGTATCTGCAGGAATAATTTGGGAACACATAATTAAATATGCTAATTTCAAAACGCATTTCCTAACAAATTAAATTGAATTAAAACTCTCCATAATTTATATGCAGGAAGAAATCAGATGGGATAATTTTAATTATGTAAAACAGCAATTGAGAGAGGCTATTTTCCTCCTCTTATGTTGAGTTGAGTAGGTTTCCCATGATTATTAAATGTGAATTACCCTTGAATGTAGGAGCTATGAACTATCGTGCCATAAAGGGTTAAGATGTCAAAACAAGTCTCTGTTATATATATATATATATATATATATATATATATATATATATATATTATACAGTGCCCTCCATAAGAATTGGAAAGAGGAAGCATTTTGTCTTTGTTTAGTTCTATACTCCCAACAGGTGAAATCAAACAATAACTATGGGGCCAAAGTAAAGACTCAGCTTTAATTCAATGTTGTTTTTTTCAGGTTGGATTCACCATTTTTTAAAAACATACACCCCCCCCCCCCCCCATTTCAGGGCTCTTAAAGTATTGGAAATATAATGTATTATAAACATCATATAATGTCCAAATTAAGTATGAATGTTTGGTTGACAATGGCAATTCAATAACTGCCAGCAGTCTGCGACCCAACGACCCCACCAGGTTTTTTTTAGAACTTTTTGCCTAAAATCTTATCAAGAAATTAAATGCATGTTCAATGGGATTTAAATCTGAAGATTGACTTGGCCAGTCAAGAACGCTTTTTGTGGCAGCTATACATTCCCAAACCATAGCACTCCCTCCACCATCACAGATGAGGTGGTATGCTGTACATCTTGGGCAGATCCTTTTTTCTCTCCAAACTTTCCACTTGCAATCACTCTGGTACATGATAATACTCATCTGTCCACAAGACTGTTTTCCAGACCTCTGCAGTCTTTCAGGCACTTTTTTTTTTTTGCAAACTAACCTCATCCTTTTTGAAGATAACTAGTGGTTTGCACCTTGCAGTGAAGCCTTTAGCTCGGCTCGTGACGTATTCTGCGGATGGTAGTCCACTTCACTTGTGTTTTTCTTTTCTTAATTATGGTGATATTATCTTACTGAGCTCACCAGTGCTTTCTGTTTTTTTAATGATGTTACAAACTTGATTTTGGTAAGTCTACGGTTTTGGTTAGTTTCTTATAGATTTCAGCCTCATAATGGTTTCAATGACTTTCATTGACACCACTTTGCTCCTCATGTTGACAGACACCAATAGCAGACTCCAAACGCAAGAAGTGTGATATTACGAATGCTATTTGGTGAGTGAAACCCAGAGGGCATGAAAAAGAATCAATTAAAGAACAGGCATAATCAATATATTTTTTATTTTTTACTTAATTTACATTTCCCCACATCTGGACAAGAGAAACATACTAGAATAGTACAATCAGCAAGACCACTGCAGAAATAGCCAACAGAAAATGGTCATGAAGAACATCGCAATGTTTTTTTCTTTGTTTTTTTTACCCAAATGCCATTTTGTTTTTAAAAAATAAAAGCTTTGTTCTGCTCTGGATCATGACCACCAGAAGCTCACGGAGAAGCTGATCTCCAAAGAACGCACATAATGCCAGTGCTTCACTGGGATGAACAGGACATCCCCAGGCCACAGCACACATTCTAGGTAAGGAGCATTTACAAACTCTGGGAACCGCACTACATCTGGACTCTCTACCTCCACCTGTATTGAAGAAAGCATATACTGTAAATGACATATTTCAGGCCTCTTCCCTGTTCAGAACAAATCCCTAACATGTACCAGAGAGCTAACATGTTAGGGATTAGAACTGGTAGAATGCATAACTAGACTTGAAGACCTAGACGTTGGAGACCTTTATACATAGGGAGTAAGGACATGGAAAAAAGGAACTTAATTCTTACCTGACTGGTGTTGTGTAGGAGCTGTGATTGGTGAGGGTAGAGTTTCTCAGTGTCCTCTGGGGAGTACAGACGTATGTACTTTTTCCCAACCACCTGTTGCACAAAAGGAAAAATGCAGTCACAAAATCTCTTCTGTCAGGAGTCTCCTTCCCTTCCCTTCCCTGTGGACATGTGTAAGACTCACCTGGGCCAAGAAGTTCTGTTGAGGATCTTGATGAAGAGGTGACACCGTACCTCCTGGACCAAACCAAGCATTGATGGTGATGTCATCTTCATCTCCCTCACCAAGACAGCAGTAGTCAGGGATACAAATGTCTTCTTTCAGTTCTGGTACCTTGCATTTTCCAGAATATATTTTTATTGACTGTATCGATGCAAATAATAATCATGAAATTTGGAGCACTGATGTACTATCAACTCCAGTTACTATCGTGCCACATTCTCTTTGTTTTTATTGTAAAGTGCACTGTATTGCTTGTTTGTTCGAAATATGCTATGTTAATAACATTTTATTTTACCCACCTGATCAAATAGTTGGTGCTGGGCAAGATATCCCAAACCGGTTGCATCCTATGTCAGATTCAGAAAGAGAGGATGGGAAACATAGAGTGCATGAATCCTAGTGTCATCAGAGTACTTGTTCACATCAACAATGACGGGGGATACAATGACCAGGATTACGGCACACTTACTTTTACAAGGATATAGCGATCTATAAATTCATTGACAGTAAGGAGAGTCTGTGACCATTCCTCGTCAGTATATCTTGATCCCACTTCAACAGGTACAGTCCGACAACCAGCAACAGTTCGCAGGTAATCTAGGCTTCACAGAGGAGAAAATCGGAGTCCACAACAAACATGGTGGTAGAACAGCTAAAACCAATCAAACATGTCTTTAAGTGTAGTATGAATAAGGCTCCTCAAAAACACACTTCTCACAGAAGAAAGGTCAATATGCAGTATGAATAGGCATGGGTTAACCGTTTTTGATAAGGTCACTTCAAAAGTGTGTATAATTATGGGCAATGAGAACTAAGAGGAAGACATACACTTACACAACACATTATGCACAAAGAAAAGGTTACCTCCAGAGATGGTCTTTGAGGGCAGGCCAGTGGTCTATAACACCTTCTAATATGACTGGCTTTTGAGGAACCAGGTAACCTGTCTTGAAGCTCTCCAATGATGGACAACGTGTCCTTGGAACTGCTACTGCCTGTTTTACCTCAGGCATAGAGAGGCAGTCAATCTTTATTTTCTGTTGGGAAGCAAAGAGAAGGGAGCATTAATAAAAGAGAACTTCCAGACAAGAAATCAAAAACCACAGTGCATGATGGAAGAAAAGGAATATGATATGCTCCCATGAAATCCACCTTGGCAATAACCCCCTCACACAGATCCTCTTCTTTCGAGTGGCTCCTCTTGACTTCATTTTGCAAGATCCTAACAAGGGTTTGTAACATATTGTTCATGATTGCTGCACCCATGAGGAGACCCATGTCACAAGTCCTTATGGCCTCCTGTACAGTAGCTGTTGAGGAATCCTTGTGGCACAAGGCTGCTACTTTGAACAGACAGCCGTATGAATACACACGCCTCCACTCTTTGTCCACATCACGCCATGTCCCCGTGTTAAGCTTCTCCCAGGAAATGTCCAAGATGATCTGAGCATATTGCCTCAGGGAAGAGACCCCAGTTTTACAGCTGTACAGCTGGTGCCTGGACCGTTTCAGCACATCCACCACGCTGGACTCCACCTTCTCACTGAACTCAAGTGGAAATTCTGCCTCAGTCAAAGGCAAAGCAGCAGAGATGGTTGACCACGGTTCTGCCATAAACGAGACTGGAATAGAGAGAACCTAGAACCATGCAACGGAGTGAAAAGAAATGCTCAAGCTTGTTTTATAGTGTTACCTCTTCGATGCTGGCCCAGGCAGACGTTTTTGTTTTTTTACACTGGGCTGCAAATCGTTTCATCGTGTCTCACCATCGCATGATGCATGTCTAGACACCTATTAGTAGTACACAGTGATGCCGGTAACGCGATACTAAGTAACGCGATACTCTAATCTGAATACTTTTCCCAGTAACGAGTATTCTAACGCGATACTATTTCCAAATCAGTAATCGGATTAAAGTTACTTATTCAAGTGGCTGTGCGTTACTATTGCGTTACTACCTCATAACTTAGGCTAAATGCAGTATTTCTTTGTAATGTTCGATAGTAAACAAACATTTCTCGCGTCTTGGGGAGTGACGTCAGTGCCCACGTTTTCAACACGAGGTTACTATGGAAGGCCATGCCCGCAAAAAACGGCTCTCGACTATCGCGAGATTGCAGCAGAATCGCTCACGTGTATCACCACGCTGATTGCACAGTGTAAACAGAAGCGTAGCCTACACAATGGAGCGAGAACAGAGATATGCGTTAAATAGCTGGAAATATAAGGATTATTTTGAGTTTGTGTCAGCAAAGGATGACAAGAACATAAATGTTGATCATTGATAAACTAAATTGATAAGACTCACCCAGTTTAGGATTAGGATTATATTAGGATCATATCTGAATGGTCAGGGTAGGTTTTAGGTTTTGTGAAACCACTCCTTGCTAGTTACTGTTAAATAAAGATTATATTTATTTTATTGTTTAAAAACAAGTATTTATGTTGGGTGAGGCAAAGAAAGACTCTTTATTTTGTTGTTTTAAGTTATTGTTTAAAGTTTAATTATGTAATTTAAGTTACTGTTAAAATAAAGTGAGTTTTGGCAAAACCAGTTTTCATTTTTATGTTGCGGGGGGGGGGGGGTCGGGTGCCTAGGCAGCTGCCAATAGTAACTAAAAAAGTAACTAGTAATCTAACTTAGTTACTTTTAAAATCAAGTAATCAGTAAAGTAACTAGATTACTTTTTAAAGGAGTAATCAGTAATCAGTAATCAGAATACTTTTTCAAAGTAACTGTGGCAACACTGGTAGTACACCATCAAATGTAGGCTACTGTTAATCTGCCTCTTCTAGGTGTGGTGACGAAGATCCAGAGGACCTGCACAGCTGTCACCGACTTGCTGAAGACACCTTCATGTCAGCGCCAACGTCTCCGGAGTCAATGAAAACCTACTGAGACGCGACTGCGATGCCTCTAATACGGGTGAAGTTTGACTACTCTATTTTTGTTTATAGTTGGTGATGCAACAGGTATGAGCTCTCTGAGTTATTCTTGTTTATTTACACTTTGCCTGTGCTAATCTGACTGTTTCATCACTATACTATCGAGCCTGTTAGGCCAGCTGAGTCTGTTAGGATACTCTCTGTTTCTATTCTACAATTCTGTTTGTTTACATCCTCCTGTAATCGCAAAATCAACGCGTCATTTCTTATTTCTTATTTGACTTGTTAGAGCCTCACAAGTGTAGGCCTACTCTCTACTGCCCCAAGTGGTCGGTGTTTAACACTGCTTATAACATATTAAATACTCTTGTTTGAGCTATGTTCTCTCTTCTTATTTTTTTTCTATTAAGGCAGACTGAGCCTTGAGTTTAATAGGTGACTTTCACCAACAGTTCTGTTTACTCACTGGAATGCTCGGGGTTACGGTGCCCGGGGTTGATGGGTCGTTCTTGATGGGTCTGTTTTTTTGTGTTCTTTGTGTTTATGTTTTCTGTATGTGTGCTGTGTGTGATGTCATTTTCTGTATGTGTGTGTGATGTCATTGTACTCTTTAACTCTTACAACCACATTATTTTCTTCTTGATCTTACTCCTTCTGAACCTATGTCTTATTAGTGACAGTATCTTTGTTAGTTGGCCCAACCAAACTGGATGATGTTAAAGGATTAAAAATAATCCATTTGAATATTAGGAGTCTTCTGCCCAAAATTGATTTACTTCGCGCATGGGTTGTTCTACACAAGCCTAATGTCATCACACTCTCCGAAACATGGCTGAATAGTAACATCTTAAATAATGAAATTAATCTCACAAATTATGTTTTATATAGGTCGGATAGGTGTTCCAGGGGAGGAGGTGTCGCAATTTATGTTTCCTCTGACCTCGTATCTGAGTTAATTATACCTACAATCGAGCCTCTTCATTTTGAATGTGTTTTCGTTAAGGTTATTCTCCATGTAAATAAATATGTAACTATTGGTAGCATATATAGACCTCCCTCTTCACCTGCTGACTCCTTTAACTGCCTAATATCTACTGTCAATTCTATTTCTTCTAGAAATGAAATAGTACTATTGGGTGATTTTAATAAAAATTGGCTGGATAAGACCTCTGACAAAGAAAAAAAGCTACTTAGTAGTCTAAATGTTACTCAGTTAATTAATGAGCCTACTCGCATCACCCCCAGAACCCAATCTCTGTTCGACTGGATACTGGTTTCACATCCTGATAGGTTTCTAAGGGCTGGTGTTTTGTCTGATTGTTTAATCAGCCTCTCTATATATTGTTATATATATTAATATATTAATTAATATAAATTAATTATATAATTAATATATATAATATATAATAATATAATAATAATAATAATAATAATAATATATATATATATATATATATATATATAATATATAATATAATATTATTATAATAATATAATAATTATATATTATTATATATTAAATTATATATTAATATATATTGTTTAATCCAGCCACCCCTCGCCTGGAGCTAATACTACCAGTCCTACTCCACTACCACCTCCCTTCCCTCCCCCAGAACAAGTTGCCCTCTGCTGGGGTAAGGCCAGTGCGCCTTCACCCCAGGTCCTCCAGGACACTTAACCCAACCCTGACTTGTACTTCTCAACAACTTTGTCTCTGACTTGTTTGGAGAGTTCCTTGGTCTTCATGGCAGTGTTTGGTTGGTGGTGCCTCTTGCTTAGGTGTTGCAGCCTCTGGGGCCTTTCAGAAAAGGTGTGTATATACTGACAGATCATGTGACACTTAGATTGCACACAAGTGGACTTCATTTCACTAATTATGTGACTTCTGAAGGTAATTGGTTGCACCAGAAGTTTTTAGGGGCTTCATAACAAAGGGGGTGAATACATATGCACATGCCAATTTTCAGTTCTTTATTTTTTTAAATTCTTTTTTTATATATTTCTCATTTCATTTAAAAACTAACACTATTTTGTGCAGATTCATCAAATAAAATTCTGATTAAAAAAATGTTTAAATTACAGGTTGTAATGTAATAAAATAGGTAAAAAGCCAAGGGGGGTGAATACTTTTGCAAGGCACTGTAAGTAATACTTTTTTTGCTGTGATGAGGCAGTAAGAGAGGAGATGTTGTTGGGCTGTGGTGAGTTTTCTTAATGTTTCAGATACACCGAGAATAATCAATAAAGGATCTGGCTCTATTGGAATATTTAGAATTTCTGAGATGTTGTTGAAGATATCAGTCCAAAAGGATGTGACTTTGGGGCACGATACGAAGCTATGAAAGAGAGTTGCCTCTGAGGAATGACATTTATCACATGTGGGTGATACGTCTGGATACATGTTGTGTATTTTATATGAACAGTATGTAAATCTACAGAAAATACAGTATGTATGTTACGGTACATGTGGGAATACGGTACATGTGGGAAAACTAGGGTTAGGGTTAGGTGCTAGGGTGACTTGGTACATGCTGGCATGTCTAACCCTAACCTTAACCCTAATCCTAACCCTAACCTTAACCCTAGCACCTAATCCTAGTTTTCCCACATGTACTGTATTCCCACATGTACCGTAACATGTACACTACTGTACTGTATTACAACTCAATGCAAACACTACATAGGATCCATTACACACAACAATACTCACTGAAAACAATGTTCAGGGTGTGATGTTTTTTTTAATGTATTTATGGAAGTGTATTTATGGAAGTGTCTTAAATTTTGAGTTGTTATGTTTAATGAATGAGGCCAGGTGTGTTCATTGTGTTCAAATTTTGCTGACTGTGGCAAGCATTTTGCATCACATGAGCTTTAATTTGAGCAGAGTTTTTTGCAACTTGTGTTTTAGCAAGACAAAATGTGTTTAGATTTATGAGAAAAGGAGGATTGTGTTTTGTGAATTGTGTCTTCATGTGAAATGTGTTTATGGTTTTGGCAAATGGGAGCTAGTTTTATTAAATGTGTTTAGAGAACTGGTCATTTGGTTTAGAGAATTGGCTTTTGTGTTTTAGCAATTGGGAAAAACTGTAATTGTAAAAGTAAATGTATTCATGTTCAACATTAACCTTAGTTTAAAAGTTAAACCACGTTGGTGCAACCCAGCCTAAACTACACTTCCACGTAAAGTTACAAAAGTAAAGATTTTAAGTATGTATGATCGCAACACGTTAGCAGAATTTCTAATTTTGCAAGTAGCCCATGAACATGAATTAATCTAATGTTCACTAGGGTTGGTATTACGGTAATACCATGAACCGTGGTATTTGAAAATAGCAAATGTGTCAATAGCAATAGTCAATTAACGTCAACAAATAAAATCTGCTGCACAATGTGCGCATATATATATATACTGTATATATATATATATATATATATATATATATATATATATATATATAATAAACGCCTTAAGAGTGTTTGTCCAGCACCACTGTCTGTGTGGTTGAAGACGCTATTGAAAGTGATGACAGAACATTTTGTAAAATATGTAATTTGTCAAAAAATACTGATTTGGAATGAATCCTAATCACATGACCACTTCTCCTCAGAGGAAGGAGACACTATTCACAGCACTCGTCTGCTGTAACATGCGTTGTACTCGGGTGATGCAGTGTTTCCCATACAGTCCAATTTGTCGACAGTCTCATTACGAACCAAACGTATTTTAAGCACATTCTCCAGCACTGCTTGTGGAAAGTGTTCAAAAAGGTTTGTGGAAAGGATAAAGTCCAATGCACACGGGATGCGATTTTGTCGCACCGCCGAATTCGATTCCATTGTTTTGAATGAGACCCAATGAGACAATGCATACAGCGTGCGATGCGATATTGTCGCACGACAACATTCGATTCTCCATTCACATTCATTCATTGGTGTGAATTGAGAATCGAATGTTGTCGTGCGACAAAATCGCACGCCGTGTGCATTGGCCTTAAGGCTTTGGTCCACCTTTCACCAGCCGCTGTCACAAATCCATCATTTGGAACGGGCACCTGCACCTTCGTCAAAGCCCGGCCATGTGATTCTGAATCCCACGGTAAAACCCTAAACCGCTGTTACATTTAGGGACAGTTTGACGGTATCAACAACTGGAACCCGCCCAACCCTAATGTCCACATGTTTTTAAATAATAAAATAATTTAAAATGAAGATCAAATATCCACATGTTTAATTATGTTAAAATGAAGATCAAATGTCTACATGTTCAAATATGTTACAAAAAAAGACAAACGTTTTAATGGCGTGTCCTATCTTCTCCACATGAATGTACATAGTATCAGCACCAACAAGCATGCACGACATGGAGCAGAGCGAGTTCTACTGATGCGGTAAAGCATCCATGTACAGCAGGAGGGAGATGAGGCCTGGGCTACGCTGGGACAGTGAACGACCATTGGCGGTACAAAAAAAAGAATGTTGTGAATAGCTCAATTCATTCCCTATACAGAACCAGCACAGAACATCAATAAATATATCTTAAAGTGTTGTCAAGTTGTCTGTTGTTGTCTTGGTGGTTGTTAGGGTAACCATTTTGGAGAGTTTACGCCAGGACCAGAACTGTAGAGAAGGAAACACAGAAGGTTCACAACGACTCAGTGGATTGATGACGCTCACATCAGCCCAGGTGATATCACAATGTATCTATCATGGCAGACAAAACACTGATATAACACCATATAAGATGTTACTATATGCTACAATTAAATAATCCAGGTGACTTCAAACAGAGGAGGACTACATACCACTTATAGCCTCCTGGGCGAAGTACTTGACATCCATGTCTGTGTCTGTGGCCAGTTTCTCCAGCACTGGTTTCACCTCTGTCTGCAGGGCACTGATGACAAACAAACAGTTATCAGTGTTGCACAGTGTACAATACACAGCTAGTTCAGTTTCTCGCAAAGTGGAGTGGAGAATAGAGGAGTGAGGGCTTTAGCTGAATCCCATAAGCATGCTGCTGTTGAGGCGTGTGTGTCGAGGTGGTTAAAGGATGTGTTCAGTGGTCTAACTGAGGACATACTTGCTCTCCAAGACTGGTCCGATCTTCTGGAGGGTCTTGGCCACGTTGAAGCGCACGTTGGCCACCTGGTCGTTGGACATCTTCAGGACTATCGGCAGCATCTGCTTGGTGGTGATGTCCTGACCACACGCCTCTGACAGGGCCTGAAGAGGGACGCCAGGGAAACATTGTTCATAACCAGGTTATGACGCATTGCATAATACTGTCTGAGAGAGGACATGAGGTGGTCACAAACACAGTAACACAGATAGTACTCCTGCAGGACAACTGGTAGACACTTGTCATGCCATTTATTACGTTGACAAGTTTTTCTATAAATGTCATCATTTTATAAAAAGCATCTTCCTATTTTTGCTTTCCATGAAAAAGTATTTGATCAGTTAATGCCTGAAATGTGAACAACCAAAGTGAGTAAAATAGAGAACAGAGACACTCAATATAAATCAGCAGGTGATTGTAGACAAGCGGCAGGACTCACGTTGATGCAGAAGAGCGTGGTCATCCTGTGCAGGTAGTTGGGGTCGTTGGCCATGCCCACCACCTTGGGCACGATGGTGTTCTGAGCCCACTCTGCCCCAAACTTCTCCACCAGCTTCATCAGGTTACAGGTGGCAGCCTCACGGATGGCATACACTGGCAACAGCAAACACATACTTTAATATTCATTTTGTACAAACGTTAAATAAATGGGAGTGGTTTTGCCCAAATAGATAACCTCTTCAATGAGAATCCCATGACCTCAAGTTAGTAAAAGCAATGTTTCATGGAATATTTCTATTTCTTTCTTCTTATTCTTTCTGAGTGGGGCAATCTCACTCATATTTTTAATATGGCTGTACTCTCTAAATCAGCTTATCTGTGACATAACATCAGAAGCCACAGACCAGATCTCACATTTCATATTCAAAACAATAGCTGATGGCCACGGAGAATGAGAAGAAAAAGGCAAAGAAAAGGTACAGACAAAACTCGGCCAGCCAATCAAAAGGTTTGTGGAGATTTAAAAAAAGACTCATTTAGACCTAGGCTTCGCTTTATCGGATGCTCTAAATGTTAAATGTCTCATGCACACTCATTTTCGTTTTTATTTACAAAAATCTATCGGGGCATCCCTACTCTAGGTTGTTATAATATGGTGTGTGAGCGTGTGAACAGCCTTCCATTAGTCCACATCTGTCATCATCGCTGTGGGCCTGTAGCCAACACAGGTTTAACCTGCCTAAATGCCTGGCTAACCCCTAACCAGCTCAAAACCGCCTCTCTCTACCTCACTCCCACTACCACAGAGGACATTATGGGACGTGGCCATAGGGGAAAGGGACAGGCTAGAGCTGGGACAGAACTAAGACATATTGACTTGTCCTACTGGCTGGCCAGCTCATTATGTGAAGCACTGACAGATGCCTCTAGGAGAGACAGGTGGACAGACAGATGCCTCGAGAAGAGACGGGTGGACAGACAGACAGATGCCTCTAGGAGAGACAGGTGGACAGACAGATGCCTCGAGAAGAGACGGGTGGACAGGTGTCTTACCGTGATCGATCAGCCAGGCCATACACAGGGTGTTCAGCTTCTCATCAAAGAACTCCACTCCCTATGGAGACACATGACAGATCACCTTCAACTCAAAATGCCACTCAGAAGGATGTATTAGTATGTGTGTATGGGGGTATAGACTGACCAGCTGGCCTGCCAACAGGGGCATGTACTCTATGATGGCGAGGCGGACCCTCCACTTGGCGTCCTCTGCCAGCTCGACGATGGCGGGCAGCAGAGACTGGGACAGCTGACGGATGCCAATCACCTCGTTGACACAGTCCAGGTTGGAGATGATGTTGAGACGCACCTCTGGACACTGAGGACAGTAACAGGACAGGATTTAGAGGAGCACAAAGTAGAACAATATTCAGCAACAGACAACAAGCATAGTTGTTCTGTTTCTCTCCTGTGGTCTGTTTTTTGGAGTTCCAACAGCTAGCTGAGAGAATACACCACCAGGACTCAAGTCATATTTAAACATATATATAGTCACCAGAGGAGAAGCCACAACATCGCCTTCTGGTTATTTATTTTGCAAAGACGGCACCAGTCACCCAGGTTAAAGGTCGCTAGCTTTCCAGCCAACGTTGCCCTTTGGCTACCAAATATGGGCGGTAGGGAAAATGGTGTCAGACACATAAATAATTGATCTAATCGATTTAAAATGTATATTACATATAAATACAATTATTCATACTGTATACCCCTAAAACATTTTAGGATGATATAAATAGTATATATGCACCGTTCAACCCTCCGTCTGGTAGTACAATGTTAAAACCAGGTGTAGGGTTGAGCAGTATCAATGTTAAAACAATGTTAAAATCCAAATAAGGCTTAAAATTAATTAAAAGAATTAATATTTTATAAATGTCAAAAACAAGCCTGGATTTTCCTTGAGCGACATTGATGTTATACCCTCCAGGTTAACAGCATTAGTCTCAGTTCATGAGGACAATCTGATCCGCCAGGTCAGGCAAGAACAGACAGCGTGTCATGTATCCCACAGTTGGCAGGCCTCCAGCTACTCTGAGGTTTCTTCTACATACAAACACACACCAGCCATTGACAATCCACCTTGACTTGGTCTATGAGCTGGGAGCAGGAAGAGAGAGAGAGAAGGCAGGCGAGGGCCAGGTAGGGTACCTCGTCTTTGAGCTGGGCAAGGAACAGAGGCAGGAGGTGTTCCACGGTGTTGTCCTTCCCCAGGATGGTGGACAGGCCCATGATGACCGAGGCCAGGGCTGACTTCACATGCTGGTTCGTGTCCGACACCAGCTCCTGGAGGGAGGGACAGAGGGGGGGGGGGAGGTCAGACTACACCCATCGTCTACATCACATTTAGGCTCTTTCAGGATCCTGGGGGGCAAAGCTGTTATATTTGGAACTGATAGTGGAGATCCAAATAAACTAATCAAATCGGCAGGGTGGACAACATTGGAAATCATCTTTTCCAACCAGGGGGTGTTTCAGACGTGATGCAATAGTCGCTGCAGAAACGTTTACTGTCAGGAGAAAAGGGGGATCGAGGACCAATTGGAGGACCATGTGTTTCATTTGGGAATCATGGAGGTTTCAGGTCATGTGTCAGCAAGCTGCCTGCATGGCCTTTCTGTTGTTGGCACATCCAGCAGAAACAAGGTCTGTGGTGACATTAATCAGTTCTGTTTACACAAGCAGACGCTCCGCACTGCTCATAAACAACGCCATGGAAGATGAAAATACAACAGTGCCCTCTGCTGGCTAAAGGCTTTAGGGAGCTGCTACACTGACGTCATCACAGGCTACAGCTCAGTAGTCTGACAGTGGCCGCATCGTTTTCATATGCGCCGAGCAGACGTAACCGAAGGCATACGCCATGCTGCTTTCACTCACACTGAGTTTTCAGATCAGTGCAGATGAAGGACAGGGGATTAGAGGCCAAGTTAGCTTATTGGGGTGCGGCCATGGGCTCTACCTACAATGGACACGTTCATGGCTGTGACAGGTTGAGAGAAAGCATTTACAGGGTTATGCTAACCAGCAGGCTGAGAGGAGAGAGACCCACCAGGGTCTAGAAACACAGCTGATATTGGCCTCCATCAACAGAGAATCTGTTCAACTCGAGTGTGTCAGTCACGTGACAAACACACATGACTGGCCGCCTCTAGCTAGAGAAATCTAAACAGATGAAAGTAAAGTGGTTCGTCTCTTTATGACTCATGGTTGTCTAAAGTTAGTTTGTACCTTGACACAAGGCAGAATGTGAGTCATGATGATGGTCTCTCTGCTGTCTTCTGGTAGATTCTCACAGAACTCTGGGGGGCAGAAACAAGTTTGGGTTAGTTCACACTGCAAAGCTGTCTGGATGTTGAGGACTCATTGTAGCATCTAGTCTATAGTCAGTACTTCACATTACCTGTCTGTTTTCGTTAGTTTTCTTTATTTTCTTCCTGCACCTACAGCACCTAATTGGATCATCTATTAAACTGTAGCTAGACTCACCCTTGACTTTGTTGGCAGCAGCTGCCCTGACCTCTGCCTCACAGTCCTTCAGAAGGTTCTGGAAGGCTGGCACCAAGTCGTTCTTGGTGATCTCTGGACCAACCGCTTTCTGGAGCTGTAACATCACAGTAACACATCAATTAACATACAAACTGTGTGCAAAGCAAGCGTGCAAGGGAGGGGAGGGGGGTGTTAAGTTAGTGTACAAAGCTGTTTGTTCAAATGTACATTAAAGCATCAAATATTCTGTAAGGAGAAGAAATCTCCTCCTAACCTCAGAGAACTTGTCTGCCACCATGTAGCGGACCCTCCAGGACTTGTCCTCTGCCGCCTGGCGAAGGGTCGGCATCACCAGGGTTTCCAGGTCTTCCTGGGGCAGCAGGGTGGCGATGCTAACACACGCCTCCACCGCTAGCAGGCGGACAGAGTCCTAACATAGAGGACCATTGGGATTAGCTTAATGTCATGTCATTTCTCTTAGCGATAATTCCAGTAATGTATCCGTCCAGTGTCCCGCTAACTAATTACCTGCTCATCTGAGGCCAGCGCAGTGAAGAGAGAGATGATGTCACTCTTGACGTAGTCCAGCTCCAGAACCTTGGCGAACTCGCCCAGCTTGGAGGCGGCCGCACGGCGCACCATGGGAGTGTCGTCTGAACACAGCGTACGGAAGTGTCTAGAGAGAACAACAACACACTAACGTTAGAACATAACTTTCCATGCTTTCTCCTGCTTGCTCCTACTGAACATGACCATGGTGCAGTTAGTTTGTGTTACTAGTAATGTGTGTGAGGCTAGTCTGTGCATTATTGTGTCTGTGACGTGTGTGTGTGTGTGTGTGTGTGTGTGTGTGTGTGTGTGTGTGTGTGTGTGTGTGTGTGTGTGTGTGCGTGAGAGAGAGAGAGAGAGAGAAGGTAGCAATGTATGGTCTCTGCTGTACTCACTGGCGGATCTCAGCCTTGACAGTGCTGGAGACGCGGGGATAGCAGACAGAGAACAGGCCACAGGCAGAGGTACGGGAGGTGAACCAGTCACCACTGGCCAGGCGCTTCACTAAGGGCTCGAAGTGAACCTCCAGGTCCACAGGGGAGTGCTCCTGGGAAATCTTACGCAGAGACTCCACAGCCTTGTCTCTCACCACTGTCTCCTCTACGGTGGCCAGGCTCTCCAGGGGAGGCTGTGGAGACATGGATAGGTAGACTCAAAATGTGTGTGGGTGTGGATCCCCAGCAGACAGTGGACATACTCAGGCCCTCTCCCACAAGCATCAAGACACTGGGTCTGTGTCTGTGTCTGTGTGTAGGGCTGGGTTCAAAAAATCGATTTCCCGATTCAGAATCGATCTTCATTAAAATGAGCGATTATCGATTCCTAAATCCCGAGATCGATTTTTTTTTTTTTTTTTTTTGCTTGCAGCTTCAACCCGCAACGAGATCTCGTGCTACAAGAATTGATCATATCTCACGCAACGTGAGGTCTCAACACTAAAATCTAAAAACATGGCGATGGCAGGGACACTCAAGTCACCACCAGGCTTAAAGTCAGATGTCTGGGTGCATTTTGGATTAAACAGATGTGACGATAGAGATGAGCTGGACAAAAGCAAAGTCATATGTAAATAAAAAGTACATTCATGTAACTGCTTTGGAGTCAATTCATTGATATGTTTAACAATGCTACATGTTATAGGGTTCCTTGAACCATTTATAGCATTAATTCTGAGAATCTCTTTCATATTCAAGCAAAAAATGTATATTTTAACTAGATCGAATCGGAATCGAATCGAATCGAATCGAATCGTGAATCGAATCGAATCGTGAGCTCACTGAGCTGGTGAATCGGAATCGAATCGTTTTGGGAAATCAGTGGCGATACCCAGCCCTATCTGTGTGTGTGTGTGTGTGTGTGTGTGTGTGTGTGTGTGTGTGTGGACTCACCAGCAGGCAGTGGACGTACTCGGGCCCACCCACCAACATGGTGAAGTTCCCCAGTTGCTCAGCCAGGGCAAGCAGCACCTCATCTTCATCATAGATGGTGTCTACAGAAGAGAGAAGGTCAAACATCACATACATGCCTTGCCACTGCCCCTGTGAATGCCAGAATGCATTGTTTTCAAGAATGTTATGACAGAGAATTGCTGTCATAAGTCAGGTCTCATGACCGTGGATGTTTCTAGCATCTATAAAAGGTGCGTGGCAGTTGATCCGTACCTGTGAGGAAGGGGAGGAGCTCTGTGCGGGTCCGCTCCACCCCCAGAGCCAGGGCAATGGTGGACAGCTTCTTGATGCTATTCAGTCGCAGCTGAGAAGACAACAGCAGGTTGTAACCAGTTTCTAAGGACAGTTCTATATTCTGTGCCATTTTTAAAAAGCTAATAGAGCCCTAAGGAAGGCTAGATACAACTATGATAGAAGTATCAAATACATGCCAAAAACCCTTCTCCCTTAAGATTCTTTGAGAATATTTTCAGAACAATCTATGACTAAATCGACATTTTGGGGCCAAATTCAGATAGAACGTACAGTTTACCAGAAGATGTTCCATCAGAAAGACTAATATACACTAGGCTATACTATCCCTTTGGGGACGAGTTGAAAGTTCTATGTCAGCTGTCAGATACAATAGCCATGTCGGGACTTTTTAAACTATTAAAAATATCCCAAATAATGGGAAATACTGTACATTTACATGATAATTGCTGCTGTGTGTTTTCTTCTTAGAAATAAGAGCGTATATGCAGATAGCATCTGTTGATGAGCATAAATGGTTGTGTTTTAAGCAGAAAGGACACCAAAAGACGAAGCTTTGTTGTCTACAACAACCTGAAAACCGCTAACATTTTCCGTTTGAGGCTTTTTTTGTGTGTAAATAAAAGACGTGCGCCCTCAATTTCGCCTAGCAAAATCCTCTCATTCCGCGCTGCACTAGTGAGATGGCTATTTGAACTAAAGCTATGTTTATCCATATATTTTATCTTCAAAAAGCTTACCAATGCCTCAGACATAACATGAGACCGGTGCAGATCTAAGTTGTCTGAGATGGACAACACTGCGTCTGCGTGTGTGTGTAAACGTGTCAGTCGGCTACAATTCAAAATACCCCAAATATGCATGATCTAATGCCTCTGTAATGATATTTCTAAATACAATAAGTAATAGCCTACTATAATATATAGTGACATATACACTGACCGGCCACTTTATTAGGTACACCTTTTCAACTGCACGTGAACGGAAATATCTAATCAGCCAATCATGTGGCATGGGTGTTGGTGCCAGGCGGGCTGTTTTGAGTATTTCATAAAGTGCTGATCTACTGGGATTTTCCTGCACAACCATCTCTAGTGTTTACAGAGAATGGTCAGAAAAAAAGAAAATATCCAGTCAGCGGCAGTTCTCTGGGCGAAAATTGTGGTGGTGGTGTGTTAATGGTGTGGGGGATATTTCCTTGGTACAAATCTTCAGCAACTGTGATGTTATAATGTCAATCTGTGAGGAATGTTTCCAGCACCTTGTTGAATGGATACATGTATAGGAGTGCAATTAGCATGACTAATGTTATCAGTCACTAATAAGGGGAACGGTGGAGAATGTGTGTATTGTGGTTAATTTACTACTGTTCAGCACTTGAAGTTACATTCATGCCTGCCCATAGCATAAATCATTCTTGCCTCTAATGTTCAAGGCTGCTGTATTTCACGAGAAGGAACAATACGAGTCCCCTGTCCCTCCTCTTCTGTTGTTATAATTATGAACTTCATAGTGATCTGATGTGTATTTGATAATATGTGTGCATCTAAGCAGCATATATTTTAAATGTACTACAGTTAGCCTATTAGCCTACGTATATTTATTTTTAAAATCATTGCACTAAGTGCCTGGCCCTCAGCAAGTTTGACTTTGACACCCCTGGTTGAAGTGTTATTTCCCAGAATCGTCCAAACTGGTTTAACCAGGTGGTGACGTCACTACACTGCATTGATCGCCCAATGTCCAGGCCTAGGAGACCATAATGTGTTCATGATGACAGCAGTGGGCAACAGATAGTTAGCTACACACACGACCAACATACACATGGCCAACCTGTTTAAGCATAAAGTATATATTAGGACAATATTAGACACCAGTGCATCCATGGGCTGAGGCAGACAGAGATGCAGGCAGCCACCCAGCCCAGCCAGCTGTCAGAACCCTGAACCCTGAATCTCGCGAGAACACCCTTAACTACCCTAGTGTGTCGTATTCTCGCGCGATCCTACAACCAGCTAACTAACTGATATATTTACATTTTAGAAGAGTCAGAGAGGCATTTCAGATGTTTGCCATGACAACATGAGAACTGGGTGCACAGCGTTAGCTTGTTAATAAATACATTAACTCCTAGCCTCACTAGCCAGCTACTTGCTACCTAGCCCATGTACCTGGTTAGCTTGTTAGCTTGTTGGTTCTGCAGTTTTAACCCCCAAACACACGACACCCCGTCGCCTAGCGTAGCTAGCTATAGGTCACACTATGTCGTTGCCAGATCAACCCCATTAGTTTACGTTTGCTAGCTAGTAGTAGTAATACGGTAGCAGATGCTGTCATGACAACCAGCTAGCTAACCAGCTAACTAGCTACAAGGCTGGGTGCGCCCTGTTGAAAGGCCAAGTTTCTAGGGGTATCATACCAAGTATGTGGTGAACAATTAAACAAAAACACGATATTAATATACCAAATGTGCCATGAGGAAGTACCTGAACATCCTCATTCCGAAGCTCGTCGATGAGCACGGCGATAGGGTACAGAGAGTCGTCTCCGTCAGCTCCGGCCATGTCTGATAACGTTACTATAGTACAGAGCGGCGCTTCACTGATACAAGGTTCGTGCTGCTACTACAACCGCCAGGGACCTTCTTCTTTGCCGACTATTCCAGAACGCGGCTCTCACTTTTTGTGTGAATCTCGCGAGAACGGGGCGCTTATATGGAGCTATTTTAGTGCCATCAGAAATTGAATTGTATTTGACAGTTTGAATTGAATATGAGCACAAATTGAATTGTATTTCACAGATCTGAATTGTATTTGACAGATTGAATTGAATCTGAGCACAAACTGAATTTTATTTGACAGATTGAATTGTATTCAATTCAGTTTTCATTATTTTCATTCAGTTTTCAAATTCAGTTTCTCTAAATACAATTCAGTTCTCAAAATACAATTCAGTTTTTCTCAAAATACGAGTTCAGTTTTAGAGGCACTCATCCGGGGACTCTGGGCTAGGTAGAATAATAGAGCACCGATTCTAACTCCCATCCCTCCCATCCGACGTCGTTATATGGAGAAAAGTAATGGAATAGGCAATGTGTGTCCTTTCAGTCTGCCTAAGGTGTTGTAGGGGGGTATTTAGTATAACAGGCTGATGGGTTTATTGTGAGTTTACTTTGATTGTTTGTTTATTGCCTAGATCACCGTATTGAGAAGTCATATGGTTATGGGGGGTGATATTGCAAGGTAATTTAAGCACCTGCGCATCTTGCATGGCGGTAGTGGAGAGAGAGGGGAGTGATGTATTTTTGTTGACCGCATTATACGCATATTCTATATACGCATTGTTTGTTATTTTTCTGGTTTTGATCGCTTATGGATTATTTTTGTACGTCGCCAAGTTTGATTGTTCTATTCAATAAATGATCTCGCTACAGGTGTCATATAACCCTAACCCATATATCCTGTCATATAAAACCTTATTGAATCTCCAGGTAATGTATTTCTGACATCCATCACTTTTGCTGTCGTTAAGATCAGGGATCTCAAGTCTCACGCATTGGGCGTAAGACACACGCGGCGTGTGAGCGTGTGAACGGGATGCGTGAGACTTGAGAGCCCTGAGTTAAGATACTTTATTTTTCTGTTTTGGTAGTCTGTCCAATGTGACACTTGCCCTCCTCCACCGGCCCTAGTTTTGGATCTAGCTTGCTGTTCATTATTTTCATGATAAATCGTAGCTAGCTAGCTATAACATCTTCATATACACCATACAGGCTAAATACTGATTACAGTTTTTCCCAATTGCTAAAACACAAAAGCCAATTCTCTAAACCAAATGACCAGTTCTCTAAACACATTTAATAAAACTAGCTCCCATTTGCCAAAACCATAAACACATTTCACATGAAGACACAATTCACAAAACACAATCCTCCTTTTCTCATAAATCTAAACACATTTTGTCTTGCTAAAACACAAGTTGCAAAAAACTCTGCTCAAATTCTCAAATTAAAGCTCATGGGATGCAAAATGCTTGCCACAGTCAGCAAAATTTGAACACAATGAACACACCTGGCTTCATTCATTAAACACAACGACTAAAAATTTAAGACACTTGTTGCAAATGATTGTGGTGTGTGTGTGTGTGTGTGTGTGTGTATGTGTGTGTGTGTGTGTGTTATAGTGCCATAAATAAATAAATAAACATCACACCCTGAACATTGTTTTCAGTGAGTATTGTTGTGTGTAATGGATCCTCTGTAGTGTTTGCATTGAGTTGTGATATAGTACAGTATTGTACATGTTACGGTACATGTGGGAATACGGTACATGTGGGAAAACTAGGGTTAGGGTTAGGATTAGGGGTAGGGTTAGGGTTAGGGTTAAGGTTAGGGTTAGGGTTAGACATGCCAGCATGTACCAAGTCACCCTAGCACCTAACACTAGTTTTCCCACATGTACCGCACATGTACCGTAACATACATACTGTATTTTCTGTAGATTTACATACTGTTCATATGAAACACACAAATCTATGAATGCCCAATACTCTACAGTGATATATTCTGAGAACAGATACTGTAGTGTAAGGTTTCTAAAAATGTGCTTTGGCAGTTGTGAAAAAAAAAGAACATTCTCACACACTGAACATTGTGTTTTCAGTTGTTTTGTTGTAGTCTGTAATGATGCTTATAGTGTTTACATTTTTGCAGGCTTTGAGCAGCTGTTTTGGTGTGAAAGTTTGAGTTTTGAAGAGAGAAGGTGTGGTTTTGGTTATGTAGCTTTAGAAAAGTGTGTTGTGTTTAGAGTTTTCGGAAAATGGAGGAAAGTTTTGTGAAATGTGTTTTAGCAATTGAGAAAAACTGTAACAGTTATCACCCTAACCCTACTTTGGCAAATGCCCATTGAACAGATTTATTCATTATCCTATCTTAAGAAAACCAATGTAACACTCTCATCTGGGGATTTACACGGCAAATCAAATGAAGAACTACAAATCCCTGATGACAGGGAGCTGACATATGACTGCTCTGATGAATCAACCCCCCTTCATCAATTGTCTCTATATAACGACGCCGATCATTGATCGGCAACGACACTATATAATAGTTTGCCTAACTGGCAATCGGATTTGGGCTCCTAATATCTAAAAAGCACTACGTTTTTCTTATTTTATCGGATTAAAGTAGCAAAGACCAGAAATGTCCATTGACCGCCAGTCAAACTTCTACACTATCACCCAAAAAGGGGCGTGGACATGACGGGAGAGCAAAGTACCGGATGCGTTGCTCTTATGATTATGGATGGAATGATTAGAATCGGTGCTCTATTATTCTACCTAGCCCAAAGTCCCCGGATGAGTGCCTCTAAAACTGAACTCGTATTTTGAGAAAAACTGAATTGTATTTTGAGAAAAACTGAATTGTATTTAGAGAACTGAATTGTATTTTGAGAAAAACCGAATTGTATTTAGAGAAACTGAATTTGAAAACTGAATGAAAATAATGAAAACTGAATTGAATACAATTCAATCTGTCAAATACAATTCAATTTGTGCTCAGATTCAATTCAATCTGTCAAATACAATTCAATTTCTGATGGCACTAAAATAGCTCCATAATGCTTAGGTGGCGTAGCGGCGGTTCTCGTCTTCGTAAGCGTTGACCATGTAACCGCAGGGTTCCCGGTTCGATTCCAGCCGGGGACATATCCTGCATGTCATCCCTTCTCTCTCTCTCGCCCATCCTTCCTGTCACAATCTATACTGTACTGTCAATACAAAATGAAAAATATGAGTGGGACTGCCCCACTCAGAAAACATAACAACAACAACAACAAAAAGAATCTCGCGAGAACACCCGTGTGAACACCTAGTGTGTCGTATTCTCGCGCGAACCCCAACTAATCGGCAAAGAAGGCCCCTGGTGGTTGTTGTCAGTAGCGGAAACCCCGTATCAGTGAAGCGCCATTCAGGTAACAGCAACATTATCAACAACAAACATGGCCGGAGCTGACGGAGACGACTCTCTGTACCCTATCGCCGTGCTCATCGACGAGCTTCGGAATGAGGACGTTCAGGTGATTACCGAGGGCACATTTGATATATTAATATCGTGTTTTGGTTTAATTGTTCACCCCTAGAAACTTAGAGGCCTTTCGAGATAACTCAACAGGGCGCACCCAGCCTGGTAGCTACATAGTGTTACCTATAGCTAGCTATTAATCGTGTTTTGGGGGTTAAAACTGCAGAACCACACAAGCTAACAAGCTAACCATGTACATGGGCTAGGTAGCACGTAGCTGGCTAGTAAGGCTAGGAGTTAATGGATTTAGCTAGCTAACGCTGTGAGCTAGTTAGCTGTTTATTTACTGCATCTCTGTCTCCCTCAGCCCATGGATGCACTGCAATGCAATATCTCTGAACTGCCCTAAACGGAGATAGAACCTTCTCATTCTAAACGGAGATAGAACCTTATCATTCTAAACTCACATACTGTCATGAACAAATAATATATGGTCATCTAGGCCTGTACATTGGGCGATGAATGCAATGCAATGACGACACAAGCTTGTGTTTGCTGATCCGAGATGCACCATCATTAGGTACACCTGGCATATGACCGGGTTGAACCTCCCTTTGCCTTCAGAACTGCCTTAGTTCTTAGTGGCATAGCTTCAACAAGGTGCTGGACACGTTCCTCTGAGATCTTGCTCCATATTGACATTATAGCATCCCAAAGGTGCTCTATTGGGCTAAGATCTGGTGAGTGTGGAGGCCCGTGTGGAGTGAACTCAAAGAGATGATAGTTCAAGAAACCAGTTTGAGATGAGGTGATGAGCTTGGTGACATGGCGTGTTATCTTGCCGGAAGTAGTCATTAGAAGACGGGTACACTGTGGTCATAAAGGGAAGGACATGGTCAGCAACAATACACACAGGTAGGCTGTTGTAAACAATGCTTGATTGGTACTAAGGGCCCAAAGTGTGCCAAGAGAATATCCCCCACACCATTACACCACCACCACCAGCCTGAACCGTTGATGCAGGATAGATCCATGCTTTCTTGTTGTTTACGCCAAATTCTGACCCCTACCACCTGAATGTTGCAGCAGAAATCGAGACTCATCAGACCAGGCAACGTTGTTCCAATCTTCTATTGTCCACTTTCGGTGTGCCTGTGCAAACTGTAGCCTCAGTTAACCTTTCTTAGCTGACAGGAGTGGCGCCCGGTCTTCTGCTGCTGTAGATCTGCTTCAAGGTTCGAACTGTGTGTTCTCCTCCATACCTCGTAACAGGTTGTAACAAGTGGTTAAGTTGAGTTACTAATGCCATTCTATCAGCTCCAACCAATCTGGCAATTCTCCTCTGACCTCTGCCATCAACAAGGCGTTGTCACCCAGAGAACTTCCGCTCACTGGATATTTTCTCTTTTTTATTTTTCGGGCCATTCTCTGTAAACCCTAGAGATGGTTGTGCGGGAAAATCCCAGTAGATCAGCACTTTCTGAAATACTCAATCCAACCCGTCTGGCACCAACATACCACGTTCAAACTAAATTAAATCACAGTTTCCCATTCTGATAACCTAAGGTGTACCTAATAAAGTGGCCGGTGAGTGTGTATATATATATATATATTAGTCTTTCTGATGGAACATCTTCTGGTAGCTGGACATTCCAAGTGAATTTGACCCCAAAATGTCTTTCATCATAGATTGTTCAGAAAAAAATTCTCGGGCGAAGGGTTTTTGGCATGTATTTGATACTTCTATCATCTAGCCTTCCTTAGGGCTCTATTAGCTGTTTTTAAATGGCACAGAATATATAACTGTCCTTAGAAACTGGTTACAACCTGCTGTTGTCTTCCCAGCTGCGACTGAATAGCATCAAGAAGCTGTCCACCATTGCCCTGGCTCTGGGGGTGGAGCGGACCCGCACAGAGCTCCTCCCCTTCCTCACAGGTACGGACCAACTGCCACGCACCTTTTATAGATGCTAGAAACATCCATGGTCATGAGACCTGACTTATGACAGCAATTCTCTGTCATAACATTCTTGAAAACAATGCATTCTGGCATTCACAGGGGCAGTGGCGAGGCATGTATGTGATGTTTTACCTTCTCTCTTCTGTAGACACCATCTATGATGAGGATGAGGTGCTGCTTGCCCTGGCTGAGCAACTGGGGAACTTCACCATGTTGGTGGGTGGGCCCGAGTACGTCCACTGCCTGCTGGTGAGTCCACACACACACACACACACACACACACACACACACACAGACCCAGTGTCTTGATGCTTGTGGGAGAGGGCCTGAGTATGTCCACTGTCTGCTGGGGATCCACACCCACACACATTTTGAGTCTACCTATCCATGTCTCCACAGCCTCCCCTGGAGAGCCTGGCCACCGTAGAGGAGACAGTGGTGAGAGACAAGGCTGTGGAGTCTCTGCGTAAGATTTCCCAGGAGCACTCCCCTGTGGACCTGGAGGTTCACTTCGAGCCCTTAGTGAAGCGCCTGGCCAGTGGTGACTGGTTCACCTCCCGTACCTCTGCCTGTGGCCTGTTCTCTGTCTGCTATCCCCGCGTCTCCAGCACTGTCAAGGCTGAGATCCGCCAGTGAGTACAGCAGAGACCATACATTACTTCTCTCTCTCACGCACACACGCACACACACACGCGTCACAGGCACAATAATGCACAGACTAGCCTCACACACATTACTAGTAACACAAACTAACTGCACCATGGTCATGTTCAGCAGGAGAAAACATGTAAAGTTATGTTCTAACGTTAGTGTGTTGTTGTTCTCTCTAGACACTTCCGTACGCTGTGTTCAGACGACACTCCCATGGTGCGCCGTGCGGCCGCCTCCAAGCTGGGCGAGTTCGCCAAGGTTCTGGAGCTGGACTACGTCAAGAGTGACATCATCTCTCTCTTCACTGCGCTGGCCTCAGATGAGCAGGTAATTAGTTAGCGGGACACTGGACGGATACATTACTGGAATTATCGCTAAGAGAAATGACACGAGATTAAGATAATCCCAATGGTCCTCTATGTTAGGACTCTGTCCGCCTGCTAGCGGTGGAGGCGTGTGTTAGCATCGCCACCCTGCTGCCCCAGGAAGACCTGGAAACCCTGGTGATGCCGACCCTTCGCCAGGCGGCAGAGGACAAGTCCTGGAGGGTCCGCTACATGGTGGCAGACAAGTTCTCTGAGGTTAGGAGGAGATTTCTTCTACTTACAGAATATTTGAAGCTTTAATGAACATTTGAACAAACAGCTTTGTACACTAACTTAACATCCCTGTGGAACGCGCTCCCTTCTGCCATCAAGTTTGCCCCCACTCTGGACTCCTTTAGAGCCAAGTTAAAAACCCACCTCTTCCTAAATGACATTCCCTAAATCTACTCCCTATTTGTTGTGAATTGTATGCCTGAGATTTACGTTTAAGTCGTCTGTGTCTGATTGCTTTCTGTGTTCCTTGTCTTTGTCTTTATCTGTTCCTTTACCCGGGCTGCGCCCCGGGCCGATGTAAAAGTTGGATGGGGGGCGCATTATAAATAAAATTAACATAACATAACATCCCCCCCCCCTCCCTTGCACACAGTTTGTATGTTAATTGATGTGTTACTGTGATGTTACAGCTCCAGAAAGCGGTTGGTCCAGAGATCACCAAGAACGACTTGGTGCCAGCCTTCCAGAACCTTCTGAAGGACTGTGAGGCAGAGGTCAGGGCAGCTGCTGCCAACAAAGTCAAGGGTGAGTCTAGCTACAGTTCAATAGATGATCCAATTAGGTGCTGTAGGTGCAGGAAGAAAATAAAGGAAACTAACGAAAACAGACAGGTAATGTGAAGTACTGACTATAGACTAGATGCCCTGCTGCAATGAGTCCTCAACATCCAGACAGCTTTGCAGTGTGAACTAACCCAAACTTGTTTCTGCCCCCCAGAGTTCTGTGAGAATCTACCAGAAGACAGCAGAGAGACCATCATCATGACTCACATTCTGCCGTGTGTCAAGGTACAAACTAACTTTAGACAACCATGAGTCATAAAGAGACGAACCACTGTACTTTCATCTGTTTAGATTTCTCTAGCTAGAGGCGGCCAGTCATGTGTGTTTGTCACGTGACTGACACACTCGAGTTGAACAGATTCTCTGTTGCTGGAGGCCAATATCAGCTGTGTTTCTAGACCCTGGTGGGTCTCTCTCCTCTCAGCCTGTTGGTTAGCATAACCCTGTAAATGCTTTCTCTCAACCTGTCACAGCCATGAACGTGTCCATTGTAGGTAGAGCCCATGGCTGCACCCCAATAAGCTAACTTGGCCTCTAATCCCCTGTCCTTCATCTGCACTGATCTGAAAACTCAGTGTGAGTGAAAGCAGCATGGCGTATGCCTTCGGTTACGTCTGCTCGGTGCATATGAACACGATGCGGACACTGTCAGACTACTGAGCTGTAGCCTGTGATGACGTCAGTGTAGCAGCTCCCTAAAGCCTTTAGCCAGCAGAGGGCACTGTTGTATTTCCATCTTCCATGGCGTTGTTTATGAGCAGTGCGGAGCGTCTGCTTGTGTAAACAGAACTGATTAATGTCACCACAGACCTTGTTTCTGCTGGATGTGCCAACAACAGAAAGGCCATGCAGGCAGCTTGCTGACACATGACCTGAAACCTCCACGATTCCCAAATGAAACACTTCAGGTCCTCCAATTGGTCCTCGATCCCCCTTTTCTCCTGACAGTAAACGTTTCTGCAGCGACTATTGCATCACGTCTGAAACACCCCCTGGTTGGAAAAGATGATTTCCAATGTTGTCCACCCTGCCGATTTGATTTTGTTTATTTGGATCTCCACTATCAGTTCCAAATATAACAGCTTTGCCCCCCAGGATCCTGAAAGAGCCTAAATGTGATGTAGACGATGGGTGTAGTCTGACCTCCCCCCCCCCCTCTGTCCCTCCCTCCAGGAGCTGGTGTCGGACACGAACCAGCATGTGAAGTCAGCCCTGGCCTCGGTCATCATGGGCCTGTCCACCATCCTGGGGAAGGACAACACCGTGGAACACCTCCTGCCTCTGTTCCTTGCCCAGCTCAAAGACGAGGTACCCTACCTGGCCCTCACCTGCCTTCTCTCTCTCTCTTCCTGCTCCCAGCTCATAGACCAAGTCAAGGTGGATTGTCAATGGCTGGTGTGTGTTTGTATGGAGGAAAAACCTCGGGGTAGCTGGAGGCCTGCCAACTGTGGGATACATGACACGCTGTCTGTTCTTGCCTGACCTGGCGGATCAGATTGTCCTCATGAACTGAGACTAATGCTGTTAACCTGGAGGGTATACCATCAATGTCGCTCAAGGAAAATCCAGGCTTGTTTTTGATAAGTCTCCTGACATTTATAAAATATTAATTATTTTAATTAATTTTAAGCCTTATTTGGATTTTAACATTGATACTGCTCAACCCTACACCTGGTTTTAACATTGTACTACCAGACGGAGGGTTGAACGGTGCCTATATACTATTTATATCATCCTAAAATGTTTTAGGGGTATACAGTATGAATAATTGTATTTATATTTAATGTACATTTTAAATCGATTAGATCAATTATTTATGTGTCTGACACCATTTTCCCTACCGCCCATGTTTGGTAGCCAAAGGGCAAAATTGGCTGGAAAGCTAGCGACCTTTAACCTGGGTGACTGGTGCCGTCTTTGCAAAAGAAATAACCAGAAGCCGATGGTTGTTTCTCCTCTGGTGACACATATATATACTGTATATAATGTGGAATGACTTGAGTCCTGGTGGTGTATTCTCTCAGCTAGCTGTTGGAACTCTGTCCAGTCCTATTTAGTTAACTAGATGGATATGGAGTGTCTGGCTACTGAACATGGTGATGAAATCATCTGTCTCTTTAGAATCAGGGTGGAAAAAACAGACCACGGGAGAGAAACAGAACAACTATGCTTGTCGTCTGTTGCTGAATGTTGTTCTACTTTGTGCCTCTAAATCCTGTCCTGTTACTGTCCTCAGTGTCCAGAGGTGCGTCTCAACATCATCTCCAACCTGGACTGTGTCAACGAGGTGATTGGCATCCGTCAGCTGTCCCAGTCTCTGCTGCCCGCCATCGTAGAGCTGGCAGAAGACGCCAAGTGGAGGGTCCGCCTCGCCATCATAGAGTACATGCCCCTGTTGGCAGGCCAGCTGGTCAGTCTATACCCCCATACACACACACACTAATACATCCTTCTGAGTGGCATTTTGAGTTGACGGTGATCTGTCATGTGTCTCCATAGGGAGTGGAGTTCTTTGATGAGAAGCTGAACACCCTGTGTATGGCCTGGCTTATCGATCACGGTAAGACACCTGTCCACCCGTCTCTTCTCGAGGCATCTGTCTGTCTGTCCACCCGTCTCTTCTAGAGGCATCTGTCTGTCCACCTGTCTCTTCTCGAGGCATCTGTCTGTCTGTCCACCCGTCTCTTCTACAGGCATCTGTCTGTCCACCCGTCTCTTCTACAGGCATCTGTCTGTCCACCCATCTCTTCTCGAGGCATCTGTCTGTCCACCCGTCTCTTCTAGAGGCATCTGTCTGTCCACCCGTCTCTTCTCGAGGCATCTGTCTGTCCATCCGTCTCTCCTAGAGGCATCTGTCAGTGCTTCACATAATGAGCTGGCCAGCCAGTAGGACAAGTCAATATGTCTTAGTTCTGTCCCAGCTCTAGCCTGTCCCTTTCCCCTATGGCCACGTCCCATAATGTCCTCTGTGGCGGTGGGAGGGTGGTAGAGGGAAGAAGGCAGACGTGTGGGTCTGCAGCTCCTAGCCTCGTGGCTGTGACGGCTGTGCCAACGACAGGGGGATGAGAAGCAGCCTGAGAATGAGAAGGGCCTCTCTCTCTCTCTCTCCCCCTTCTTCAATTCTGCTCTCTCCTCGCAGAGCGTTTAGGCAGGTTAGACGTGTGTTGGCTACAGGCCCACGCCCGATGATGACAGATGTGGACCGAACAGAAAGCTGTTCATGTGCTACCACACCATATTATAACAACCTAGAGCATTGTCACACACACACACACACACACACAGAACACAGTGAATGTTTTAGGACAAAGGGCGAGCTAGGTTACATTGGAATGTTCCTGTGTGTCTGTGCTCTCCTTACATAAGTCCTGCAGTGAGCCGACGGGACTACAGAGGTCGGGGGTGAGACACACACACACACACACACACACACACACACACACACGCACACACACACACACACTCTTTCTCTCATTAGTCTGTATTTGCAGAAAGAATCCCTGCTCTTTGCTGTACAGTGTTTGCCCTGATTGATGAAGCAGCAGGTTAAGACTTTAGACCACCAGGCCATGCAGCTATAGCCATCAGCTATTGTTTTGAATATGAGGTCTGAGATCTGGTCTGTGGCTTCTGATGTTATGTCACAGATAAGCTGATTTAGAGAGTACAGCCATCAGCAGCCTTCTATACATGATGACAGAAATAGAAATATTCCGTGTGGCCCTGGGGTGGTCCAGTGGTCTAGCACCGCGGTCTACAGTGACACATATGCCCATGTCGGTATGGGTTCGAATCCGGCCCATGGCCTGCTGACATTCCCTATCTCCCTTCTTTACTTTCCTGTCTGTCTTCACTATATCTGTCCAAATAAAATAAAAATGAAAAATAGCATTGCCCCACTCAGAAAGAATAACTTAATAATAATAGAAATATTCCATGAAACATTGCTTTTACTATGGGATTCTCATTGAAGAGGTTATCTATTTGGCCAAAACCGCTCCCATTTATTTAAAGGTTGTTGTTGTTGGTGTACAAAATGAATATTAAAGTATTTGTTTGCTGTTGCCAGTGTATGCCATCCGTGAGGCTGCCACCTGTAACCTGATGAAGCTGGTGGAGAAGTTTGGGGCAGAGTGGGCTCAGAACACCATCGTGCCCAAGGTGGTGGGCATGGCCAACGACCCCAACTACCTGCACAGGATGACCACGCTCTTCTGCATCAACGTGAGTCCTGCCGCTTGTCGACAATCACCTGCTGATTTATATTGAGTGTCTCTATTCTCTATTTTACTCACTTTGGTTGTTCACATTTCAGGCATTAACTGATCAAATACTTTTTCATGGAAAGCAAAAATAGGAAGATGCTTTTTATAAAATGATGACATTTATAGAAAAACTTGTCAACATAATAAATGTCATGACAAGTGTCTACCAGTTGTCCTGCATGAGTACTATCTGTGTTATTGTGTTTGTGACCACCTCATGTCCTCTCTCAGGGAGTATTATACAATGCATCATAACCTGGTTATGAACAATGTTTCCCTGGTGTCCCTCTTCAGGCCCTGTCAGAGGCGTGTGGTCAGGACATCACCACCAAGCAGATGCTGCCGATAGTCCTGAAGATGTCCAACGACCAGGTGGCCAACGTGCGCTTCAACGTGGCCAAGACCCTCCAGAAGATCGGACCAGTCTTGGAGAGCACGTATGTCCTCAGTTAGACCACTAAACACATCCTTTAACCACCTCGACACACACGCCTCAACAGCAGCAGGCTTATGGGATTCAGCAAAAAGCCCTCACTCCTAGTCTGACCCAGCCCATAGACACATGAGCACAGCGCTCCCCATGGCTACTGCATGCTTCACTCTCATGCTTCACTCTCATGCTTCACTCTCATAATCCACCATGGCATGCAGGAGTGTGGGAACAGCGCTGTGTGAGAAACTTGATTAACTAGTATGCACTCAGTGAGAAACTGGATTAGCTGTGTATACTGAGCAACTGAACTAGCTGTGTGTGTGCGCTGGGCTGTGTGGGTGTTAGACTTGGGCGGTTTCCAACTTTTGATACCCGTTAAACCGTCCCCCAATAATACTGCGATTTACGGTTTAACTGCCGTTTAGGGTGTCATGACGATCATTTTGATTTTCACACAACAACAAAAATGTGCCTCTAGCATCCAGTAGGCTTATCAAATAATAACAATAAATAACAAAAATGGCAGTAACGAAAATGGGCATAAAAGAGCATCCTACAACAGCAGGCTGTTCTTCAAGCCTATTCGAGGTGTTTCGACAGAAACAAGCATGTTTTGTGCGGCTTCAGCAGGGCACGGAACGGTCTGGGCATGCCCGGTAAAGTCTGGTTGTTTGCCTCGGTCGGTATCGTTAGAAAGCGTCACCGGTAGGGCTGTCCCAAACGACTATTTTTCTAACGATTAATCTAACGAATATTTTGTCGATTATTCGGTTAGTCTAGCGACTAATTTAACGATTAGTCTAACGATTATTTTTTTGCTGTTCGATTAATGTATCACTTAATTTTCCCAAAATAAATGTCAAAAACTTCTCTTATCAACATTTCAGTATTTTATTCAATTATTCTTGCACTGCAGGGCAATATTCCACACAACAAAAAAGATCCTCTCTTTCTTACAGTCCAACATAAAATATAATATTATAAAATATAAAAGTTAACTTCAAGTAAAAGGAAAAGTGCAAGGAATGCAGTAAATTCTGTAAAAAAGTGAAATTCTAACCGGAATACCGTATACTCTCAGTAACAATCTTTAACAATAACAATCTCAACATAAAATATAATATTATAAAATATAAAAGTTAACTTCAAATGTGTTGATCTCACGAAAGCCTTGACCCTCCACAATAGCAACAGGTCTCATGTCCTTGACGATCATCTGTAAGATGCTGTTAGAAAGCTGAGCAGCCATCTGGGGTGTGCATGGAGTTGTGCTCTTTTTGTGGAAAAAGTTTTCCACACTGCTTTGCTTCCTGAAAATAAAAAAAGCACACATTTCTTATCATGTGTAGGCCCCTTAATTTCCACCTCACTGCTATGTTTAGCCAACATGGCCATTTAGAAGTCTGTCCATCACCACAACACATAGCTAGCTAGTAGCTACATGGCTAGCTAACTTTACTCTCGCTGCTATGTTATGATTAGCTAAATTGATGCTAACGTAGCATGCGACTACGAGCTGGATAACGTACAGTAGGTGCGAGCACCACAATAACAATAGGCTAGTAAGGCTACCGTAGCTAGCCAGCTACATAGCTAACGTTACTCTCGCTGCTATGTTATGATTAGCTAAATTGATGCTAACGTAGCATGCGAGCTACGAGCTAGATAACGTACAGTAGGTGCGAGCACCACAATAACAATAGGCTAGTAAGGCTACCGTAGCTAGCCAGCTAGTAGCTATCCATTTTTCACTGATACACGGCCGGAAAAGTGAACAGAAATACAACGCTGACTTACGGTGCTAGCTTGTGGCTGTCTTCACAAAGCGCTCCAGGATGCTTTCGCTTGAGGTGCTCGTTCATTGCAGTCGTACTGCTGTGATAGGCCAATTCATTTTTGCACAGTTTACAGACCACCACATTGCCATTGGTTTCTTTTTTTGTAAAGTACTCCCATACTTTGGACGATCGTGGGCGAAGTCTTTTTCTGCCTCCGTGTTTGCACTGGTCGCAGCCATTTTGTTTTTTTACGACTAACCGACGCATTTTACGGCAACCGACGTATTGACGTAATCGATGACGTCGATGACGTCGAATAATCGTAACAGCCCTAGTCACCGGTATTGTTATATAAAGCTATATTGCTATATAAAGTTATTTTCTTTCTTTCTAGAACATGCTGTTCTATCATGTCACACGCCTGTGTTAAATCACATTGTCCGTCTCCATTGCTTCAAGTTTGGTATAGTTCACCGGTTGTTAGGTCCTCGGGTGTAAAAAGTTTAAAGAAAAATCAATAGGACAAAATAGTAATCCAATGTCACTTGAAGAACAGTGAGAATTACAGCGTACAGAATGTAGCCTAGAAGTGAAGTTTGTGGACCGTTGTAAACACGTGTGATATACGGTCTGAGCGGAAGTCATGTGGAGGGAAGAGGAAGTGGAGGGAAGGAGGGGGGAAGTGCTGTCACTTTCATAGCATCTTAAACCACACAGACAGTGTTGCTGGATAAACACACATTACGGTGTTTATTATATATAGCAATTTATGACATTGACCCAAAAAAATAAATTGAAGCGAGGTTTACGGTTTAACTGTAAAACCTCCCCAAGCCTAGTGGGGGTCAGGGGAGGCTGGTGGAGGCAGAATGTGTAAAATACGATGCAGTGATGCATGGACTGAGGAATGGTCACACCCACTGATAACTGTTTGTTTGTCATCAGTGCCCTGCAGACAGAGGTGAAACCGGTGCTGGAGAAACTGGCCACAGACACAGACATGGATGTCAAGTACTTCGCCCAGGAGGCTATAAGTGGTATGTAGTCCTCCTCTGTTTGAAGTCACCTGGATTATTTAATTGTAGCATATAGTAACATCTTATATGGTGTTATATCAGTGTTTTGTCTGCCATGATGGATACATTGTGATATCACCTGGGCTGATGTGAGCATCATCAATCCACTGAGTCATTGTGAACCTTCTGTGTTTCCTTCTCTACAGTTCTGGTCCTGGCGTAAACTCTCCAACATGGTTACCCTAACAACCACCAAGACAACAACACAACGTGACAACACTTTAAGATATATTTATTGATGTTCTGTGCTGGTTCTGTATAGGGAATGAATTGAGCTTATTAACAACATTCTTTTTTTTGTACCGCCAATGGTCGTTCACTGTCCCAGCGTAGCCCAGGCCTCTTCTCCCTCCTGCTGTACATGGATGCTTTACCGCATCACTAGAACTCGCTCTGCTCCATGTCGTGCATGCTTGTTGGTGCTGATACTGATACTATGTACACACTGAAAAAGATAGGACACGCCATTAAAAACGTTTTTTCTTTGTATGTTGTATTCTTTTTCCTTTTTACATATTTGCACATGTGAACGTAAAATGTAATTAATAGAATTGCTACTTAAAATGCCCTGAAATTAGAATCAAGTGCACCACATGAGTTTGTTATTAGAAGAATATTATGAATGTTAGAAGGCTACATTTCGAGGCACATTTGATTCTGTGCACTCGACAGTGTAGTAGGGAATTAGTTTGTTCGGGTTGACTATGTTGAGTGGTGAATAGGTCTCCACTGTAGAAGAACAGCTGGAATGAAGTATGATCATCAGCAGCAGAAGGAGGCATTCCTGTATGTACTATACTGTATTAACAGCACAGTCCACCGCCTACGATACCAAAGTCATGGCCATTGCCATTGTCCAACAACGACATTCAGACTTTACGGGACAGTTCCCCAGACAGGTTAAGGGTAGTCCTGGACTAACTCACTCTTTCAATGGAACATATTTTGTTTAGGATTAGTCTTAATCTGTGTCCAGGAAACTAGCCATATGAGATGTTTCTGATAGAAATCTCTCCTGAGTCATGTATTCATAGCCTAATGTATATGTTTAATCATATACTGGTATTGTTTCAAGTAGTTACACAGCCAACAACCCAAGTAACTTTAAAAGCATGGAATTTGAAATGAAGCAGGCTGCCCTTTTTGATTTTATATTTAGATACGTAAGAAATTCTGTAACACAGGTCAGTTAGCAACTAAGACACACAGCTGACAAGGGAGCTGTTATGTAGTACAGATCAGTTGTCGTGATCCTGTGGGATTCTGGAGACATTCCATCTCAGCCAGTCTGACCTTGAGATGCTCCCGTTACTGTATATCCACTTCTGGTTGTGATTGGATCCTGTATCCTGCTCCCCCAGAGTGTGTCCTCATGGACTTAAATGTCGTCACTGTGGGTAGAAGGGGGTAGGTAATGGGACCACAGCCATGGTCTCATGAGGAATGTCCTGCTGGTTGGTATGGACATTACACACTAACTCTAGAACCATCAAAACAGCGGCTGTTTGTGCTCAAATAATCAGGGTTGACTGAAGGCAATGGAGCGAATGAAACCTGAACAAATGTGTCATGTCAAAAAAACTTCTACATAACCATTTATTTACCAGTTTTATAATCACACACCCTGTACATGTAATAATAGCTGGTAATGGATGACCTGGAAGAGACCTGGGATGATTTCCTTGAAATGATGTCAGGATAATGTTGTAGGCTACAGCTACAGCATGACTCAACTGTTTTTATGAAGCTGTGTGTGATTCACTCTTCCAGTTCATTAGTCCTCCGCCTACACAGACCTCACTGGTCCCATTATCAGAACAGGCTACAGGCACGGCTACCATTACCTCCTGTTGTACGCCTGTGTATGGGATAGAACCACATCTCTAACTAACCAAGGGAGCAACATCAGGTCAAAGAGTGTTATAGTGTGGTGTGTAGACACATAACTGACCAAGAAACACACAGACATTTGTTCAATAAATCCTTGTTTAATCTCAACAGCAAGTTAGCTTATGTGTGGTCAACATCAACGTAGGGAGAATATAAAACTGGATCTCTATAGACTGGTGATTTATCAGCTGGGAGGTGCAGTTATCATGATACTGGAAACACATCCACTAGAATCTTCATATTTAACTTCATCTTCAACTAGTACTCAGAAATATTGCTATAATACTTTTAAATGGCATATACTGATTGACCAAGAAAAGCACTGTCGAGAAGCTAGCAAACCAAGAAGCTCCTAACTCACACCATACGATGAGGGTTTGCCGAGGAAAACTTCTGAGGGACTTTGGTTTTTGTACCGTAGTAACACCTGGGTCTAGTCTTCTCCGAAGAGATAATACCAAAAAACAAGAACCAGAAATGATAATGCAAAATAATTCAAACATCTTAATTTAGAGGAAAAAAATAAAAGGCACACTGATCACTACCACGCTCAACACAATACTCTGCTGCAGCTTGACAGCACTCATGAGCCTCTAAAACCTCTACTTTGTACAAAGCACAATAAACAGCCAGTAAAGTGTTGCTCTCGCTGGTCTTTCTTTGAAAGAACATTTTGTTTGTGTCCATTATTACAGGGGATGAGAGAGGTGCGTCCCTCAGGTTGAAACTAGTCCCCCCCCCCCCCACCTCACCTCACCCCACACACACTCGCTACATTTCATTTTCTCCTTGTAAAAGTGCTCCAGTAATTCTACTTCCACACATGGGTCCTGTAGTCTCTTGCCCATGATCACACACGGTCCTATAGTCTAGTATCTGGGGCCTCATTTAAAAAACGTTGTGTACGCACAAAAGAAGGCTTAGGCCGCTTTTAAGCAAACTTTGGGATTTATATATATATATTTTTAAATGTCCTCCACGGACACTCTGACCCATTCATCAGAGCAATGCAGACAGGTAGTTTGCCCTCGCGTCATGACCCCGCCTCTATTTTGGGGGACAGTCCCTTTAGTTTGACCGGTGGTAAATTCAAATTCAAGGTCTTTGCCAATTTAATAGCATAACATAAGAAAACAGTATTGCTTTTTAGCTATTAGGAGCCAAAATCTGATGGGCAGTCAAGCAAACAATTATGTAATGTTGTTGCCGATCAACGAGGTGTCATATCCTGACATATCCAACGACCTTATTGAATCTCCAGGTAATGTATATCTGACATCTATCACTTTTTCTGTCGTTAAGACACTTTATTTTGCTGTTTTGGTAGTCTGTCCAATGTGACTAGCTCACTTGCCCCCCTCCAATGGCCCTAGTTTTGGCTTTTAGCTTTTAGACATGGTGACACTAGCTTTTCCAATAAGGCACCAGCACTTTTCCGCACTCGATTTCCCCCAAAAGGAGGCGTGGTCATTCTGATGACAGGGAGGTGACGTATGACTGAGGAATGAGCAACTGCGACTCCAACTCGAGAAATGGTTTGAAATTGATACCATTGTGTAAAATAAATCGAAATATTACCTCTCACGCATTATATATGAAGAGTTCCCTAGAGTGCACACAAAAAAAACATGATTTAGGATCATAAATAAAAACAAAGATGTTTTTGCAAAACAACCCCTCAAATATGTTGTACAGTTTAATCGGGAATCATATTTAATTGGATCTGTAATTATTAAACAATATTATGACATTTATTCTCATAATTAATAAGGTGAACAGTAGGTTTACGAGATACAAGTGCACAGTCTCATATATTGTTATCACGTGTCCAACTGTTCACCTTATTATTTATGAGAAAGTTCACTGGGTTTTTTTTTTTTTTTTTACCCTTTCTGTTGGGATTTGCCTTCATTGTCGTCATGCAGTCAGTATGGATGAATATTAATTAGGGGCTATTCAGTGATCATTTATAGGCAACTATGGGCGTTAAAAGGGTGGGACAAGACACTCGTTCACGTGCGGAAAACGTAGAGTTGATTGTGATATATAAAAGGAAACCGGCGTGGGATGTGCGTATGCACTGTTATGAATCGGGATATTTCTGTCTTTCGTACGTACACAACCTTTTATGTCAATCCTACGAACACTTTTATAAATGAGGCCCCTTGGAGTTTTGACAGTCAGAGATCTGGCTACAAGTACGTTGACCGATACTGTTAGTAGAAGTCTAAGTGCTGTATAACCTCTCCTTCCGTAGTCAGCCTGTTAGCTTAGAGTCATGGTGAACTAGTGTATCCAGTGTCGGGTGACTAACCCTCTGGCCTTTACTCTACAGCATACTTCAGATGAGAGGAACGTTCCTTCGGGAACCCAGCAGGTGTGTACTTCAGGGTTCTTTCACCTTGGATCATAATAAAACAACAGGTAATTCATCCCAGGAGCCAAGGATACAATCAGGAGACAAACCAACACACCTGCACGACATCAGAGAGAAACTGGAATAAACCAACGACCTGATTTAATTACGCATGTGCGTACGCGTGGATGATTGTATCCTTCCCCCACACACACACAGACACACACACACACACACACACACACACACACACACACACACACACACACCCACTGCAGTGGTCTGGTGGTGGATTATCTCCTGATTACATCATCAACTCTCGCGGATGTGAATCAGAGCCTCTCAGGAACCAATAAGATGACACCTCCCCAGGCGCCGCCCCTCCGACATGGATTAATAATATTGCTTCAATATTGCCACAAAAATATACTGAATAACACTGCACTTATCTAGCGCACAATTAATTAATAATCGTCTCTTGTTCATTATTTAATGTCAAATGCGTTCGGAGGCAGGTTTCGGGCCTACTTCCATACAGAACGCATTTGTCGCCGTTTGTGCTTTTAGCTAGCCGGTCACACTGTGCACGTCCAACGAGGAGCGTCTGTGCTCAGGCTGCGATACATCAAGCTCTGCAGTTGCAGTCAGTGGCCAGGTGGGTGTAGTTTTGTTAAGCCAATCACTTCACAGACGAGACGCCAACGGTGATGCTCACGGCTCAACGGCCAACGCCAAGTCAGCTCGCCAGGCCCCCGCCCCCAGACCGGCCTCCTAGCTCAGGACTGGTAGGAACAGGAGTGAGAGGGAGGTAGGGAGGGAGGGAGGGGTTTTGGTAGAAAGGTCGTAAGGGTTCACCACAAATAAAAGAGTATGAATGATACAAAAATGTGTTCCTTCCCTGTACCTTGGCCCCGACTCCACTCCGTCTAGGACTTAACGCTGTGTAGGCTTCATGGGTAATACTGCCTTCTGCTTCCTCTTGTGACTTCCTGGTTCAGTTGACCAGTACGAAGCCGTGCTGAGAGTCCACAGTCTCCATCATCTCAGTGTCCAGGAAAGAGGAGTTCTGGAGATCGGGGAGGGTCAGGCCCTCCACGTACCCCGCTACGGGAGCTTGTCCTGGGCCGGGCGGACCAGGGGCTGGGCCTGGTGGGGGCTGACCCGGGTCCAGAGGGAAGGAGAAGTCATACTGCTCTGGGTAAAGTGCCTCAGCGGAGGGGGGGTGGCCCTGGGCCTGCTCACATCCTGGGTAGCTGTAGCGGAGACCCTCGGGGAGCTGGTTCTGCAGTTGACCCACCAGACCGCCGGGAGGCAGTAGTCCAGGCAAGAGGTGGGGGTAGTGGCCCAGATAAGGGTCGTAGAGGTCATAGATCAGGCCCTCGGGGCTCGGCTCCATCAGCGGACTGAGGTTCTGGGGGTGTGTGTATGGGGGGGAGGGCTGGGGGGAGGTCTGGGGGTGTGTGTATGGGGGAGGGGGCTGGGAGGAGGTCTGCTGCTGCTGGGGGTGGGGCTGGTGTTGGTGCGCTGCCATGGCCCCCTGCATGTCGAGAGGGGCTGCGGGGTCCTGGTGACCCATAGCCGGGCCTGGGGGGTAACCAGAGCCAGAACCTTCCACGATCTGCATCTGGTTGAAGTAGGACTGCAGCTGCAGACCCTGGGACTGCTTCTGAAGGTACATCCTCTTCTGGTACAGCCTAACAGATAGAGAGGAAACTTTTAAGTTCAAGATTCAGGATTCACAGTTTATTTGGGCCATTTGTGACAAAACACAAAACGTTGAGAATGTTCTTCAACCAGAGCCCAGAGGGGGTAGAATAGGGAAAAAGTGACAAAAACATTCATACTTGACATAAATATGCAGCGATACATAAACAGTAATAGAGATCAAGGCTATCCTGGGTGAGGCTCAATCGTCTCCGGACCGGCGTCAGGCGTTTCCGCTCATCAATGCACAGATGGGGCTTGGCCCCAAATTCGTCGTGCGAGTGTGGCGCAGAGGACCAAACCGCAGACCATGTTATCCTGGATTGCCCGGTGTACCACCCACCCAACGGGATGCATGGTCCGTCGGTATTAGATGACGAGACGATGACGTGGCTTCTGGAGGGGTGTCCAGAAATATAGCCCGGGTGAGCCCCTCAACCAGGTCTCGGGGTGGTAAAAGGGTAGCCCCTCAGCCCCGAGCCTGGTGGAAGTGGAGAGGAAAACAACTACCCAAGAAGTAATAGAGAAAATACAAATCCCACATCTTAGCAAAGGTCGACATAAAAACAGATGTGTATATCACCTGTGCTCCTGTAGCTGCTGTTCCAGACTGCGGCAGGGTGTCTCCTTACAGAAGAGCTGACAGCTAGCAGGACTAGTGAGGGTGTTAGCCAGAACACTGGCCGTCTACACAGGAAGACAGGGGAGATTACTGGATGTAGGACAGCAAAGTGGGCAACCTATAAATCAATCTTTTTCATTAGTTGTACTTGTTTATATTGTTCACAATGTTACTATAGACTTTAACAAATAAATTAGCAGAGAAAAAAAAATTAACATCAAATGATGTTCTCAACTGATTCCTGCATACATTCTTACGGCTAGAGAAGGCTGAGCTTTCTTCCTCCGACAAACTAACATGGCGTTGCCATGTGTCTCCAAACCATTACAATTATGATTGAAGTCTCCTTATTTGCAAATTCTCTCTATGAACAATTACAGAACGTACACATTTTTTTCCTTAGGGTTAGGGTAATAAATTCTATTTAATTGATGAATCTCTGATCCAAATTCTTAGTGGTGTCGTCTTGAGGTAATTACAGTATTCATTTGAAGTAGTAGCCAAATTAATAATCCAAGTAATTCATTATCAAAAGTATTTAGACACCTATATCTGTTTCTCCATTTTTAATTCTCCATTTTGTTTTGTAACCGTAGAAACGTGATACGGCTAAATCTGGGCCAATAATAATAATATAATAATTTATTAGTGAATAAAGGCCTAACGCCCCTCAGCTGTGACTTTATTAACCATAAAGCACAGCCTCTTGTGCCTTATTGCTTAAATAAAGTATATCAGTGTGTGTGTGTGTGTGAGAGTATTAGCACATGTTTGTGCAGAATGTGTGTGTGTGTGCAGTGCAGTATTAGCACCTGTAGTCTGTGTGTGAGGTACTGTGTCTCCAGACTCTGTCTGCGGGACAGTAGGGGGGGCGGGCCGCCGCTCTGGTATAAAGCTAGGCTGTCCTGCTGCCTGGACGCGTCTCCCTGGAACACACACACACACACAGACACACACACACACACACACACACACACACACACACACACACACACACACACACACACAGACAGTACGATGAGCAGTAGCATTTCAACAATGGCTGTATTCACTCTCCCCCAGGGTACCAGGGACCAACTGACAGTAAACAACCTCTTCTCTTACATAATACACGGTCAGATAGCTGATACCTAGTGAGGGTGGATATGTATACGTGTTGTGTGTGTGTGTGTGTGTGTGTTTGTACCTGTAGTGTGGGGTCCAGTAGGTTGTGTAGGTGTGTGTGTGGACTGAGGGGGCCCATAGGGAGGTTGTCCTCAGAGTCCATGTGTTCGTACGCCATCTGGACCTTGTTGAGCTCCAGGATACCTTTGGTCCGTGCCAGGTTCTGGAGGTGTTGCCGGAACGCGACCAAACCTGTCACGACGCAACCAAACAAACACACACCGTTAGGAGTCATCATCTGAACAAATTGCGTGGTGTGTCTGTGTGTATTAGTGGTAATAAAATAAATCTCCTTGTCCTAAAACCTTCATGACAGTTAGTTCCTCCCTAAACCACGCTTCCTGACTCATCCTACTGATGGAGCTATTTAAAAACCACATTCTTTAGAGAGAGAGAGAGGGGGAGTCAGCGATGACGTTTCAGCCGGCCGCTAAAATAGCTTCTAGTGACTCTAGAGGCAGATGGATAAAAGGCTCTCCTGATATTTTAGTCTCTCGCGTTGAGAAGCACTTCACACACTTCTGGCTGGAGGATCAGACCTGAAGCGGAGTTACGTGGGCCAGACCCACAAAGAGCCGTCTGATTCACAACCTCAGTCACCACGCAGAGAGAGAGCTAGCCAATGAGACATGGAGGGGCAGAGAGTGAAGAGAACCGACGTCCAGCCTGTGAGTGTGTGTGTGTGTGAGTATGTGAGTGTGAGTGTGTGTGGATCTGTGTAGGTGTGTGTGCGTGTGTGTGTGTGTGTGTGTGTGTGTGTGTGTGTGTGTGCGTGCGTGTGTAGGTGTGAATGAGCAGCAGCGGTGGGTGTGGTGTCTGTCTCATTAGGAACAGTGCTAGAGTGCTAGAGCCTATGGCTGTAGAGCCCTGTAGACAGACTAACAGAAGTACTCTCGGCTCTTGACTGAAACTATAGACTTCAACCGTCGGTGTTCAGGTTCTGGCACATCGCCCCAAGGAACGTCAGCGAACACCAACAATGAACAGTGTTGGGTCAGTGTGCGGATTAGGACTTGACGATTAGGAATGCTGTTTACCGATCCGTTGCCATGACACAAACTGTTCTAAAAACTTGCCAAACAATGTGTGTCGTCGAATGGCACACAAGTGCAGTGACAACAATAACTATAAGCTATACTGTAGGCATAATTCAGACATGTTGTAGGTATTTCTGTCTTAGGGAAAGTTATGGAATGGGGTCTTTAATCAGTTAATCAATCCAAGTTCATGCTTCCAAGCTTGAACATGGTGTTTACTGTTTTTAGATGGACAAGAATGATGCCATGCATCGCACAACCACACACAGAGCTTGCATACAGGTACAAAATAAAAAACATAAAAAAATAGCATTTTATTGGATACCGTTCCCCTAGCAACTTGGTGATTGGTAAATTCCTAGCCAACTCCATAGAAACGCAGTGTGCGGGTATCCAGGTTTGCGTGCACGCTCCTAGACCCCAGCGTCAGTTGCTTGTTTCTGAGTTGTGTTGAGTGATATTGTGTTTATATCAATCAATATCAACCATGAGATATTTTTCATACAGAACATGGTAGATGGCCTTACAGGTCTCTGGAACAAAATCGCAAATAGTGGAAGCCAATTGGCAAAAACAAATAAAATGATTAGATTAATCCAAGACAGGAGCCCAAACCTACATACCATATTTATTTAAGGTAGTAAGATTTTGGGGGGATTTTCTCTAATTGCCCACTGCATGCAGAGGCTCAGGTTTGCATTCTAGCTATTTGCCAGGGAAAGGAAACATTCTGCAAATACTGAAACATTGTATTGATGAAGCCCCAGAAAATAGAAAAAACACATCAATGACAATATTGCAACACTGTAGGCGGATTGGAGAAAATTGCACCATAGCCTATCACGGAGGCGACCCGCGCAACCCTGTCTAATATTATTGTGTAGCTTATGCAGATTTATTTAAATAATTTATTCTATAAATAATATCTAACGCAGACAGGAAGAAAGACTGCACTGATAGGGACTGTAGCCCAGGTTGATGGGGAGGGCAGAGCAGATTGTGATGTACAGCTAATTAAAAACTATGTTTTGCATAGTTTATGGCCAGCTAACGATCTAAATGTGTGTTTGCTAGTTAGGTAGCACCCTGTCCTTAGATACAACACTACTGCCAACTTGTAACTAAAATGGGAGTGGCTAATCCCTGATATCTAATGGAAGATGTAGATTCTCCCTGATATCTAATAGAAGGTGTAGATTCTGGCTAATCCCTTTTCCCAGGGATTAACCTGACTAACGTAAGGAAAATCTGTTTTTTGTTGGGTAACGTTTGAGCAGTGTGCCGTCACATGTGGCTTTCTGAACATTCTAAACACAACCAACCAACAACTGGCAACTTTAAAGGTTTAAGGGGGAGGGTTACCTAGGGGTTAAGGGGGAGGGTTACCTAGGGGTTAAGGGTGAGGTTTACCTAGGGGTTAAGGGTGAGGTTTACCTAGGGGTTAAGGGTGAGGGTTACCTAGGGGTTAAGGGTGAGGGTTACCTAGAGGTTAAGGGTGAGGGTTACCTAGAGGTTAAGGGTGAGGGTTAACTAGGGGTTAAGGGTGAGGGTTAACTAGGGGTTAAGGGTGAGGGGTTAACTAGGGGTTAAGGGTGAGGGTTACCTAGGGGTTAAGATGAGGGTTAACTAGGGGTTAAGATGAGGGTTAACTAGGGGTTAAGATGAGGGTTAACTAGGGGTTAAGGGTGAGGGTTAACTAGGGGTTAAGGGTGAGGGGTTAACTAGGGGTTAAGGGTGAGGGTTACCTAGGGGTTAAGGGTGAGGGTTAACTAGGGGTTAACAGTGAGGGTTAACTAGGGGTTAAGGGTGAGGGTTAACTAGGGGTTAAGGGTGAGGGTTAACTAGGGGTTAAGGGTGAGGGTTACCTAGAGGTTAAGGTTACCTAGGGGTTAAGGGTGAGGGTTACCTAGGGGTTAAGGGTGAGGGTTAACTAGGGGTTAAGGGTGAGGGTTAACTAGGGGTTAAGGGTGAGGGTTAACTTGGGTTAACTAGGGGTTTAAGGAGCTGACCTTGAGTGAGCGAGGTGTCAGAGGCGCGGCGTCCCTCTCTGAAGCTGATGGGGGAGCGGTTGTGCTCCTCCCTCCTCCCGCTGCTGAGCGCCTGCATCATGGCGGGGTTGGCCGGCCGCGCGCTCAGGTAGGGCTGGTTCATCTGGGAGGAGGTGGAGGAGTTGGCCAGCACCGCCTCGCTGAGGGAGGGGGGGTCCTCATGCAGGCTG